>NW_026571153.1:994958-1012441 GCF_026225935.1 Boleophthalmus pectinirostris | reverse complement strand
AAATCCTGGAAAAGTCATGGAATTTTAGTCTCTTTCCCGTAACTACAGTGTTCTGTTAAGATCTCATGAGGCTGTTCTGATTATTTCTGAACGTCTGCGACTTTTGTTTAGTCCTGGTTTAGTCTTAATTTAAACCTGGTTTAGTCCTGGTTTAGTCCCAGTTTAGTCCTGGTTTAGTCCTGACTTAGTCCCGGTTTAGTCTTAATTTAATCTTGGTTTAGTCCTGGTTTAGTCCTAATTTAGACCTGGTTTAGTCCTAGTTTAGACCTAGTTTAGTCCTGGTTTAGTCCTGGTTTAGACCTGGTTTAGTCCTAGTTTAGACCTAGTTTAGTCCTGGTTTAGTCCTAATTTAGACCTGGTTTAGTCCTAGTTTAGACCTAGTTTAGTCCTGGTTTAGTCCTAGTTTAGTCCTGGTTTAGTCCTAGTTTAGACCTGGTTTAGTCCTGGTTTAGTCCTGGTTTAGACCTGGTTTAGTCCTGGTTTAGACCTGGTTTAGTCCTGGTTTAGACCTGGTTTAGTCCTGGTTTAGTCCTGGTTTAGACCTGGTTTAGTCCTGGTTTAGACCTGGTTTAGTCCTAGTTTAGACCTGGTTTAGTCCTGGTTTGATCCTGGAACAAAAAAATCGCATTTAAAATAAAAACAACGCGTCAAGAGTCGAGGTCAAATTAGACTTAAACAAACTTTATTGATTCACAAGATAAATTATTTAGACACAGGAGCTCAAACATCACAATAAAATATAATGACAAAGATTAAAAAAAAATAAAAAAAAAGTTTTAACGAGTCCAAAACCGAGTAATAATTATAGAAGGAGGCGCTCTGGCTCCATCTAGCGGTCAGGACAGGAACAGCAGGTCAAAATAACAGTTTCAAGGTAATTTAAGATTTACACATATTTGGTATTTACAAGATTAAAATAAACACAGAAAATAACCAGCAGTGTTGGGAAGGTTACTTTAAAAATGTAATCCCCTACAGATTACAGATTACACACCCCGAAATGTAGTTTATTCTGTCCTTCATTTCATTTGAATTCTGTTGGTTTGGGTTTGTGTAAAGTGTTAGTGTTTTCCCCTGTTTGTCCAGTAGAGGGAGACTTTGTCATTATATCTTCACTTTTCCGTTCTTCTTCTTTAATTAGTTTATGCGTGGCAGCGCCATCTAGCGGCCTCCACTTGTAAGCGCAAGACAAGTCAGTAACGGTTTTGGAGGTGCTAAGACCAAACCAAACTTGTGAAATCTTGGGAAACCCTGGGCAAACCATAATCTGTAAGTTACATGCGATTAAATGATATTTTCTGTGTTACTTGATGGGATATTTTTATGTTTAATATATGTATAAAAACGTTTTTGTTTCTGTTAACTGTTATATTCTAGCCACACAGTCTGTACATGTTAATACTGAAGTATTTCTTGTATCTGTTTCACAGTTTTACAAAAAAGGATAAATGGTCTTGAAACATAAAGCCGCATCTTGTCTTTTCTGGGACCATTTTGATGTTAAGCTGCCGAGGCTTAGGTTGGAAAACACTTAACTGGAGGCAGAAGATAGTTTATAACGTAATCCATTAAACTACTTAAAGTGAGTAATGTAATCTGAATACTTTGGATTACTTGATATTGTCCTGGTTTTAGTCCTAGTTTTAGTCCTGGATTAAGTCCTGGTTTAGTCCTAGTCCTGGTTTAGTCCTAGATTTAGTCCTGGTTTAGTCCTGGTTTAGTCCTGGTTTAGACCTGGTTTAGTCCTGGTTTAGTCCTGGTTTAGTCCTAGTTTAGTCCTAGTTTAGACCTGGTTTAGTCCTGGTTTAGTCCTGGTTTAGACCTGGTTTAGTCCTGGTTTAGTCCTGGTTTAGTCCTGGTTTAGTCCTGGTTTAGTCCTGGTTTAGTCCTGGTTTAGTTCCTGGTTTAGTCCTAGTTTAGTCCTGGTTTAGTCCTGGTCCTGTTTAGTCCTGGTTTAGTCCTGGTTTAGACCTGGTTTAGTCCTGGTTTAGTTTAGACCTGGTTTAGTCCTGGTTTAGTCCTGGTTTAGACCTGGTTTAGACCTGGTTTAGTCCTGGTTTAGTTTAGTCCTGGTTTAGTCCTGCCTGGTTTAGTCCTGGTTTAGTCCTGGTTTAGTCCTGGTTTAGTCCTGGTTTAGTCCTGTTTTAGACCTGGTTTAGACCTGGTTTAGACCTGGTTTAGTCCTGGTTTGATCCTGGAACAAAAAAATCACATTTAAAATAAAAACAACGCGTCAAGAGTCGAGGTCAAATTAGACTTAAACAAACTTTATTGATTCACAAGATAAATTATTTAGACACAGGAGCTCAAACATCACAATAAAATATAATGACAAAGATTAAAAAAAATAAAAAAAGTTTTAACGAGTCCAAAACCGAGCAATAATTATAGAAGGAGGCGCTCTGGCTCCATCTAGCGGTCAGGACAGGAACAGCAGGTCAAAATAACAGTTTCAAGGTCATTTAAGATTTACACATATTTGGTATTTACAAGATTAAAATAAACACAGAAAATAACCAGCAGTGTTGGGAAGGTTACTTTAAAAATGTAATCCCCTACAGATTACAGATTACACACCCCGAAATGTAGTTTGTAACGTAATCCATTAAATTACTTAAAGTGAGTAAATGTAATCTGAATACTTTGGATTACTTGATATTGTCCTGGTTTTAGTCCTGGATTAAGTCCTGGTTTAGTTTAGTTTAGTCCTGTTTTAGTCCTTTTAGTCCTGGTTAGTCCTGTCCTGTTTAGTCCTGGTTTAGTTTAGTCCTGGTTTAGTCCTGTTTGTCCTTTTAGTCCTAGTTAGTTTAGACCTGGTTTAGACCTGGTTTAGTCCTGGTTTAGACCTGGTTTAGACCTGGTTTAGTCCTGGTTTAGTCCTAGTTTAGACCTGGTTTAGTCCTGGTTTTAGACCTGGTTTAGACCTGGTTTAGTCCTGGTTTAGTCCTGTTTTAGTCCTGGTTTAGTCCTGGTTTAGTCCTGGTTTAGTCCTGGTTTAGTCCTGGTTTAGTCCTGGTTTAGTCCTGGTTTAGTCCTGGTTTAGTTTAGACCTGGTTTAGTCCTGGTTTAGTCCTGGTTTAGTCCTGGTTTAGTCCTAGTTTAGACCTGGTTTAGTCCTGGTTTAGTCCTGGTTTAGTCCTGGTTTAGTCCTGGTTTAGTCCTGGTTTAGTCCTAGTTTAGACCTGGTTTAGTCCTGGTTTAGTCCTGGTTTAGTCCTGGTTTAGTTTAGTCCTGGTTTAGTCCTGGTTTAGTCCTGTTTAGTCCTAGTTTAGTCCTGGTTTAGACCTGGTTTAGTCCTGGTTTAGTCCTAGTTTAGTCCTGGTTTAGTCCTGGTTTAGTCCTAGTTTTAGACCTGGTTTAGTCCTGGTTTAGTTCCTGGTTTTAGTCCTTTAGTTTTAGTCCTAGTTTAACCTGGTTTAGACCTGGTTTAGTCCTGGTTTAGTCCTGGTTTAGTCCTACTTTAGTCCTGGTTTTAGTCCTGGTTTAGTCCTAGTTTTAGACCTGGTTTAGTCCTGGTTTAGTCCTGGTTTAGTCCTTTAGTTTAGTCCTAGTTTAGACCTGGTTTAGTCCTGGTTTAGTCCTAGTTTAGACCTGGTTTAGTCCTTTTAGTCCTGGTTTAGTCCTAGTTTAGTCCTGGTTTAGTCCTGTTTTAGACCTGGTTTAGTCCTTTGGTTTAGTCCTAGTTTAGACCTGGTTTAGACCTGGTTTAGTCCTGGTTTAGTCCTGTTTAGTCCTTTAGTCCTGTTTAGTCCTGGTTTAGTCCTAGTTTAGACCTGGTTTAGTCCTGTTTAGTCTGGTTTAGTCCTAGTTTAGTCCTGGTTTAGTCCTGGTTTAGTCCTAGTTTAGACCTGTTTAGTCCTGTTTAGTTTTAGTCCTGGTTTAGTCCTGGTTTAGTCTGGTTTAGTCCTGGTTTAGTCCAGTTTAGACCTGTTTAGACCTGGTTTAGACCTGGTTTAGTCCTGGTTTAGTCCTAGTTTAGTCCTGGTTTAGTCCCAGTTTAGTCCTAGTTTAGACCTGGTTTAGTCCTGGTTCAGTCCTGGTTTAGTCCTAGTTTAGTCCTAGTTTAGACCTGGTTTAGTCCTGGTTTAGTCCTAGTTTAGTCCGAGTTTAGACCTGGGAGCCAGAGTCAGAAGGAGCCAGAGGAGCCACACGTGAACTTCCTGTTTGAACCGCGACTTTTAGCATGTTGTTCATTTATATACACAGTCTATGCTTCTGTACAGTTTTTCCATAGGTTCAACTCTTTAACAAATAAACATCTTTTCATTATTTTTGTTCTAATTTTCTAAAATCATACACCACAATCAGAATAAAACCTTGCAGCCCCTGGGCAGAGGAAACAAAAGTCCTGCAGAAATAAACATTAAAATCATCCAAACAAGGACGACTTGAGAGGAGATAACCCCACTCTGAACTAAAAGTAAAGTGCAACCGCTCAATCACAGCTTCTTAAAACCCCAAGGTGCAAACTACAGTGTACGAGCTAAACCTTCCCAAGCACGAACCGACAACTTCAACCAAAATACAGCTAAAAGCTCGAGGACGGCAACTGTTAAAATGTGCAGCAGAGCTAAAGACAAATAATGAAATAACTCTGAAACGATAGACAAAATGAAACTCTCAAAACAAATCTCAGGAACAGTAAATGTAACTTTACCAAAGCAAATCAGTAACAAACCAAACCTGCGATATAAAAAAGACACCGTCAAATCTCAGTAACCCGGCTGAAAAGATCTGACACGGACTGCTTTAAAATAACAATTAAACACATAAAAAACGATTTAAAAGAGCTAAAATAAGCACAGGAAGTTTGTGTCAGACGATCTACCCACACGACCTTAAAAAGATCGACTGGTAGATCGAGATCGACGTCTCCATTGAAAATAAGCCCCACTGACTTAGAGCCTCTGACTGAGACACGCTCACAGTTCCTCCGGGCCGTGACTTTAGATCTCACTGACGGACTTTACTTTTTAATAAAATCCTGTAACAGAGGAGGACAAGTCCAGACAAAACTTTATAGATAAAACATCCATATTTAAAATCAACAAAATTATTAAAATGAAGCAGGTTGTACTTGTGTAAAATAGTGCAGCAGTGAAATGAGAATAGTTTCTTGTCCAGTATTTTTATTCCTTTTTTACTGGATTTAAGAACAGCGTTTACTTGCTTTTCATATTTAAAATTGTAATCAAAAATGACTCCAAGATTTGTAGAAAATGCACCTGGAGTCATGGTGCCACCACAATAACTTGGTTTTAAACGCTAAAAAGACCAAGGAGATTGTTGTGGATTTCCGCAGAAAAGGTCACAACAACCATCTACCTCTCCTCATTGGCACCGAGGTGGTGGAGAGGGTGAGCAGCTTCAAATTCCTGGGGGTAACCGTGACTGAGGACCTGTCCTGGGACAATCACATCACCTCAGCCGTACGGACGTCCCAACAGCACCTTTACTACCTGAGGAAATTGAGGAGTGCCCACATTCCCAGACCTCTGATGTTGAACTTTTTACAACTGTGCCGTCAGCAGTGTTCTGACGTATGGTTTTTTGGTTGGTTTTGACCAGCAGACACTCCAGCAGGTGGTGAAAGCAGCCGGTAGAATCACTGGAACGACTCTGCCAGGAATCAGCACCGTCTACTCCACTCGCTGTCTGAGAAGAGAGCACAACATCCTGCGGGACCAACTTCACCCTGCGCACCCTTTTTCCACCTGCTGCCCTCAGGGAGAAGGTCCAGGTCCAAACGGGCCAGAACATCCAGACTGGCCAACAGAACTCTGCCCCTCTCCCCCCTTGGCCCCTCTCTGCCCCCCCCTCTCACGGACAAAAACCACATCCAACTTTTAAAGGTTGTAAAGAAGATTTTCCAAAGAAAGAGAAATGCAGCGACTGTTTGCTCTTTTTCAAATGTCGCTCTTCGCTCCTTTTCCCCCATCTCTTCTTCTTTCCATGACGTCAAAAACGGACTTTCTTTTGCGACGAACTGGTCACGAATTCTTGACGGCCATTACAACAAACTCTGTGTGAACTGAGAGGAAGCTACAGTTCGAAAAAGACGCCAAGAAACCGCTGTGCTGGTCGAGTAAACGGCATCAGTGCGTGAGAGGCAAACATAAACCGTGTGATCCCAGTGCGCCGGCAAGTCAGTGACGCTAGACACGTAGGAAGTTTGATTGACAACTCAACAGCCAATAGATAAAGAGGTAGCCTTGTTTTCTATTGGCTGATGTTTATCCGGTCTCACCACGTCCACAGTTGATGGATTTTCATTCTTTTTTTTTTTTTTGGTTACCATAATTACAAGGCTGCTGCATCTCTATAATTCTATTTTGAACTTTCACTGACAATTTGAAACAAACAAAAAAATCCTCCATACAACCTTTAATAACACTGAACTGGTTGCACTGGTGCATTTTTCTGTCATGATTCTCAGGTGTCTGTCTGAACGTCCCTGTCTGTGTACGTTACTTGACACCCTCATCTTGCTGCTATAAGAACCGTCTCATGTTGTACTGAGGCCACGCTGGGTCAATGTTTACACTTGGGTTTAAGGGGTATTTATTATTTATGGGTTTGCACTTTATGGGAGGCTCCAAACGCAATTTCTTTGTTCTTCTGTGACAATGACTAGAAGTTGAAATAAACAATAAACAATAAAATGCTTTTTCATAGGAGCGAAGAGGAACTATGGCTCTGTCACAGTTCATCAACAGATCAATACATCGTCCGTTGTTTTAGTATCGTGACGTATCGAATCGTGACGTGAGTATCGTGATGTGCATCGTATCGTTATATTCAAAGCATCGCACACCCCTTTATTCCACATTAAACCGTAGTATTTTCTTTTCTATTCCCGTGTGTCCTTTTGTCTCACAGGTTCATTTTGTTTGTGAAAAATAAGGATCTAGTTTCGATACTTGTTTTGGTATCAGTTACTATCTGATTTTCGATATTTCTGACCCGATTTCAGACACAAACCAAACCAGAGAAATGTCTTTAGTTATTTATTCAACTTTTTTTTGTACATTTCTTTGTTTTTCTGTTTTGTTTAATGCACAAACAATATAAAACTGTGCATTCCTCAATGGTTTAACACGGTTAAGTTTTGAAATGACAGAAAAACCACAAGGTACAATTCAACCGAACAGGAAACGTCACATCTACACACACAAACTATATTTACCTCCTGACACAGATCAGTGTCACACAGTGAAGAAAAAAAAAAAACACTTTACACAAACATGTTTACTGAAGTTCAAATATCAAATTAAATAATATAAAAATATAATGTGCAGAGATTAATGCTGGTGCATGTTTTATTTCATCATTTCATACAAAAACAATATTTAAACTAGAACCAAACCAGAACTGAACCAGAACTAGAACAGAACCAGAAGAAAACCAAAGTACACGGTCCTCAGTTACAATTAATAAACTTTCAGAGACTTTTCTAACAACGTACTTCTACATAACTGACATTTTCTTTTTTTCTTTTCTTTTTCATATTTTGAAGTAGGTTTTTAATTTAATTATTTGGACCTGACTTCATCATCTCACTCGAGTCACTGAATGTTCAATCAAAAAAGTGACTTTGAAAAGTTGAAACTCAACGAGAAATGTTGACGATGTCGATGCTGACTTGTTGATACGGACGCTTTTTGTCGACCAAAACAGCTGACGTGACGTAATCGTGTTTTCTCAGATACGTTCGTACTAATGTCGCCGATTACAGACCACGGTGTCATTTTTATATTACTTGGCTAATGCACTTTAAAGCATTAATTTCATTTCTCTCCAGCAGTGTTGGGGAGTAACAGATTACATGTACTGGAGTTATGTAATCAGAGTACAGATGGTGAGTAACTGTATTCAGTTACAGTTACTGTTTCAGTGAGTGGTAATTGGATTACAGTTACTTTGTTGAAATAAATGGATTAAACAGAGGGATTTTACTGTTTTCACTTTATTTTTATTTTATTTATTTTGTTTTCGGTAATTCCACTCATTGCTGGAAACTAAACCAGGACTAAAACTAGATCTAAACCAGGTCTAAACCAGGTCTAAACCAGGTCTAAACCAGGTCTAAACCAGGACTAAAACTAGATCTAAACCAGGTCTAAACTAGGACTAAAACTAGATCTAACCCAGGTCTAAACCAGGACTAAAACTAGATCTAAACCAGGTCTAAACCAGGACTAAAACCAGATCTAAACCAGGTCTAAACCAGGACTAAAACAGGATTTAACAGGACTAAACCAGGACTAAAACCAGATCTAAACCAGGACTAAAACAGGACTAAAACAGGATTTAACAGGACCATGCTGCATGGACGTGTCTCCTCCTCTTTTATCAATAATATTTTTAATATGGTTAAGTTTCCTCGTCTTTGCTTCTCTACAGCAAATCAAGTAATCCAAAGTATTCAGATTACATTACTCACTTTCAGTAATTTAATGGATTACGTTACAAACTACATTTTGGGGTGTGTAATCTGTAATCTGTAGGGGATTACATTTTAAAAGTAAACTTCCCAACACTGGTTATCACATCATCTTCGTCCTTCTGCCGCCTGTTAAAGGTTGTATGAAGGATTTTTTGTTGTTGTTGTTTCAAATTGTCAGTGAAAGTTTTAAATACCATCACAGAGACGCAGCAGCTTTGTAATTATGATGATGAACAAAAAAAAAAAGAATGAAAATCCATCAACCGTGGACGTGTTGAGGCCAGATAAACATCAGCCAATAGAAAACGAGGCTCCCTCATTTTCTATTGGCTGTTGGGTTGTCAATCAAACTCCCTACGTTTCTAGTGTAAATGACTCGTCGGCGCACGGAGATTTCACGGTTTATGCGACGGTTCTTAGAGGCTTTTTCGAACTGTCGCTTCCTCGCAGTTCGCGCAAAGTTTGTCGCGATGTCGGACGAGAATCCACGACCGGTTTGCCGCCAAAGAAAGTCGGTTTTAGAGGTCGATGAAAGACGAAGAGCAGGAGAAAAAAGGAGCGAAGCCAAACTGAGGTGATTCTTGGAGATTTCTTCCAGCAATTGCGCAAATGAAGCAGACGAAGGGTCTTAAAAACTGACGCGTCGCTAAATTATTTTCAACTTCAACAGTAATTCTGAACGCGCACTGGCTGTAAACAAGCGTGATTTCTAGAGTAAAGAGGCGGGAGGAGGAGGTGTTTCTACTGAGGAGCTGTGGAGGAGGAAGGTGGTGTCACACATGCGCAACATTTGAAAAAGGACTGTCGCTGTATTTCTCGTTCTTTAAAAAATCCTCTATACAACCTTTAAGAGGCTTAGCACGGTCGCTCCTTACACTTCTCCACCATCTTCAGACTGCAGCCTGAAGTTCCCAAAACCAATTTTTTGGCCTCTATGTTCCTGTATCTGATCTTTTAATGTCAGTCTGAACCACACAGATCCGATTTTTTCAAATGTGACCCAGGACACTTGGATATGTGCTCCTGAAACTGATACATATCTGATCTTTAACATGTGACTTCAGTGTGAACGGACAAAGTGCATTCATCCACCTACACGTTATCAACAAGACACAAACGTACACAAACATTCTTCTCGTCGTACGAAAATTGTTAATGAACTCCGTGTGACTGAAGTGAAGCACATCTCCACTCACCGCTCACAAACACACCTTTCTACGACAAAACACCACGACCAAAAACCTCGTCCTTCTCCTTCTCAATCTCCTCCTTAAAACAAATAAGTTGTTCATGTTCTGGCTCCGGTACGAGAGGAACTTTAAAATCTCTCTCGCTCGCTGCGGTTGACGTCGTCGTGTCTCCAGTGTCACATGTGAGACACTTTTGGGCCGTTTAATGTTCACACTGGAGTCACATACAAGTCACATTTAATTGGAAATGTGAACGACCTCGAAAAAACATTGAATTTCACAAAAAACAATCCGAATTGAGCGTTAAGCCCTGCAGTCTGAACATAACCATAGTGACTGTTACTGCTGTTGTGGTAAATGTTGTTGGGAAATACCCTGGACTATTACTCTTAAATACTTTTAAATACTGTTGCATATGGTTAAACATTGTGACTGTGAACTTGACTGTGTACTTTAACTATCAAACCTGACAAATGATCTGCAGATTGTAAAGATTTGGCGTTTTGTTAAATGTTTTTTCACGTGTCCGTTACTTAATATACGTCACCAGCCACAAACCAAAATCATCAGCCGAACCCTCTCCTCTGACCTAGTCCACAATAACTTATTTTTAACCCTTTTGGCCAGAATTTACACATATGCTGCATTAACAATTAAAAAGTACATGTGTGTAATAAAAAGTAGTAGAGGAGCGGCAAAACCAAACTTCACAGCAACTTCAGGAATAAGGTGGATAAAGAAGTTGACTCGAGTGGACAGACGTCCTTTTTGACCGGAACAATCCCGATTCTGAGCCTGTGTCTCTGCCTCAGATTTACACAAAACCACAGATTTGTCCCACTTTTTCTACAAACGTCCCAGATGTTTCTATTTTTGACCAGTCTGATTCTCGTCAACAATAAAGAGAGAAATAAATTGTCATTTGTTTGGACAAAATTCAGAAAACTGAGCTTGAAAATGACCAGAACACAAAATCATATTCTCAGTTGCTCTGACTCTCTGAGGTTAAACATCAGTGAATATGTCATGAATGAACTGAGAGCACAACTGTGTCCTTAATTATCCCAAACAAAGACATCCCAGTTTTTGATTCATAAAATCTGGTCACCCACAGTGTTCAGCTTCAGTCAAATGACGTTGTTTTATTTAAAATACTCCTGTATCTCTTCACTGCTCTTAGTGTCTCCCATCTCCACCATGGTTTTAATCAGGTTGATGCAGGTGTCTGGGGAGATGGTTTTGCGTCGAATGACTTTGAGGTGGATCAACATGTTTTTAACAGTATCTTCACTTGACTCTAGGGGGCGCAGTAATCCAGGAATAAATCTCTGATTCGATTCAAGCACAAGACCGAGAAGGAAACGCTGGAAGTAGTACAAGGTACCACTGTTCATCTTCAGAACTTTGTTGACCACCATCTTTAGAAGGTCAAACACTGGAGGTCTGGAGGAGGACTCTGATGACTCTAGACCCAAGAAGGAGCTCAGCTCTGGAGCCCAGGGTTTGTTGTTGGTAAAACAGTCGTAAACATAAAGAGCAGCAAAGAACTCTTGTACGATCGGGTGCACAAAGAAATACACGTTCTGCTGCAAAAACAGCTGCTCTTGTTGGAGAATGGAGCTGAAAAACCCAGATTCAACTGTGGCTTCTTTGAACTCAAGTCCACACTGTTGTAGATCTTCTTCATAAAAGATCAGGTTGTTGTTTAGCACGTGGATGAAGGCCAGTTTGCCGACTTTAAGGAGGAACTCTCTTTTAGCTTTTAGAAGCTTGGTTCTCTCTTTCTCTGGGGTCTTGTCATATTTTCTGCTGCTGCGCTTGGTTTGAATAAACACGAACGCTGCCATCATCTCAGTGAGGGTCTGAGGAGCTCCAGTCTGCTCCTCTCCTCCAAACACCTCCTCAAATAAAACAGAGTACATCCAGCAGAAGATGGGGATCTGGCACAACAAGTCCAGTGAATGTGATGACTTCACATGTGAAATCACCATTTCAGCGAGCTCTGGTTTGTTCCTGAACCTCTTCCTGAAATATTCTTCCTTTTGGAGATCGTTGAAGCCTTGAATCTCAGTGACTGTGTGGATGAACTCTCCGGGGATCTGATGAGAGGCCGCTGGCCGAGAGGTGACCCAGAGCTGGGCTGAAGGGAGCAGGTTTCCCTGGATCAGGTTCAACATGAGGTTGGACACAGAAGTGACCTCCTGCAGCGATGTGACTCTCTCTGTGTTTCTGAAGTCCAGCTCAAACCGGCTCTCATCAAAACCATCCAGGATCAGGATCACTTTAGTCCAGTCTAAGACCTGTGGGTCTGTGCCGCTCAGAGCCGGGTGGAAGTCTGTCAGGAGCTGGAGCAAACTTATCTCATTTTTGATCAAATTAAGCTCTCGAAAAGCCAGACAGAAAACAAAATGAGCATCTTTTTGAGCAGCGTCTTCAGCCCAGTCCACAATGAACTTTTGGACACAAAAAGATTTTCCAATTCCAGCCACTCCGTTTGTCAGGACAGTTCTGGTCTTCACTGGTGGAGAATGGAAAAGATCATTGAATTGGACCTCTGCTACCTGAGAATCTGTTCTTTTCATCATCGTGGAGTAGTGTCCTGGGAGAACTTCTCTCTTGCCAAAGTTGATGGACAGTGAAGTGTAGATGTGTTTCAGGGGACTCCTCTCATCTCCGTTTCCTTCAGTCGTCATAGAAAACCTTTTGTGCATCTCCTCCTTCAGTTTCACAATTAAGTGAAAGAGTTTATCGTCCCCTGGAACATGAACAAAAAGATGAGTGAGTGTTTGCTGCAGTACCAGAAGTAACCACTTGAGTACAGGTTAGATGATGGACACATGGGCCTAGGTGAGGCCTGGACTCACCTGTCAGGAGTCTGAGCGCCTGTAGAGTTGGTGTGAGTCTCTGTTTGGTTTCACACTGAGGACAGTGGATATGACCTGTTGTCTGTGACTCAGTGTTCTTCATTACACAGCGAGTACAGGCCACATGAGAACAGCTCAGAAACATGGGATCTCCTTCAAAAGTCTCTTCACAAACACAACAACGTGGAACCAGGGGTCTGCAGGAAACAAAAGATTTATTCAGATACAGTGTTCACACAGGTACAGTGGACCCAAAGTGTGATTCAGTCTTTGGCAGTTCAGGTTTAACAGATTCCATGGGCAGAATGCTCAGATAAGTTGTGTTCACTTGATATCAGAAGGTTCTAGGATCCCTGTAGTTAAACAGGTCAGAATTCTCAGGTGGAATTCGCTGTAACCGTGAGTTTGCAGATTTGTTGTCCTGGTTTATGGTTTACTGGGACTATCCACATGAAACAAAAACTGACACAAAGCGTATGGCCCTCTCCATCACCGTGAACAGTGGCGTCTGAACAATAGACGCAAGTTCGCTGCACTCCCTAACTTGACCTAGATTAAAAAAAAATGTATAAAGTCGCTATATGTTTAATATTTTGTTAAAATTGACCGTGTATCTGCATAGACATATATTTGTCATGTTAAAATCACTTTGAGTAATATCACTTTTATATCACTTTATTTGGTTCATGTGTTTGTTTTTTGCGTTCGCTGAGTTCGAGCGACTTAATGGAGTTCTATGGACGAGCCTGAAGTTTGGAGAAAACGTGACGTCATTTCGTTGCTTCTTCCCGTGACTTTACATCACAGACCTGAAGTACGTCTTGGGGCGCAGGGTGGGGACGACTTCAAATCAAGGGATTGATCTGAATAAACATTTATCACACACCTGACCTATTGTGATTGAGCTGCTCACTCTGTCCCGCCCAGCCCCAACTCCCCACTGCCGCCATCTTACTACTGTAGGCTGTGCTGTAGTACGTTGTGTTGTTGGGGCTGGGTGTGTGTTACGTTGTGTTGTTGGGGCTGGGTGTGTGTTGTGTGTGTTGTTGGGGCTGGTTGTGTGTCACGTTGTGTTGTTGGGGTGTTGTTGTGTTGTTGGGACTGGTGTGTGTTGTGTTGTTGGGACTGGGTGTGTGTCACGTTGTGTTGTTGGGGCTGGTTGTGTGTTGTGTTGTTGGGACTGGGTGTGTGTTGTGTTGTTGGGACTGGGTGTGTGTTACGTTGTGTTGTTGGGCTGGGTTGTGTGTTGTGTTGTTGGGACTGGGTGTGTGTGTTGTGTTGTGGGTGTGTGTTTGTTGTTGTGTGGGTGTGTGTTGTGTTGTTGGGACTGGGTGTCACATATATAATACATATATTTATCATATATATTTATAAATATATATAATAAATATTTTACAAAATGATGCCACCAGCCGCCACTGACCGTGAATAAACTAAAGTGAAATTATGTTTTCACAGTAGCTTCAGAAAATGTTTTTTAAGCCATATGAAGCTGTGAAGCCAATCTCTAACAAATAAGTTTGTGTATTTCTTTGTTGAATATTATATAATATATATTTATATTGGGCCCAAAGAACACAGCAGCTGCAGGAAAAAGCTTGTTCTCTGTAAACTTGTTCCTCTGGGCTTGAAAAGAGTCTGGGGTCAGTGATGTGTTTTGTTTGAGCAGGTTCATGGAGCGTTGATAACAGGACAAGAGGACAGAGGACTCAGGCTGTAAAAGCTCTGACAAATATAATCACACACAGATTTGTCCCAGATCATTCAGTCCAAACATCTCTAACATTTCTATTTATGAATAACAAGTGTCTAATGTCTCTGTCACACCTACAGTTTATTCATAATCACATGAGAAACACAAGTTGATTTACATGACACCAACATGAACCAACTTAAAATAACACAGTTCTGGTTACCTGTTTGGCTCCAGTTGAAAGGACAAAGGCTGAAACCCATAGATCGATCACTCTTCAGAGACAAAGGTCTGGGTCCAGTCGACTCCACAGTCTCCTCCAAACTATAAAATATGAACAAAAGAAATGTTAATATGAGAACATTTAAATGCATGACTCTTATGTAGAAACATCACTGGGCATAATTGCCTCAGGAACATGTTGAAAGTTCATTATATTCTTCTTTGACATAGAACTTCCTGTGGCCATGGCAGGAAGTGACGCTCCACAGAACTGAAACACATTTGACTTTATATAACTAAAAGAATCTGAATCGTGACAAGAGCGATTGTTCTGATCAATTACAAAATGTGTTTGTAATTAGGAAGAAGAAATATTCTGTGTTTTCTGAATGTAAAACAGAATAAATCAAATCAAATCTACTGTGGATGTGAAAACATTAAAGTCTGACTCAACATAAACTCTGCACACGAACATTTGAAACAGAAATGCAGCTGAAGTGAACAACACCTGCAGGACTGAAGGAGAGAGGGAGGGGAGGGGTCAAGAGAACTCTGACCTCTGACCTCTGACCCCTGTGGATCCTTCTGTTCAAACTGGGACATTTTAAATCTCAACATCAGAAAAGTTCATTTTTAATATTATTAAATTGTCTCCCATGGGAGAAATTTGTCTTGGGACATGGAGACATGAAAAAACAAGACAAAAACAATATTTATCTACAACCACTTCATAAACAAACAAGTTCTAAACCAGGACTAAACCAGGACTAAACCAGGACTAAACCAGGACTAAACCAGGTCTAAACCAGGACTAAACCAGGACTAACCAGGTAAACCAGGACTAAACCAGGTAAACCAGGTAAACCAAAACAGGACTAAACCAGGACTAAACCAGGTCTAAACCAGGTCTACTACACTAAACCAGGACTAAACCAGGACTAAACCAGGTCTAAACCAGGTCTAAACCAGGACTAAACCAGGACTAAACCAGGTAAACCAGGACTAAACCAGGACCAGGTAAACCAGGTCTAAACCAGTAAACCAGGACTAAACCAGGACTAAACCAGGACTAAACCAGGACTAAACCAGGACTAAACCAGGTCTAAACCAGGACTAAACCAGGTAAACCAGGACTAAACCAGGTAAACCAGGACTAAACCAGGACTAAACCAGGACTAAACCAGGGACTAAACCAGGTAAACCAGGACTAAACCAGGACTAAACCAGGACTAAACCAGGACTAAACCAGGTCTAAACCAGGACTAAACCAGGACTAAACCAGGACTAAACCAGGACTAAACCAGGACTAAACCAGGTCTAAACCAGGTCTAAACCAGGACCCAGGACTAAACCAGGTCTAAACCAGGTAAACCAGGACTAAACCAGGACTAAACCAGGACTAAACTAAACCAGGACTAAACCAGGTAAACCAGGACTAAACCAGGACTAAACCAGGACTAAACCAGGACTAAACCAGGACTAAACCAGGACTAAACCAGGTCTAGACCAGGTCTAAACTAGGAGGAAAGACCACAGCCTGGTCCTGGTCTAGACCAGGTCTAGACCAGGACCAGGCTGTGGTCTTTCCTCCTGCTGTACGTCACGAGTATTTTTTTTAACATTTGGACCAAAATGACGACGCTGCACAAAGCCACACATAGTGAGGAGGGTGAAAACAGGGTTTGATCTGCAGGCGTCTTGAAAATAAACAACTAAAGATTAAAAATCAAACCTGCACAAATCAGTCCAAATACTGACATTTCACAAACTATTTGTATCCACTGTGTGACCGTGTTTTCTGTGGGTTGTTGCCTGTTTAAGACTTGTAATAAAACCAGTGTTGAACATTGATGAGGAAGAGTCTTTTGACCTTGTTCATGGATCATGTGAAAATAAAGAAACATCTGATCTTTTCCTGAAGGAGTTTTGGTTTCATTTATATGGAAACAGGCGTCAGAAATGACTTTTAAAATGTTCGTCCTGTTGACCACACTGGCCCCAAACTCTGACAGACTCATACCTGCTGGAGCCAAGTTTCCTCTTTTGAACAACATCAGCCTCTTTCTCCTCATCCGTCTGAATCTTCCTCTTCCTCTTCCTCTTCCTCAGTGTTTCCTTCTGTAGATTCGTCATCTTTGCTCCTGTAGGGACAAAATAATAGTGAGACAAATGTAGTGACCAGATTTTCAAAATCACAGATACAAGCGTCGAAATGAGTTTCCTCCGCAGGGTGTCTGGGCGTCTCCCTTAGAGACAGAGTGAGGAGCTCAGTCACACGGGAGGAGCTCGGAGTAGAGCCGCTGCTCCTCCACGTGGAGAGGAGCAGTTGAGGCTCGGGCATCTGTTCTGATGTCTCCTGGACGTGTCCCTCAGGAGGTGTTCATGTCCCACCGGGAGGAGGAAGACCCAGGACACACTGGAGGGACTATGTCTCTGGACTGGCCTGGGAACACCTCGGGGTTCCCCGGAGGAGCTGGAGGAAGTGTCTGGGGTGAAGGAAGTCTGGGAGTCCCTGCTCAGACTGAAGCCCCCGAGAACCGACCCCGGATAAGTGGAAGAAAATGGTATGGATGGATTTTCAAAATCATAAACTGGGACATCTCCTGTTTTTTTTTTTTTTGGTCATTGGTGATAATAAAATTGTGAATTTAGTGTAATTAAGGAAAATTGTTCTGTTCTCGGCCCATTTATGACGAACATGAGTCAGTTTAATCACATTTTCTTTGTGTTTTGTCATTTTTCTGTATTTTCCCGAAACAAATGTCAGTTTGTTTCTCTTGACCTGTTCCAGGATCAGATTGGTGAAAAATAGAGACACTGGGACATTTCTTGTATAAACTGGGACAGATCAGTGGTTTTGTATAAATCTGTGGGACAGAGACACAGACTCAAAACTGAAACTGTCCTGAGGAAACAGGGACGTGTGGCGTCTCTCGATCAGGAGAGTCAAACTCAAACTCACAGAGGCCAAAATTAAAAACTGGGACAAAGTCGTGGAGGAAACTAAATATTTATTGAAGTATTTCAACAACATCTGCAGGTTTTCTCTTCTTTGGAGATCAGTAATT
>NW_026571153.1:983014-994458 GCF_026225935.1 Boleophthalmus pectinirostris | reverse complement strand
GTCATAGATTTATTTACCGTTGGTTTGAAGAGATGCAAGTTTAATTCATGATTGTTAATACATATTTTCTGTTTATCTTGTTTTGATAGTTTCACTGAATCTGAACTTAACTTTCTTTGCTGTTTTCAATTATTTTTTTCTAACTAAATAAAAAATAAAAAGGCATGTTTTGTTTTGTGTGATTAGGAATGAGAAATTGATCACAGCTTCCTGTAGTGTAAATAACTGTAGGCCGATATGGGCCACATTAAAATAAAAATCACTTTTCTGATAACGGTACTGGGTGATTAATGGTAAACTGATTAATACCTTATAAACTGATTAACAACTGATCATGTGAATAGTTAACAAATGAACTACTTGACAATTAACCAATTCAAAATATGAAACAAATCAAGCCTTACTCCTCCAGGCCTCCATCATTTCAAAAACAGTTCAAGTTGCAGTAGCCTGGGTAATCATGGGAGGAGTCAAATCACCATATGGCTTCCAGCTAAAGTAGGCAAAGAAAAAGAAGATGGAATAACCATAGAGCATATCAAGCTATACATGGACTCCATGATATTAGCCTAACTCCACATGGTTCACTGAGCCGCCGCCCGGGACTCGAACCCGCGGCCCTCTGTGTGGCGGGGATTCCACTCACCGTTTTACCAAGTTCAAGTTTAAAAAGCCGTGTTTGGTTTGTTTAAAAAGCAGAAGAATAAAAATGCCAGCCACCGCGTGAGGACCGTCTCCTTTAGTGTCCCATTGGGCCGTCCGTAGGACTCGCACATTGCATGGTGGAGGACTGGGGATCGAAGACCCCACGCCGCCGGCAGTTTAAACGGTGCTCACAGCGCTATTTAACATGTACTGTCAACCTGGTCAGCGGAAGCTAACACAACTTGGATTAGTTTGAATTCAAATCATTATATAAATATAGGTAGTAACTATCAATGGGTTTGAGAATGATATACGCTTAATCTAAAAATAAATAAATAAATAAAAATAAAAATAAATCATTTGGGCCATTGATTGTTGAGTTAACGTGCAATTCCTTCACTGACCAGTAGATGGCGCATGTCGCACCGTTGGTAGAGAGTAGACTGAGCACTGCAGAGGAAGACACAGTGGTCAAATGTAAGGAAAGTACAACGTGGCTAAGCAAGAAGGTTCTGGGTTCGATTCCCGGGTCGCCCGGGCCTTTCTGTGTGGAGTTTGCATGTTTCTCCTTGTGTCTGGATGAGTTTCCTCCGTTTTCCCCCATCAACCCAAAACATGCTCCAGGTCCAGAACAGTTGATAGTCCAGGTCAGTTAAACACAATCAATTCAGTCATTGTGGGTCATTAGGCAAGACACTTCACCCACAATGCCTAGTATGAAAGTGATGTGTGTGTGTGTGTGTGTGTGCATGTGTGTGAGTGTGTGTTAGTGTGTGTGCGTGTGTGTGTGTGTGTGTGTGTAGTGTGTGTGTGTTGTGTGTGTGTGTGTGTGTGTGTGTGTGTGTGTGTGTGTGTGTGTGTGTGTGTGTGTGTGTGTGTGTGTGTTCCTGCTGTGTTTGGTGAATCCAAGTTAAGACGGCACCTGGATCCCCTCCTGCTGATTGGTGGAAGCCGTAACACCTGGAGCTCCGGCCCTATAAAAGGCCCCGCCCCCTTCCACTCAGGGCCGCTGTTGTGTCTGTGGACCTGTCCGTCACTTTTGTTGTGTCTCTCCTAGTGTATTTAGTTTGAGACACTCGAGTCCTTGTAACTTAGTCGACGTTCAGTCTGCAGGTTTAACGCTCAATTACGATTTTTATGTGAAATCTGATGTTTTTTCGAGCTCGTTCACATTTCCAGTTAAATGTGACTTGTATGTGACTCCAGTGTGAACATTAAACGGTCCAAAAGTGTCCCACATGTGACACTGGAGACACGACGACGTCAACCGCAGCGAGCGTCTCTGTGTTTACACAAGTTGAACAAACATGGACGCAGCATCGAGCACCTGGAGATTTTAAAGTTCCTCTCGTACCGGAGCCACAACATGAACAACTGACTTGTTTTAAGGAGGAGATTGAGAAGGAGAAGGACCAGGTTTTTGGTGGTGGTGTTTTGTGGTGAGTGGAGATGTGCTTCACTTCAGTCACATGGATCATGAACAGTTTTCTCTACTTCAGTGCAGAATAGTGACGTTTGTGTCTTGTTGATGACGTGTAGGTGGATGAATGTGACCTGACTGTTCACACTCAAGTCACATGTTAAAGATCAGATATGGATCAGTTTCAGGAGCACAGATCCAAGTGTCCTGGTCACGTGTGAAAACATCACATCTGTGTGGTTCAGACGTCATTAAAAGATCAGATACAGGAACATAGAGACAAAAAATCTGATCTAAGTCACTTCAGGCGCAGACTGAACGCAGCCTTAGAGACTGGTTTTGTTTTTGTGTTGTCATTTTGTAAACTTTGTCTGTTTTACTTTACTTTAGTTACATCCATTTTGCTTCTCTGTGTAAACCAGAGGTGTTCACACTTTTTCATCATGTGAGCTACTTACAAAATAATCAAGTCAAAATGATCGACCTGATACAAAACCAAACAAACTGCACTGAAACACTCTGTGGCCCTTTTTTGGACCCTCCCCCACAGTTTGAGAACCTCTTCTTTAAGAGAACTTCCTCTGGCACTTTACACAAAACTGTGAAAAAAGTGAAGGAAGATTTTTAAACCTGTTTTTTAAAGTTCCAAACTGGAGTTTCATTCTTTTCTGGTTTTGCAGTGATATTTTCCAGCCTCTGCACGTTTACCAAACCAAACGCACATCGTGACAAACACAGATGCATTTGTCACTTTTGTTAGACAAACTTCAGCCAAATGTGGCAGTAGGTCTGTTCTGTAGATCCGCTCTATGCTGTAGACCTGCTTTGTGCCGACACTGGAACACAAATTTAGACTGTTTTTTGCTTCTCGTTTGGTCTTGTTCTTCTAATCAGCCGCACTGTGGGAGGGGCTTGTGTTGTTATTGGAAATATCATCTTTTGTCAGCTTCACCTTAACAATAGTTTGAAATAAATCACAGCTTTAGTTTGATCATTTTGAAATGTGGGTTATTTAGTTTGTTCCCTGTGTCTGGAGCAGAGCTGGGTCCTAACAGTGCTGTCAAATATACAAGAGTCATGTCATTAATGGTGTGTGTGGTACAAACATGATTTTTGTCTTTTATTCTCTTTGTTGTACGTGTGGAAAGAGAAAAGTCATTTCCTTTTCCCACTTCCAGTCTCTTTGGGATTCAGCTCCAGAGCCGCTCGGTGCCTTTTGTCTGTTAAATGGACCCAGCGTCTCTCAGCCTCGTCCACCTGTTTTTACAATCTTCCTCTACAGGGAAATGCCACAAAAACATCAGAAAATAATAATAATAGTAATAATAATAATAATAATAATCTTCTGCCTCCAGTTAAGTGTTTTCCAACCTAAGCCTCGGCAGCGAGCTTAACATCAAAATGGTCCCAGGAAAGACAAGATGCGGCTTTATGTTTCAAGACCATTTATCCTTTTTTGTAAAACTGTGAAACAGATACAAGAAATACTTCAGTATTAACATGTACAGACTGTATGGCTAGCATATAACAGTTAACAGAAACAAAAACGTTTTTATACATATATTAAACATAAAAGTTTCCCATCAAGTAACACAGAAAATATCATTTAATCGCATGTAACTTACAGATTATGGTTTGCCCAGGGTTTCCCAAGATTTCACAAGTTCGGTTTGGTCTTAGCACCTCCAAAACCGTTACTGACTTGTCTTGCGCTTACAAGTGAAGGCCGCTAGATGGCGCTGCCACGCATAAACTAATTAAAGAAGAAGAACGGAAAAGTGAAGATATAATGATAAAGTCTCCCTCTACTGGACAAACAGGGGATAACACTAACACTTTACACAAACCCAAACCAACAGAATTCAAATGAAATGAAGGACAGAATACTCCCCGCCTGACATCCGTAAAATGTCACCCATAAACTAACTTAGATTAGAGACATTGCAAAAGTAAAAGTCAATGCTATGAGAACCTTAGGTACCGTCTTTAGACACCAACAAAACAACCTGACTAATAGGTCGCAAATAACATTTGTGCTCACCCTTCCGAAAAATCTTAACCTCTATCTTCCTGACATGACCATCAGCACTGGGGAAGGTTTTTGTCACAAGTCCAAGTGGCCAGTCATTTCTGTGTTCAAGGGATTCTTTCAATAGAACTACATCTCCACTTTGCAAGTTGTTTTTTACTGCTTTCCATTTGTGGCGTTGCTGAAGCCCTGTAATGTATTCCTTTTGCCATCGGCTCCAAAAAATGTCAGCCAGGTGTTGTACACGTTTCCACTGTGCCCTGAACAAGTCACGGTTTTCAAACTGACCTGGTGGAGCCGGTGGAGTACCAACTTTTTGCGTGAGTAACATGGCAGGGGTAAGAATGGCTGGGTTGTCTGGATCTGTCGAAACTGTTGTGAGCGGACGGGCATTTACTATTGCAGTCACTTCAGCCATTAATGTCACTAGTGTCTCATGTGTGAGCTTTGCATTTTTCATTTCAAGGAACATTGCATCTAGGATTTTGCGTGAGACCCCTATCATCCGCTCCCAGGAGCCTGCCATGTGAGAGGCGTGTGGAGGATTAAACTGCCACTTACAACCAAAGTCGCTGAGAAAGTTGTCAATATTGTTTTTGTGACCACCCTGTTTGTCAATCTGTAGCGCTTTACAGGCACTCACAAAGTTGGTCCCACAGTCCGATCTTAGAAGTCTAGCAGGACCCCTGATGGCAAAGAAACGGCGCAGTGCATTGATGAATGAAGATGTGTCCATTGATTCAATAACTTCAATGTGTATGGCACGAGTGCTCATGCATGTGAATATGACTGCCCACCTTTTTGCATCTGCCTGACCACCTCGTGTTTTTCTGACTGTGACAGGCCACGGCCCAAATACATCGAGGCCTACATGTGTGAAAGGAGGGTCTATAGACAATCTGTCCTCTGGTAGGTCAGCCATGATCTGCTCTTGTTGTCTGCCTCTTAGTCTGCGGCAAGTAACACATTTAAATAATACACTGCTTATTGCTTTTTTGCCCCCTACAATCCAAAAACCTTCTGCCCTGACAGTCCCTTCAGTGAAATGCCTGCCTTGGTGGCGCACCCTTTCATGAAAGTGTCTTATTATGAGCTGGGCCAGGTGGTGCTTTCCTGGAATGAGAATGGGGTTTGTTTCATCTAAAGTTAACTGGGCTCTTTTTAGCCGCCCACCCACTCTTAGGATACCGTTAGTGTCAATGAATGGGTTTAGTTTGCTTAGTGAACTTGAGTTTTTTAAAGGCGCACCTTGTTCGATTTGCTTTATTTCCTCTGAATAAACTTCACTTTGGACAGTGTGAATGACTGTGATTTTGGCTTGGTTAAGTTGGTTTTCATTTAGATGTTCTCTGCATTTGTGCCAGCCATGACAGGTACTCTCTGGAGCATTTTTGAATGACTGGACAGTGTGTTGGAGTTTGGAAATGGCTTTCAGTAACACGCTCCAACTAGAAAACCTTTCAAACCTCGCGCTACCTAGCTTGCCTTTTGACAGAGTAGTGGCACAGATAGTAACCTCAGGACGCAGTTCATGGTCAGTCTCTGGATCTACAAGATCAAATATCTGGGTCTCTGTTTGACTTTGCGTCAGCTCACTAAGGAAAGCGGGCCCACTGAGCCATGTGGAGTTAGAGAGCTGCTCAGCAGGTAATGATCGTGTCGCATGATCAGCTGGATTTAGGTGAGTGGGCACATAATGCCATTGGTGAGCTTGCGTGAAACGCCTGATGCGCTCTACTCTATTGTGGACATACACGTAAAAGCGCCTCCTTTTGTTTGAAATGTAACCAAGCACTACTTTAGAGTCTGTGAAAAAGCTCACCTGATCCGCTGTGATATCTAGCTCTTCCAGAACCAGCTCAGCAATCTCGACAGCCAACACTGCTGCACAAAGTTCAAGCCTTGGTATGGTGATGTCTGGCTTAGGAGCAAGCCGTGCTTTGCCAAGAAGAAAGCCTACTTCACTGTGTCCATCCGTACCTGTGAGCTTGAGGTAGGCGACAGCACCCACGGCTTTGATGGAAGCATCACAGAAGACAATGATCTCTTTTCGTTGAGCTGCAGACAGTGGTATTGAGGTGTACATTCTGGGGATTTTGAGTTGTTGCAGGTGCTTGAGTGAGTCTTTCCACTGCTGCCACTGCACTAGTTTCTCTTGAGGCAGTTCAGTGTCCCATTCGCTAATGTTAGTGGAAATGTCTCTTAGTATGCTTCTGCCTTCTACAATGACTGGGATGGCAAACCCAAGGGGATCGTACACACTATTAATGACTGACAATACTCCCCGTTTAGTGAATGGCTTGTCATTTACTGTTACCTGAAACTTGAACATGTCTGTGGAAAGGTCCCAACCCAAGCCTAGGCTGCGCTGAATGGGTAGGGATGTCTGTCCGAGATCAAGGCCCTGCATGTCTGTAGCAAGGTCCTCACTGGGGAAGGCACTTGTGATGGTGGGACAGTTGGATGAGATCTTGTGCAAGCGTATGTTACACTGTGCCAGCATTTTCTGAGTTCTACAAAGTACACTGACAGCTTCCTCTGCAGAACAGAAAGATTTTAGTCCATCATCAACATAAAAGTGACGTTCAATGAACTCCCTTGCATCACTGCCAAACTCTGCTTCCCCTTCCATGGCTGTTCTCTTAAGCCCATAGATTGCAACTGAAGGGGATGGGCAGTTTCCAAAAACATGGACTCGCATCCTAAACTCCACTACTTCTCCATCCAGATCATGGTTTTTGAACCATAGAAAGCGCAGGTAGTCACGGTGGTCCTCTCTGACCACAAAGTTGTAAAACATTTGCTCCACATCTGCCATGACTGCATAAGGATCTGACCGGAAACGCATTAGAACCCCCACAAGACTATTGTTGAGATCTGGCCCTTTAAGCAGCACATCGTTAAGAGAGATATTGTCACATTTCGCACTTGAATCAAAGACTACCCTAATTTTACCTGGCTTTTGGGGGTGGTAAACACCAAAACTAGGGAGGTACCAACATTCTTGGTCAGGTGAAAGAGGAGGGGCTGACTCCGTATGACCCTTGCTAAAGATTTTTTCCATAAACTCAACATAGTGCTCCCTCATTTCAGGTTTCTTTTTCAGTGTTTTGCGGAGTGACATTAAACGAGTGAGGGCTTGTTCCCTATTGTTGGGCAAGCGCTGTCTGGGGTACCGAAATGGGAGTGGAGCGACCCAGTTATTTGCCTCATCTTTGGTGAGTTCTTTCTGCATAATGTCCAAGAACAACGCATCCTCAACAGAAAGTGCTAATTTGTCATCATCTGTTGTTTGTTGGAAAAGGTGTTTGCCTAGTCCCTTCTGAGTGGTGTCAAGAGTGGGAGACGTTTCTATGTATTTGTCTTTAATATGGATAGTGTTCTCACAAAGAGTGAACATGCTGGGCCTACCATTGTTCAGAATGTTTGTCTTAAAAGAGTTCACAGTGGGTCTGTGGGCACCTGAGAGGCAGACATCTCCTATCACTACCCACCCAAGGTCAAGGCGTTGGGCATGAGGTGCATTGTTTGGGCCGTTTACCTGACTACGGACCTTGTGAGCTTGGATGATGTCTCTCCCCAGAAGGAGCAAAATATCTGCTGTTGGATCCAGTGGAGGAATCTGTGACGCGATTGACAGCAGGTGAGGATGTGCTGCTGCTGCTTCAGGAGTGGGTATCTCATTCCTGTTATCTGGAATCTGATCACATTCTGTTAGAATGGGCAGCCGCATAGATACCCTTCCATTTATATCCTCAATAACAAAGTCATTAGCTCTGCGCCCCCCTGTGTCTGATAACCCAGCACACGTTCTCATAGTGTATGGGAGAATGCTACCTTTTACATTAAACATGTCGAAAAAGGCAGATCTAGCTAGGGATGAGTTGCTTTGATCATCTAACATTGCATACATTCTTCTTTTCTTTTCAGGAGATGTACGAGGATACACATTAACAAGGCATATCTTGGAGCACGATTTACCTTGCAGGCCTGGGCCGCATATTTCTGTGCAACTGGCTGTAGTGACAGGGCTAGGGGGGTTGGGCTCCCCGCCGTGGCTCTGTGGAGCAGCATCAGAGTTTTTTGAAGTCCACGGTGGTGGACCTGCGTGCATGGCAGACACATGCGTCTCGCTATTGCATTCTGAGCACTGAATGATGGCTTTACAGTCTTTGGCTCTGTGGCTTGTAGACGAGCAACACTTGTAACAAATAGAGTGCTCTTTGAGTATG
The DNA here is from genome assembly GCF_026225935.1 of Boleophthalmus pectinirostris. Taxonomy (NCBI): domain Eukaryota; kingdom Metazoa; phylum Chordata; class Actinopteri; order Gobiiformes; family Gobiidae; genus Boleophthalmus; species Boleophthalmus pectinirostris. The sequence continues at coordinate 986,132 of NW_026571153.1, read as the reverse complement.
TTCTTTCTTTCATCTAATGTTTTCACTCTAAACCCCCTACATTTAGCGAGTGCATGTGGCTTGTGGTGAATGGGACATTGCTTGTCTGGGTTGAAAGTGATTGTATTAGATGCGCTGTTAGCTTGACCTATCTCAGTTTTACTCACTGCCATAGGGAGTCTGTATTTGATTTGTTTGACTTGAGTTTTGTCAACCTTTGGTGCTACTATGTTAGAACTGGATAGCATAAAGCTAGGATCTGTTTTCATTTCAGCATGGTCATTCACAAACTGAACAAAGTATGAGAAGGGAGGATAGAATGCACCATTGTCTCTTTTGTATTTTGTCCCTTGTTTTACCCATGACTCTTGGAGGCCATAAGGGAGCTTTTCAACTATTGGGTTTATCCCCCTTGGAGTATCAAGAAAGCTAAGGCCTGGCAGATAACCCTCATTTTGTGCATACTCTAACTCAAGCAGAAGATCTGCAAGCTCCTGCAATAGGTGAGTGTCCTTATTTGATATTTTTGGAAAAGTCTGTAAACGTTGGAACAGGGATGCTTCGATTACCTCTGCGGAACCGTAGCTTTTGTCAAGACGTTGCCAGAGGCGTTGAAGACCTGCCTCTGGGTTATTCATGTGAACCGCTCTGATCCTCACAGCGTGTTGAAGTGACTCCCCGCCGAGCCACTTGGTGAGTAGGTCGAGCTCCTCGCTGGCCTTGAGGTTGAGCCCTTCAGTAGCATTGCAGAACATAGACTTCCAGGATAGGTAGGACTCTGGCTTGTTGTCAAAAACCTTGAACCCTGTTGTCAGCAGGTCACGGCATGCCAGGTAGGCTGCTAGGTCTGACAGTTCAATTTGCGGGGTTGGTGAAGGTCTTCGTTGGGTGGAATTGTCTGCTCTGGTGGGGTTGGATGAGGACTTTGGTTGTCCCTTGTTGATGTAACACTCACGTGGAGATGCAGCTGCTGTTGTTTGGCTATAGTTCAGTTTGTGAGTGCTGCCCTGATCTTTCTCTTTAACATGTACTTTGTGGTTGTTGAAGTGAGCATTAACAAAATCTTCTGCACGTCTTATAGAAGGAGGTGTCTTTACAGGAATGCCGGTATCTATAAGGTCTACTGCGCTGTGGAGTGCCTCTTCAGCTGCTGCCTCCATTACTTGAGCTGCTGCAAGCGCTGCTTCAGCCTCACCCTCCTGCTTCAGAGCGTTTAGTGTTGCCTCAATGCGTGCCTTCTCGACCTCCATGTCTATTTGCCGTTTAGCGTACTGGGCTCTGGTGCGGGCAGCTTCTGCTTCTGCTCGTGCTTTTGCTGCAGCTTGACTGGTGGTTGATCGTAGTGAACCATGTGAAGTGCGGGAATGGCACTCCGAACGGACCTCAACATGGGAGACGGGTGGCGACTCTCGTGGTTGTGACATCTTGGGCTGTGTAGTTTATTGGCGTGTAGATAATCTTTTTACTCTTGTGCTCCCAGTTAAGTGTTTTCCAACCTAAGCCTCGGCAGCGAGCTTAACATCAAAATGGTCCCAGGAAAGACAAGATGCGGCTTTATGTTTCAAGACCATTTATCCTTTTTTTGTAAAACTGTGAAACAGATACAAGAAATACTTCAGTATTAACATGTACAGACTGTATGGCTAGCATATAACAGTTAACAGAAACAAAAACGTTTTTATACATATATTAAACATAAAAGTTTCCCATCAAGTAACACAGAAAATATCATTTAATCGCATGTAACTTACAGATTATGGTTTGCCCAGGGTTTCCCAAGATTTCACAAGTTCGGTTTGGTCTTAGCACCTCCAAAACCGTTACTGACTTGTCTTGCGCTTACAAGTGGAGGCCGCTAGATGGCGCTGCCACGCATAAACTAATTAAAGAAGAAGAAGAACGGAAAAGTGAAGATATAATGATAAAGTCTCCCTCTACTGGACAAACAGGGGATAACACTAACACTTTACACAAACCCAAACCAACAGAATTCAAATGAAATGAAGGACAGAATAGTGTAGTATGTAGTAGTAGTAGTAGTATATAAGTAGTGGTAGTAGTAGTAGTAGTGGTAGTAGTATATAGTGGTAGTAGTAGTAGTAGTTGGTAGAGTGATAAATCTATGGGGCATCCTTTGTCCTTTCAACAAAAGCCTAAAAGGTATCCTCATTCTGTGTGTTCTTCAGTACTCTCAGGTGATGGAGGTTGTGTTGTGGTTTCAAAAAAACTCATAAATTTACTTGTAGAATAAAAGCTGTAGCTAAAAGATGAAGAGTAGAAACATGAGTGGAGTTTAACACAGAAGAAGTTTATTTCCATCAGTCCAGACTGAGCAGAGACATGAGTCCTCAGGACAATAATATCTTACCACCACAGTAAAGAAGAATGTATTTAAAATGTCAAAAACATGTAGTGTAGTAGTATAAGTAGTAGTAGTATAAGTAGTAGTAGTAGTGGTAGTAGTAGTAGTAGTAGTAGTAGTAGTGGTGGTGGTAGTAATAGTAGTAGTAGTAGTAGTATTACAGTAGAATATTAGTGTCTGAAACAATGTTCTCATATTAATATTCCTTTTATTTATATTTTGTAGTTTGGAGGAGACTGTGGAGTCAGATGGACACAGACCTTTGTCTGTGAAGAGTGATTGTTCTAAGGACGTTCCTATGTCCTTTAAACCAGCACCTAAAAGGTAATCCTCATTCTGTGTGTTCTTCAGTTACTCTCAGGTGATGGAAGGTTGATGTTGTTCAAAAAAACTCATACAATTTACTTTTAGAATAAAAAGTTGTAGCTTAAAACTTGAAGAGAAGAAACATGAAGCTGGAGTTTTAACACAGAAGAAGTTTATTTCCATCAGTCCAGACTGAGCAGAGACATGAGTCCTCAGGACAATAATATCTTAACCACCACAGAGTGTGAAAGAAGAATGTACTTTAAAGTGTCCAAAAACATGTAGTAGTAGTAGTATAAGTAGTAGTAGTGGTAGTAGTAGTGGTAGTAGTAGTAGTAGTCGTAGTAGTAGTAGTGGTAGTAGTAGTGGTAGTGGTAGTCGTAGTAGTAGTAGTGGTAGTAATAGTGGTAGTAGTATTAGTGGTAGTAATAGTGGTAGTAGTGGTAGTAGTAGTAGTAGTGTTAGTAGTAG
>NW_026571153.1:963014-975514 GCF_026225935.1 Boleophthalmus pectinirostris | reverse complement strand
GGAGCAGACTGAGGGCAGGTGTGGAGCCTTCAGTGAATTACCAGAATAAAAAAAAAATCAGACGAGTCCACTGAAAAACAACGTGTAACATGCTCAAGGCTTCTTTCATTTAGAAAAATATTAGGATGATAAATGCTTAACATTGTGCTGTGTGGGAGTGGTCCCAGGCCCCTCGCCCGCTCCCTGTGTCTCCTCAGCTCTGCTCTACAGTTTTGGTTTGATGTGGATCTGTACAAAAGCTGCTCATTCACATGAGGCCGTTTACAGCAACGTCCTAAAGTTAGTGTTTTCTTACTCTGTCTGTGTCCTAATGCTGCGATGCCAATTTCCTCACATCCTCATGTCCTTTCTGTCCTCAGATCCATTCATTTCGTGGCCAAATTATTCCCATTGTGCCGCTTTGGTTCATTTCTAAAGTCAGTCGTCAGTAGGAAGGCGACCATCAGAACCACGGAGCCGTGGAGCGGCTGGACTCTGACAGAGTCAGTACTGAAGCTCAGGGCTGTGACAGCGGCGCAGACACACGTCTCGTACCTGCTGCTCTGTTGGCAGCAGTGGTCAGTAGAGCTTTGTACAGCGGCTCAAGAGACGTACAGTGACATGAGCACTGCTCTGTACAGACCTGCACCTCCTGCTCTGTGCTCATGGGGCACATCAGTCACTTTTGCGGGGAAATGCAGGTCGTGCAGTCACCCTCCTCCTGTGTTCATGGTTTAATCCAGATCTGTGCACAAAATGGACATCAGAAACATTTATATGACAATAAACCTCTTCCATAATCTGAGACTTCCACCTCTGGACCAGTTTTTTTGTCATGTATATAACTTTTCTCCACACTCCTCTGTGCTGCTTGTGATGAGGCAAAGTTTACAGACTTTACCTACACTGACAGAGCTTTAAAATGCCACAGCGTCACAGATTGGTTCAGATGCTGTCACCATATATTTACTTGTACCGTCCCACTCCAGCCTCCAGCAGAAGTGCAGCCCCACCTGGACACGCCCACTAACACTAGTGCTAAGATCAGGAGCAAGACTGGGCCCCATATCTGAATAAATCTTTTGTTTCCTGCAGACCCGAGGTTCAACATTGTTGTGTTTGTGAAGAGACTTTTGAAGGAGATCCCATGTTTCTGAGCTGTTCTCATGTGGCCTGTACTCGCTGTGTAATGAAGAACACTGAGTCACAGACAACAGGTCATATCCACTGTCCTCAGTGTGAAACCAAACAGAGACTCACACCAACTCCACAGGCGCTCAGACTCCTGACAGGTGAGTCCAGGCCTCACCTAGGCCCATGTGTCCATCATCTAACCTGTACTCAAGTGGTTACTTCTGGTACTGCAGCAAACACTCACTCATCTTTTTGTTCATGTTCCAGGGGACGATAAACTCTTTCACTTAACTGTGAAACTGAAGGAGGAGATGCTCAAAAGGTTTTCTATGACGACTGAAGGAACCGGAGATGAGAGGAGTTCCCTGAAACACATCTACACTTCACTGTCCATCAACTTTGGCAAGACAGAAGTTCTCCCAGGACACTACTCCATGATGATGAAAAGAACAGATCCTCATGTAGAAGAGGTCCAATTCAATGATCTTTTCCATTCTCCACCAGTGAAGACCAGAACTGTCCTGACAAACGGAAAGGCTGGAATCGGAAAATCTTTTTGTGTCCGAAAGTTCATTGTGGACTGGGCTGAAGGCGCTGCTCAAAAAGATGCTCATTTTGTTTTCTGTCTGGCTTTTCGAGAGCTTAATTTGATCAAAAATGAGACAAGTTTGCTCCAGCTCCTGACAGACTTCCACCCGGCTCTGAGCGGCACAGACCCACAGGTCTTAGACTGGACTAAAGTGATCCTGATCCTGGATGGTTTTGATGAGAGCCGGTTTGAGCTGGACTTCAGAAACACAGAGAGAGTCACATCGCTGCAGGAGGTCACTTCTGTGTCCAACCTCGTGTTGAACCTGATCCAGGGAAACCTGCTCCCTTCAGCCCAGCTCTGGGTCACCTCTCGGCCAGCGGCCTCTCATCAGATCCCCGGAGAGTTCATCCACACAGTCACTGAGATTCAAGGCTTCAACGATCTCCAGAAGGAAGAATATTTCAGGAAGAGGTTCAGGAACAAACCAGAGCTCGCTGAAATGGTGATTTCACATGTGAAGTCATCACATTCACTGGACTTGTTGTGCCAGATCCCCATCTTCTGCTGGATGTCCTCTGTTTTATTTGAGGAGGTTTTTGGAGGAGAGGAGCAGACTGGAGCTCCTCAGACCCTCACTGAGATGATGGCAGCGTTCGTGTCTATTCAAACCAAGCGCAGCAGCAGCAGAAAATATGACAAGACCCCAGAGAAAGAGAGAACCAAGCTTCTAAAAGCTAAAAGAGAGCTTCCTCCTTAAAGTCGGCAAACTGGCCTTCATCCACCTGCTAAACAACAACCTGATCTTTTATGAAGAAGATCTACAACAGTGTGGACTCGAGTCCAAAGAATCCACAGTTGAATCTGGGTTTTTCAGCTCCATTCTCCGAACAAGAGCAGCTGTTTTTGCAGCAGAACGTGTATTTCTTTGTGCACCTGATCGTACAAGAGTTCTTTGCTGCTCTTTATGTTTACGACTGTTTTACCAACAACAAACCCTGGGCTCCAGAGCTGAGCTCCTTCTTGGGTCTAGAGTCATCAGAGTCCTCCTCCAGACCTCCAGTGTTTGACCTTCTAAAGATGGTGGTGGACAAAGTTCTAGAGATGAACAGTGGTCACTTGCACTACTTCCAGCGTTTCCTTCTCGGTCTTGTGCTTGAATTGAATCAGAGATTTATTCCTGGATTACTGCGCCCCCTAGAGTCAAGTGAAGACACTGTTAAAAAAATGTTGATTCACCTCAAAGCCATTCGACGCAAAACCATCTCCCCAGACACCTGCATCAACCTGTTTAAAACCATGGTGGAGATGGGAGACACTAAGATCAGTGAAGAGATACAGGAGTATTTGAAATCAGACGACAGAGCTCGAGTGCATCTGACTCCTCTGCACTGCTCTGCTCTGGCCTTCACCATGCAGGTTTCTAAGAGCGTCGTGGAAGAACTCGATCTAAAGAGCTACAACACGTCAGAGGAGGGACGGCGGAGGCTCATACCTGCTGTCAGGAACTGCAGGAAAGCCAAGTAAGTACAGAAATCAAAACCAGCTGTGATGAGCTCTAGTGTTTGTGACCAGTAGGGCTGTAGACGATGGTCGACTAGAAAGAGGGAAAGGCACAAGCAGAAAAAGGACTAGGAAATATATTTTTATATTTAATTTTAATATATAATACATTTACATAAAGACAGATTCAACTTGTGACTCTTGAGATGAATCTGGCTTTTTACAGAGAAATACCAAAAAATATCAAATCTTCAGTTCATTCACTCTCTTCTGTTTTCTGCTGTTGTCCCATTTAAATCTTTATTTAAATAAAATGACTAGTCGTGTGTTTGTGTGTCTTCAGTCTGTCCGACTGCAGAGTGACTGAGGCTTTTCTGAAGCTTCTCTCTTCAGCTCTGACGTTTCCACATTCGTCTCTGACACTTTTGGATCTGAGCAACAACGACCTGCAGGACTCTGGAGTGAAGCTGCTCTGTGAGGGACTGAGAAGTGCAACCTGCAGACTCACAACACTCAGGTACAACCTCACCTGTCACTATACACCTCACCTCACCTGTCACTATATACACACCTCACCTCACCTGTCACTATATACACCTCACCTGTCATTATATACACCTCACCTGTCACTATATACACCTCACGTCACTATACACCTGTCACTATACACCTCACCTGTCACTATATACACCTCACCTGTCACTATATACACTGTCATTATATACACACCTGTCACCTGTCACTATACACACCTGTCACTCACCTGTCACTATACACACGTCACCTGTCACTATACACTACACCTGTCACACTGTCACTATACACACCTCACCTGTCACTATATACACCTCACCTGTCACTATATACACCTCACCTGTCACTATACACACCTCACCTGTCACTATATACACCTCACCTGTCACTATACACACCTCACCTGTCACTATATACACCTCACCTGTCACTATACACACCTCACCTGTCACTATATACACCTCACCTGTCACACTGTCACTATATACACCTCACCTGTCACTATATACACCTCACCTGTCACACTTATATATACACCTCACCTGTCACTATATACATACCTGTCACTAGTCACTGTCACTATATACACCTCACCTGTCACCCTTGTCAGTCACTCATCACTGTCACTGTCATTATGAAGTGTCATTATTGACTCTGGTCCTGCATGTTCTCATGACCTGGTGTGTTTCAGGTTGTCTGCTTGTCTTGTGACAGAAAAAGGTTGTGGTTTTCTGGTCTCGGCTCTAAAATCAAACCCGTCTCATCTGAAGGAGCTGGACCTCAGTTATAACCACCTGGAGTCAGGAGAATCAGCCCTGAGTGAACTAAAGAAAGAGCCTCAGTTTAACCTCCTCCAGATTGAGTGAGTTTCACAAACCTCCATCAGCCCTGAGAACCTGGACTGTTTAACAATGTACATGATGTTTTGTTTGCAGTGTGTCTCATGGAGGAAGTCACAGAATGATCCCAGGACTGAAGAAATGTAAGAGAACTTTAGCCAAATTTATGGTCATGCATTAAATCATCGTCGTTGCCTTGAACTCCCTCTGTAGAGCGTCTGCTTCGACCGACATGCACCTCTAAAATTTTGTAACTACGCGTCGCAGACAAGGGCTGTGATTGGTCGTCTCTACGTCTCTACACACATTTCCTGTTCTCCACTTTCCTGCTTCATTTTGTAACACGAACACCAGTTTTAAACTGTCGCTTCCTACTGTTGTGGTGGTGAATTATTTTACTGGTGCATCGACCTGGACGCAGATCCATAAATCAAAACAGACAGTGACAAGGCGACGGCGGCAGAGCGCGCTGAGTCCACACAGAAATATAATTCAGTCTTTAGACTGATGAAGATTTATTATCAATGTTTTTTTGTCTTATGTCGCCGTGTTCATGCTGATCTAGTTCACAGATCCATAAAGCAGAATGACATTAATGCGATCACATTTGTTAGGAGATAGAAACAGTCTCTCTCGGTTAATCCTTTCATTAGCTTCAGTGCACAGACAAAAAACAGCCCAGTTTACAGACATGAGCGTTCACATGGGACTAGAATGACCTGAGGTGCTCTGAGTTTGCAGAATTAATGTAGGTAAAATTTGGGGGAATTTTACATTTTCAAATGTAACGTGTAGTTGGCTGGGCGGTCTGACTGCAGTATTAAGTTGTTTCAGAAGAAGATTCTTTGAAGAGCCATAGGGTATGTGAATGAAAGAGCAGACACACATTAAAGTTTATATGATAAATTGTATTATATTTTTTAAAGTTGGCAATAATAATTATATGAATATAATATAGACTTATTTATACCTTGGATATATATATATGCATTATTAATAAACAGATAATAACATTACAAACAAAACAAAAACAAAATCAACCAAACAAACAACTTCAGTTTTGTTGTTGTCCTGTGAGATCATATATGGTCTTTGGGGGTTTTAGTCCAGTAGTCGCATTGACTAAGGTTCAAAGTTTTTAAAAGTTTTTCTTGAAGATAAGATCCAGAAAAAGTGTATGTCTAGTTCGATCTCCTACCACAAGGTGGGGTAGTCACAGCTCACATCACAGACTCAGGCTGAGGAGTTGAAGTTGTGGTTGTACCAAAGGGAAGGAGGAAAAAAAACCTGACCTGCACAAGGTCAAAAAGAAAAAAACAAATTACAATCAGTTTTATATTAAATAGCATACAAGCTACAAACTAAACTTTCACAATTGTAGTTTACAATAGCATCAATTGCAATAACATAATGAATCAATAAATTTGTCATCATTCGGATAACATTCAATATATCAAAATTCAGTGCACCTTTAACCCTTATATTGTGTTAGGGTCAAAATTGACCCGTTTTCAAGTTTAGGTATGTAAAAACTGCCATTTGCTTTTTTGTACCGGAATGAGGCTTCATCTAATCCTCAGACACAACTATTTTAACGCAACAAAATCAATTTTCACCATTTTAGTAAATTGTAAAGGTCTGAAAAAAAAAAAGTGACATCTGTGGTGTTACGGGTCAAAAATGACCCGGCAGAGAATAGTGGCTGTTTTATGCATCACTTACAAGCTGTAGGCTGCTCTGTGGATCAAATATGGCTCAGTGTGTCCCACAACACACACACACACACACACACACGCACGCACGCACACACACACACACAAAAAGGTCGTCTTCACCCACGTGAACTCTTCTCTTTCTTGCAGCACATTGATACATTTTGAATGTAAAATAAACCTTGTCATATATAAACAGGGTTTTAGTGAGATATTATCAGCTGTATTCTGTTGCAGCATCAGTCAACATGAGCAGGTTCACTGTTTATGAGGCGCTGGATCAGATTTTTGGTCATGACAGTGATTCTGAAGACAGAGAGGAAAGTGAAGCTGAGGAAGATGTGTCTGAGGATGAGGATGAGAGCACAGACAATAAAAGAAGTGGACTAAGTGAGTGTGACGTCACCCACAGCGTTTTGGCGCCGCTCAAAATGAAGCTCACGGTTTACAGGAGTGAATCTAGAGCCAGGTTATATGTTATGAATAGGATTTTTTGGACGGACAAAACAGCCAAAAAATAAATAAAAAATCAGGATCATGTGTCGCAGGTTAATACGTATATTTTAAGACCAAAATGACGAGGTTCACAGCAGCAGGTACAGAGAGAAGACGACAAGATCCTAACATAAGTCAGTTGGAGCCAGAGTCAGAAGGAGCCGGAAGAGCCTCCTGGAGAACTTTCTATTTGGAACGCGGTGGCTACAGCGTTAGTTATGTCCATTCATATATACGTCTGTGGATGAGGATGAGGTTCAGTATGACCTGAACAAGAGCACATGTGGTGAGGAGAACCCAGATGTCACAAAGACTGAAAGAGACGTCTTCAAGTCAAGAAAAAGTGACAGTTCATGGTCACCAAGCCTCTTGACACCCAATATAATTATACTTATATAAATTAGATTTATATTATATGTATTATATATAAAATTATTATGATTATAGTATAATTATATAATATAATTACAAATGTTATCACTATAGGAAATATAATTAGTGAATTTAAGCAGTTTTTGTAATCAAAAACGAGTGGTATATTTTAAGATAAAAGGTCTGTGCAGCCAAAAAAAAATAAATAAATAAAAATGTTTCCATGGACATGAACACAAACTAAGTTAGTTATGAGGGGAAAAACAATATTGGATGATATCTAGTGTTTTTTAAGTATTTTCAGGCTGAGTTAAATCACGGGTCAAATTTGACCCCGGTAACACTAAAGACGCGTGTAGTTTTCTAACACAATACAAGGGTTAAATTAATTCACCTTTAAGGTATTCCATATAAACAGCTGCGCAACAATATCAAATTATGTAGCTACAGTCATTCATTACATTCAAACCAATAAATAAACACCAAAACGGGTGTAAAATACATAAATTAAGGTGTCCTTTAAGGTTTAAAGGTTTGGCCATAAATTCGGCAACAACAGAAATTGAAGTTTGGTCCGTATTGAATCAATACGGGAGTAAATATATTTACTCGCGGCACCCGCTAGCTTAGCCGCTACTAGCGTTAGCATTAGCATTTACAGAGCGACCACATAGCGCTACAGGGCGATCATACACGATTCGAACGAGCGATTTTGAACAATATAACTCACCGCTGAGCGGAGGGTTGAATACGTTGACGTAGAAACAGTAGTAGTAGAGGTTTATATCTCGGCAATCACGGAGCAGCCGACCCCAGAGCAGCACACAGCCACAGTGAGCGGGAGCGGGAGCATCAGAGCAGGAAGTGGTGAGAGGAATTCTGGGTAATATGGCGTGTCGGGCTTATTGGTGGGTGTGGTCACAGGAGATGGGCACTTTTACTTGCGTGGGTCACACACACATGGTCGATTCACACGAGACGAGAAACACAGACAGTGTTCATAAATATTACAGTTGACCTGAGGTCCCAGGAACACTAATCCTGTGTGAACAGGGCTTCAGGTGAAGTGAAGGCTGCGTTTAAATGACCAGAAACACAAAACTGCTGTCGCATCTTCACTTTTTATTCCACGTTTAGACGAGGAAATCTGCTGCATGCGGTGACACAAAAGTGTGTGGAATTTGATTGTGTGCATGCCAGGCGGCTCCGTGGTGACGCTGGGTGGTGATGTATGTGATGTAAACACGTACACGACCTGAGCTCATCTGACCAGAGTTTTGGTCTTGGTCAGTGTAGATGAAACACTACAGCGGAGCCTGTTCACCTTTTCCACTCTGGAGGTGATTTCAGATTTGTGTGTTTTTAAGCCCCAAAAAAGCCGTCACCGTCTAAACGAAAGACACTTCCTGTAAAGTATTTTGTCCATTTTACTCACAGTCGTTCTCATGTAAACAGACACTAAGTTGATCCAATGAGCCTCGTCAGACGAGGGGTTCAAACAGTCAGTGCTGTAACTAGACTCAGAGTGAAACCACTTTTCACAAGTTGATTAAATATGTGATTTTATTTGTGTGTTTGTCCTCCACAGATCTGTGTGAGTTCACCTGGGCCTCGCCCTGTGCAGAGGTGCAGTTTTCAGACCAGCAGAGGGCAGTGTCCCGCTCTGACCAGGGCCCAGACTTGGTGCTGGTGCGAGGGGCACAGGGTTTGAGCGGACGCTGTTACTGGGAGATCGAAGCCTCTGAGCCGTTCAACATCGGAGTAACAAACTGGAGCAGAGAGGAGGACGCAGAGTTTAGACTGGGACTAAACCACAAGTCCTGGAGTTTTGTTTGTTCTGAAGAGGGCTGCTACTGTCTCCATGACAACAAGAAGATCCCTGTTCCCTCCGTCCACTGCTCACGCTCCAGTCGACTGGCTGTTTATCTGGACCACATGTCCGGGGTTCTCTCCTTCTACAGAGTCTCCACAGACAGTCAACATCTTCTCTTCACTTTCAGAGAGAAATTCACTGATTTTCTGTGTGTCGCTGCTGAGCTGAAGAAGAACTCTTTTGTCAAATTTTACCACGACCAAACAAAGGAGAAAAGTCTTTAACCTGAGAGATGAACGTGTGAAGAGTGGGTAAAGCTGCAGAGGTGACAGCTCCACTCGGGGCATGTTCCCCTGTAAATATAAAGTGGTTCTGATGGACTGGACCCAGACTGGAAAACTCATCCCACCGACTGGAAATCACAGACTGACTTTAAGACGATCACAGGGCTGGACACATGGGGGCGCTGTTTGAACTGTTAATGTTCAGAACCTTTTACATTTTCTACAAACCTCACATGGACAAGAGAATCAATCTGTACCACTACAACAAGTACTACCACTACTACTTTAAATACTATTACTACAACTACTTCAAATACTACTACTACTCAGTGTTGGGAGTAACACATTACATGTACTGGAGTTAAGTAATCAGAGTACAATTTATGAGTTTATGAGTTACTGTTTCAGTTAGTGGTAATTGGATTACAGTTACTTTGTTCAAATAAATGGATTAAACAGAGGGATTTTCCTGTTTTCTTTTGGGCTTTTCCCTTTTTTTTTCTTTTTTTTTTTTTTTTATTTTTTGGTAATTCCACTCATTGCCAAAAACTAAACCAGGTCTAAACTAAATCTAAACTAGATCTAAATCAGGACTAAAACCAGGTCCAAACCAGGTCTAAACAAAAACTGAACCAGGATTAAACCAGGACTAAACCAGGACTAAACCAGGACTAAACCAGGACTAAACCAGGACTAAACCAGGTAAACCAGGATTAAACCAGGACTAAAACCAGGACTAAACCAGGACTAAAGCAGGACAAAAACCAGGACTAAACCAGGTCTAAACCAGGTCTAAACCAGGACTAAACCAGGTCTAAACTAGGACTAAACCAGGACTAAACCAGGACTAAACCAGGTCTAAACCAGGACTAAACCAGGATTAAACCAGGACTAAACCAGGTCTAAAACAGGACTAAACCAGGTCTAAAACAGGACTAAACCAGGTCTAAACAGGACTAAACCAGGACTAAACCAGGACTAAACCAGGTCTAATCGCTCCATCCAAGATTAAAATAACTGAATCTAGAATGAAAACAGAAAACAAACATTATAAATAAATAAAAAAAAAAAAAGTTTGGTCCCGACCAAAATAAAAGAGACGCAGTTCAAACTCTTCAACACAGAAACACCGAGGAAAAGATTCAACCTCCAACTTTTGATTGGATTTAATTTGAACTATTTTAATTTTCCACTCAGTCCAAACTCTAATCTTTTAATATTTTCTGAACATAAAAAATAAAAACCTTGAAGTGTTTTATGAGCCGTGGACTTTCTCCCCTGTTGGACAAAGAGTTTCTTTGTCTTTTATCTTTACTTTATGACACGAACTCAGATAAACCCAGAAATATTCAAATGTTTCTTATTTTTACTTTTATTATTTCTTATTTCTTATTCTTTCTGTTATTATTTCTGTTTTTGTTCTTGTGGATTTTTATATTCCAAGTTTCTTTTTAAAAATGTTCTGATGAACTTGTGATAAAACTGCAGTACTTTTAGTATTTGAAATACTTAATATTATAAGTATAGAAGGAAGTAGTTTTAGTATTTGAAGAAGTAGTAGCCTAGTAGACTAAACCAGGACTAAACCAGGACTAAACCAGGACTAAACCAGGACTAAACCAGGACTAAACCAGGACTAAACCAGGACTAAACCAGGACTAAACCAGGTCTAAACGACTAAACCAGGACTAAACCAGGACTAAACCAGGACTAAACCAGGACTAAACCAGGACTAAACCAGGACTAAAAACCAGGACTAAACCAGGTCTAAACCAGGACTAAACCAGGAAAACTAAAACCAGGACTAAACCAGGACTTAAACCAGGACTAAACCAGGACTAAACCAGGTCTAAACCAGGACTAAACCAGGACTAAACCAGGACTAAACCAGGATTAAACCAGGACTAAACCAGGACTAAACCAGGTCTAAACCAGGTCTAAACCAGGACTAAACCAGGTCTAAACCAGGTCTAAACCAGGACTAAACCAGGTCAAAACCAGGACTAAACCAGGTCTAAACCAGGTCTAAACCAGGAGTAAACCAGGACTAAACCAGTTCAAAACCAGGACTAAACCAGGACTAAACCAGGTCTAAACCAGGACTAAACCAGGTCAAAACCAGGACTAAACCAGGTCTAAACCAGGTCTAAACCAAGACTAAACCAGGTCAAAACCAGGACTAAACCAGGACTAAACCAGGACTAAACCAGGACTAAACCAGGACTAAACCAGGACTAAACCAGGACTAAACCAGGACTAAACCAGGTCAAAACCAGGACTAAACCAGGATTAAAACAGGACTAAACCAGGACTAAACCAGGACTAAAACAGGTCAAAAAGTATTAAGTATATTAAGTATAAAGTATAAAGTATAAAGTTGTCCACCAGAGGGCAGCACAACATAATAAAAATGGTTGTGTGTTGTTCGTGATCAGGGTGTGTATGTGTGTGTGTGTGTGTGTGTGTGTGTGTGTGTGTGTGTGTGTGTGTGTGTGTGTGTGTGTGTGTGTGTGTGTGTGTGTGTGTGTGTGTGTGTGTGTGTGTGTTTATTCTTCCCCTTCACTTTTATCAGGCAGGAAACGTCTGTTCACTTCAGTTTAGTTCAGTTTAGTTCGGTTACAGACGGTTTGTGGTCACAGATAAGGACGCACCTGCTACGCATTTTATATTCCAAACTCGAAACTGAAAGTAAGCTGCTGATTGGAGGAAATTAGGGACTTTCCTTAAAAAAACAAACAATAACAGTGTGAGTCACGCGTAGATCATCGAGGAGCCACACGCGCGCGCGCAGGTCTGTAGTTTTCTTCTTTATTCGGGTTGTTTCTTGTTGTAAACTGTATTTTCTTTTATTCACGCTCAGTGTCGCTCGTTTCGTGCTCGTTTCTTCGTCCTGTTTGACCGAGTGAAACTGCGCACTTTGCAAACCCGTAACCGAGCTGCGTCTTTACGGTTTCGTAACACAAACACGTGAACGCGCTCGAGCCCGAACGTTTAAAATGACACGTTATTAGACCGAAGTGCGTAGTTTAACACGAAACTACGCACTTACCGAAGCACAGAAAGTCATGACATTTCGTGAACCCAGCGACCTGCGGGAGGGGGAGGGGTTATTATTATTATTATAAAGTTTATTTGTAAAGCACAATTGTACAGTTCGTGTAGTTAAAGTTATTCAAAGTGTTTTACAGAATAAGAAAAACATAAAAAAAAAAAAACACGATACAAACTAATAAACATAACGTAACTAATCATCATAAGAGAGAAATGTGCGTGAGCGTGTGCAAAAAAACAAAATCCCGCCTTTAC
>NW_026571153.1:950514-958014 GCF_026225935.1 Boleophthalmus pectinirostris | reverse complement strand
GAGAGGAGATGAGGGGGCGGGCAGAGCGAGGGGGGGGCAGAGCGAGGGGCGGGGCAGAGTGAGGGGAGGCGAGAGGGGAGGGGCAGAGTGAGGGGGAGGGGGGCGGGCAGCTCAGCAGCAGAACATATTTTAAAGTATGAAATGTCAGAGACTAAACAAACTTTTCTTGTTCTTATCACCTCAAGAACAAAGTTCTTATGAAGGATGAATAGGCCTTAAATCTTTTGTTTCCTGCAGACGCTGGGTTCCACGTTGTTGTGTTTGTGAAGAGGCTTTTGAAGGAGATCCCATGTTTCTGAGCTGTTCTCATGTGGCCTGTACTCGCTGTGTAATGAAGAACACTGAGTCACAGACAACAGGTCATATCCACTGTCCTCAGTGTGAAACCAAACAGAGACTCACACCAACTCCACAGGCGCTCAGACTCCTGACAGGTGAGTCCAGGCCTCACCTAGGCCCATGTGTCCATCATCTAACCTGTACTCAAGTGGTTACTTCTGGTACTGCAGCAAACACTCACTCATCTTTTTGTTCATGTTCCAGGGGACGATAAACTCTTTGACTTAACTGTGAAACTGAAGGAGGAGATGCTCAAAAGGTTTTCTATGACGACTGAAGGAAACCGGAGATGAGAGGAGTCCCCTGAAACACATCTACACTTCACTGTCCATCAACTTTGGCAAGAGAGAAGTTCTCCCAGGACACTACTCCACGATGATGAAAAGAACAGATCCTCATGTAGAAGAGGCTCAAATCAATGATCTTTTCCATTCTCCACCAGTGAAGACCAGAACTGTCCTGACAAATGGAATGGCTGGAATTGGAAAATCTTTTTGTGTCCAAAAGTTCATTGTGGACTGGGCTGAAGGCGCTGCTCAAAAAGATGCTCATTTTGTTTTCTGTCTGGCTTTTCGAGAGCTTAATTTGATCAAAAATGAGACAAGTTTGCTCCAGCTCCTGACAGACTTCCACCCGGCTCTGAGCGGCACAGACCCACAGGTCTTAGTCTGGACTAAAGTGATCCTGATCCTGGATGGTTTTGATGAGAGCCGGTTTGATCTGGACTTCAGAAACACAGAGAGAGTCACATCGCTGCAGGAGGTCACTTCTGTGTCCAACCTCGTGTTGAACCTGATCCAGGGAAACCTGCTCCCTTCAGCCCAGCTCTGGGTCACCTCTCGGCCAGCGGCCTCTCATCAGATCCCCGGAGAGTTCATCCACACAGTCACTGAGATTCAAGGCTTCAACGATCTCCAGAAGGAAGAATATTTCAGGAAGAGGTTCAGGAACAAACCAGAGCTCGCTGAAATGGTGATTTCACATGTGAAGTCATCACATTCACTGGACTTGTTGTGCCAGATCCCCCATCTTCTGCTGGATGTACTCTGTTTTATTTGAGGAGGTTTTTGGAGGAGAGGAGCAGACTGGAGCTCCTCAGACCCTCACTGAGATGATGGCAGCGTTCGTGTTTATTCAAACCAAGCGCAGCAGCAGAAAATATGACAAGACCCCAGAGAAAGAGAGAACCAAGCTTCTAAAAGCTAAAAGAGAGCTCCTCCTTAAAGTCGGCAAACTGGCCTTCATCCACCTGCTAAACAACAACCTGATCTTTTATGAAGAAGATCTACAACAGTGTGGACTCGAGTTCAAAGAATCCACAGTTGAATCTGGGTTTTTCAGCTCCATTCTCCAACAAGAGCAGCTGTTTTTGCAGCAGAACGTGTATTTCTTTGTGCACCCGATCGTACAAGAGTTCTTTGCTGCTCTTTATGTTTACGACTGTTTTACCAACAACAAACCCTGGGCTCCAGAGCTGAGCTCCTTCTTGGGTCTAGAGTCATCAGAGTCCTCCTCCAGACCTCCAGTGTTTGACCTTCTAAAGATGGTGGTCGACAAAGTTCTGGAGATGAACAGTGGTCACTTGCACTACTTCCAGCGTTTCCTTCTCGGTCTTGTGCTTGAATCGAATCAGAGATTTATTCCTGGATTACTGCGCCCCCTAGAGTCAAGTGAAGACACTGTTAAAAAAATTTGTGATCCACCTCAAAGCCATTCGACGCAAAACCATCTCCCCAGACACCTGCATCAACCTGTTTTAAAACCATGGTGGAGATGAGAGACACTAAGATCAGTGAAGAGATACAGGAGTATTTGAGATCAGACGACAGAGCTCGAGTGCATCTGACTCCTCTGCACTGCTCTGCTTCTGGCCTTCATCATGCAGGTTTCTAAGAGCGTCGTGGAAGAAGTCGACGTCAGAGGAGAGATGAAGGAGGCTCATCCTCGCTGTCAGCCAGTCGACTGGCTGTTTATCTGAACCACATGTTCGGGGTTTTCTCCTTCTACAGAGTCTCTACAGAAAGTCGACATCTTCTCTTCACTTTACAGATGCACCTTCATGGACTCCTGAAACCTTCATCTCTCAGGGTAAAGGTTTTTCTCCTTTGGTCTGATCGGGGTCATATTTGGTGACAGAGGCACCAGCTCCAGCCGGTGCCTGGGCCCCTGTGTGTTCACAGTTTGGATCTCCAGTCTCATCTAAAAATGTAAACACAGCAGTGTTCACACATTACACACCAGAAACATGTTTCTTCTGGACTTTTTAACATTTATTTAACTAAATGAAGGTGTTGTCATTTATTTCTATTAGTCTAATCAGAACTATTGTGTCATTTAGACGTGTTTTGGCCTTTATTTACATTACGGTTGCTAGGTAACAGTTAATTACCTCTATGTTTGTCACATCTGCTGTTACCAGACAGTAAAATGATAAACAAAAAAATACTAAAAAATGACGAACAATTTCAGTAAAAATGAAAATATAATTGTGTTAGATTTGTTTTGCTGGAGTCAGTCAGACCTGTCACATGCACTTTAAAACCCTCACTCTCTACTCGGGGGCACATTGACCTGATTTTTTTTTTCCTTCCTGCTCTCTTGGGGCAGGTTGATCAGATCCAAAAATGTATTTTCAAATAAATTCTTGCCAGGCGAGAAAATAAATGTTTGGGTCTGATTGACCCGCCCCAAGAGAGTGGGAAGGAAAAAAAATAATTCTTTGGGTCAATGTGACCCTGAGGAGAGTGTGAGTGTTAAGAAGGTCCTGATCACACAATTATTGACAAATGAATCGAAACATACGAGCTCCTGAGTGATCACCAAAATGAACTCAGGAAAAATCATAGAGTCTGAGGACCTGTGCAGGACTACAGAGCTCCCTACAAAACAGATACCAGTATGATGAGGTAGAAAATGAGAGATGTGTTCAAATAAACTTTTTTTTTTTTTTGATGATCATGATTTAAGTACCATGTCAATATGGTCAAATGATCCTTTATGCAGACAGTTCACTGAAGTGTTACATGCTGCTGACACTCCTGGTGTAAATTCCAGCATACACGAGTACTTTTAAAAGCTTCAATTTACACCAGAGGTAACAGAGCTGCTCCTGTGACACCAGCCTCTGTGTATTCTCACGTTTAAACTCTAAACTCTGTGTATTCTCACGTTTAAACTCTAAACTCTGTGTATTGTTACATTTAGACTCTAAACCAGTGGTGCTCAATACGTCGATCTCGATCTACCAGTCGATCGTCGAGGTCGTGTGGGTAGATCGTCGTGTCTCGTCTCGGACTCGTGTTTGGACTCGGTCTTGTCTCTCACTCGAGGTGTGACACTCAACAAGTGTGATCATATTTCATTGCGGCCGCTGCTGTTGGTAATAAACTTGTAGCGGGTGCAGGAGCGTGTGGGGCGTCTCAGTGCAGCCTGTGCGCTCATTTGAAACCCGCGGAGACTCTACGGCGCATCACAAACACACACGCTCCCTATGCACGGCTCGTCTGCGACAGCGTGTGCCCTCGTGTACCAGCGTGCATCACAGGGCAGGTTCAACTTCCTAAACATCCTACCTGTCCACCTGCCTCACGTCAGCACGCCGCCCCTCGCCTTTTCACGCTCTCGCTCCTTCCTGCGTACAGCCAACACAAGCCCCTCCCACAGTGCGGCTGATTAGAAGAACAAGACCAAACGTGAAGCAAAAACCAGTCTAAATTTGTGTTCCAGTGTTGGCACAAAGCAGGTCTACAGCATAGAGCGGATCTACAGAACAGACCTACTGCCACATTTGGCTGAAGTTTGTCTAACAAAAGTGACAAATGCATCTGTGTTTGTCACGATGTGCGTTTGGTTTGGTAAACGTGCAGAGGCTGGTAAATATCACTGCAAAACCACAAAAGAATGAAACTCCAGTTTGGAACTTTAAAAAACAGGTTTAAAAATCTTCCTTCACTTTTTTCACAGTTTTGTGTAAAGTGCCAGAGGAAGTTCTCTTAAAGAAGAGGTTCTCAAACTGTGGGGGAGGGTCCAAAAAAGGAACACAGAGTGTTTCAGTGCAGTTTGTTTGACTTTGTATTTGGTTGATCATTTTGACTTGGTCATTTTGTAAGTAACTCACATGATGAAAAAGTGTGAACACCACTGGACTGAACTTTTCCCATAGTTCATATTTTCGTTGTTGATTGTCTCTGTTCTGTTTTAAATCTCTAAACTAAAGTGTCAGAGTGGAGCTTTTGAGGAGGTTTTGTGGAGGTTTTGCAGTGTTACGAGTCGTATCTGTGGAGCTGCGTTCATGAAGCTCGTCTCGTTTCACTTTTGCTCGTTGCTCTTCACGTCTTTCCCTTCACTTGTTCTTGTAAAGTTTCTGTCTGATGTGGTCAAGTGTTTTAGATTGAGTGTTTGAGTCGTTCCTCGAGCTCCTGATGCGACGCTCGGTGTTTACGTCGCTGTAGAAATTTTACACAACGGAGTTTGAAAGGACACAAAGTTTATTTTAACACCACGTGTTTATTTTCTGATAAAAGTGTGGAGACGTTCTGAGCGTTGTGTAGAATCATGACGACCGCTGGACACACGTAAGACTCTGATGGAGTAAAATGTTCAACCAGTTCAAATGGAAAGTGACACCTGCTCTTGTTCTGCTGCTGCGCTTACACTTTAGTGTAAATTGGGAGTAATACCCTCTGCTCTTATATAAAAAATATAGAAGAAAACTAAAATCAATACAAAATCATGTACAAATTTTGCTCAACAATATGTGGACAGCAGGAAGCGCTCTTACTTTTTAAATCGTCTGACACAAACTTCCTGTGCTTATTTTAGCTCTTTTAAATCGTTTTTTATGTGTTTAATTGTTATTTTAAAGCAGTCCGTGTCAGATCTTTTCAGCCGGGTTACTGAGATTTGACGGTGTCTTTTTTATATCGCAGGTTTGGTTTGTTACTGATTTGCTTTGGTAAAGTTACATTTACTGTTCCTGAGATTTGTTTTGAGAGTTTCATTTTGTCTATCGTTTCAGAGTTATTTCATTATTTGTCTTTAGCTCTGCTGCACATTTTAACAGTTGCCGTCCTCGAGCTTTTAGCTGTATTTTGGTTGAAGTTGTCGGTTCGTGCTTGGGAAGGTTTAGCTCGTACACTGTAGTTTGCACCTTGGGGTTTTAAGAAGCTGTGATTGAGCGGTTGCACTTTACTTTTAGTTCAGAGTGGGGTTATCTCCTCTCAAGTCGTCCTTGTTTGGATGATTTTAATGTTTATTTCTGCAGGACTTTTGTTTCCTCTGCCCAGGGGCTGCAAGGTTTTATTCTGATTGTGGTGTATGATTTTAGAAAATTAGAACAAAAATAATGAAAAGATGTTTATTTGTTAAAGAGTTGAACCTATGGAAAAACTGTACAGAAGCATAGACTGTGTATATAAATGAACAACATGCTAAAAGTCGCGGTTCAAACAGGAAGTTCACGTGTGGCTCCTCTGGCTCCTTCTGACTCTGGCTCCCATTGACTTACACTGGGACATTGTGGCTCGTCTCTCTGTTCCTGCTGCCGTGAGACTCGGCGTTTTGATCTGAAATGTTCGTGTTAACCCGCGACACAGGATCTTGGGGTTTTTATTTTCGCTGTTTTGCCCGTTAAAAAAATTCCAATTCCTTAAGTGACCAGTCAAGCTTTAGAATTAAGAATAGTTGGGAAAAAGAGTTGGGAATATAACTGAGCGAGGATTTCAGGGATGAGGCCGTTGGTAGAACACGGTCCACTACGTCTTGTGCTCGACTTGGTCTTATCCAATTCAGAGTTTTACATCGGGTGAATTTGTCAAAGTCAAGACTCTCTGAAACGTGTCCAGAAACTGAAGACAAATGTGAGAAGTGGAAGGGCTCTCCTTCATACTTATTGGTCTAATTATTTTATTACTATGGCAACTGTTCTTGGAGTAAACCTACAGTCTTGTCGTCTCATTGCCATATTTGGGATCACTGACTCCTCGATAGCTCTGACTTCTACACAGAGGATATTATTGCTTTTACTTCTCGAATTGCAAGACGTATGTTGCTGTTACACTGTAAATCTGACAAATGTCCTTCTTTTTAAAGATATGGTGGTGTTTCTAAAACTTGAAAAAATTAAATATACATTAAGGGGATGTACAGATCGATTTTTCCAGGTATGGCAATGCTTTATTGGGGGGGGGTAAGACAAGTTAACTGCATATTTCATTGTATATTTTCTGTTAAGGTTCTTAATAAAAATATTCTGGGGGAAAAAAAAAAAAAAAAATCCAATTCCTAATCTGAATCCTGCTCCAGAGTCACACCTGTAACCGTGAACATCGATGAGCTTCATTTGACTGAACGCTCACTTCGTTCACTTCTTTCTACAGTCTGTGCATGTTCCACTCTCTTCCCTTTAAAAAGAAGCTTAAATATTTAACTCAGATACGTTATGATCTTTACTTTGTTGTTCTGTTACTTCTTGTTTGTTTCCTTTTTGTTGTATTTACGAGGAACAATGACCTTCTGACTGAGGAATAAAGAGTCGGACTGATACATTTCTACAACTTTTTGGTCTCGGTGTGGTTGAATCTGACTGTGAATGTCACGATGGACCTGGGACCAAAAGAAACGAAATCAGGTCGCACTCACGTTCTAAAATCTGATGATGTTTAATGTCATGGTGAAAACGATGTCAAGTAATAAAGTTGTGAGTGTACTGCATGCGATATTAAATATTACAATGATATATTATTTGAATATTACACACTGAGTTGATGTTTAACCACTGAAATCTGATGTATGTGTTTAAAGATACAGATAAAGCTGTGAAGGATGTGAACGTTTAAGGACATTCTTTACAGAGCAGCTGCAGTGGGGTCGTCTTGGCTTTAACGTAAACCTGGCGTGAACCTGCGTGACCATTTCATTTGCATTTTCATGTTGTTGTTGTTTTATATTTGTGGGTTGAGGGACACAGGCGTTCAGATCGATGTGAGTCCTGTGCAGCTGGAGATCATCAGGGACAGTGATCTGACCCAGAGCTCTGGATTACAATTGTACTGAACAGGGAATAAATGTTTGTGACTTTAATCGATCGATTCCAGTCGTTGTTTTTCCAGCGAACGCGTTACCAACGAGTCTGAATAACGGTGGAATAATAAAAATGTTACA
>NW_026571153.1:929014-950014 GCF_026225935.1 Boleophthalmus pectinirostris | reverse complement strand
AGATCAGTGAAGAGATACAGGAGTATTTGAAATCAGACGACAGAGCTCGAGTGCATCTGACTCCTCTGCACTGCTCTGCTCTGGCCTTCATCATGCAGGTTTCTAAGAGCGTCGTGGAAGAACTCGATCTAAAGAGCTACAACACTTCAGAGGAGGGACGGCGGAGGCTCATACCTGCTGTCAGGAGCTGCAGGAAAGCCAAGTAAGTACAGAAATCAAAACCAGCTGTGATGAGCTCTAGTGTTTGTGACCAGTAGGGCTGTAGACGACTATGTCCTGTCAAAAACTCTCTAAACTATTTTCTGCCTCTGTGTATCTGACCCACACTGAACTACCAAGACCACACCTGCAGGGGGAGCTCAGTTTGGACATTTGAAATCTCCACTGAAGCTGTTAAATAGTCATAGTCTGTAGACGCACTGACCTCCTCACTGACAGAAATTTTGGTCGACTAAAGCCTGGTGTCCACTGTGTATTTTTTTGTCTCTTATAAGGTTGTTGGATGTCGTTGGTGTTCACCATCAGTCGTGGCTATGAGTTTGTCTGAGCAAATAGTCTCCAGCTCTGTGTTTCAGTGACAGGTTAACTGAGGGCTCCTTCTCCCGATTTCCAAATTAATACAAAACTCCTCTGGCCTGTCTTTAGTTAACAGTTCTAAATAATTAAAGACGGTCAGACCTGTTGCCGGTGCATGTTAGACTCTGCCAGGGCCGCCCCTGTCACCGGTTCTGATCATTGTTTTTATGGACAGAGTTTCTAGGCGCAGTCAGGGGTCGGAGGGTCCGGTTTGGGGACCACAGGATCATCACTGCTGTTCACAGATGATGTGGTCCTGTTGTCTTCATCAGACCAGGACCTGCAGCTCTGGGACAGTTTGACCCGAGTGTGAAGCGTCTGGGATGACGATCATCTCCTCCAAATCCGAGGTCGTGGTTCTCGATCTGAAAAGACGTCTTGTCGTCTCCCGGCGGGTGGAGAGTCTCTGCCTCAAGTGGAGGAGTTCAAGTATCTCAGGGTCTTGTTCTGAAGTGAGGGGAGGATGGAGCGTGAGATTGACAGGTGGACAGGTGCAGCGTGGGCAGATTGACAGGTGGACAGGTGCAGCGTGGGCAGTGATGCGGTTGCTGTATCAGACCGTTGTGATGAAGAGGAGCTGAGCTGAAAAGGCAAAGCACCTCTGGTCATGATCTCTGGGTAATGACCGAAAGGACCAGATCGCCGATACAAGCGACACAAATGAGTTTCCTCCGCAGGGCGTCCGGGCGTCTCCCTTAGAGACAGAGCTCGGAGCTCGGAGTAGAGCCGCTGCTCCTCCACGTGGAGAGGAGCGTCTGAGGGGAGGACGTCTGTTCTGACGTCTCCTGGACGTCTCCCTCAGGAGGTGTTCATGTCCCACCGGGAGGAGGCCCCGGGGAAGACCCAGGACACACTGGAGGGACTATGTCTCTGGACTGGCCTGGGAACACCTCAGGGTCCCCCCGGAGGAGTTGGAGGAAGTGTCTGGGGTGAAGGAAGTCTGGGAGTCCCTGCTCAGACTGATGCCCCCAAGACCAAGCTCTACATTTGACCTTTGGCCCGGTCTCACTCTGAGACCCACGACTCGCGATTTTTAGCTACAACTCACGAGTTTTTCCACAATCAGAAACCTTTCCTCACAGACGGATGAAATCCCAGTGTAGACACTCATCTTAAGACACCATCGACCAATTAATCCAATAAACAATTAGAGGACTACAGCCCTACAGACCAGTGTGTGACCACAGTCTAATAAGTGTTTGTGTCTTCAGTCTGTCCGACTGCAGAGTGACTGAGGCTTTTCTGAAGCTTCTCTCTTCAGCTCTGACGTTTCCACATTCGTCTCTGACACTTTTGGATCTGAGCAACAGCGACCTGCAGGACTCTGGAGTGAAGCTGCTCTGTGAGGGACTGAGAAGTGCAACCTGCAGACTCACAACACTCAGGTACACCTCACCTGTCACTATATACACACCTCACCTGTCACTATATACACCTCACCTGTCACTATATACACCTCACCTGTCACTATATACACCTCACCTGTCACTATATATACACTCACCTGTCACTATATATACTCACCTGTCATTATATACACTCACCTGTATTATATACACCTGTCATATATATACACCTGTCATTATAATACACTGTCATTATATATACACTCACCTGTCATATATACACCTCACCTGTCATTATATACACTACTCACACCTATACCTCACCTGTCACTATATACACCTCACCTGTCACACTCACCTGTCACTACACCTCACCTGTCACTATATACACCTCACCTGTCATATATACCCCTCACCTGTCACTATATATACACCTCACCTGTCACTATATATACACCTCACCTGTCATTATATACACCTCACCGTCACTATATACACTCACCTGTCACTTATATATATACACCTCACCTTCATCACCTCACCTGTCATATATACAACCTCACCTGTCACTATATACACCTCACCTGTCACTATATACACCTCACCTGTCACTATATACACCTCACCTGTCACTATATACACCTCACCTGTCACTATATATACACCTCACCTGTCACTATATACACCTCACCTGTCACTATATACACCTCACCTGTCACTATATATCATCACTGTCATATATACACCTCACCTGTCACTATATACACCTCACCTGTCACTATATATACACCTCACCTGTCACTATATATACACCTCACCGTCACTATATACACCTCACCTGTCATTATTGACTCTGGTCCTGCATGTTCTCATGACCTGGTGTGTTTCAGGTTGTCTGCTTGTCTTGTGACAGAAAAAGGTTGTGGTTTTCTGGTCTCGGCTCTAAAATCAAACCCGTCTCATCTGAAGGAGCTGGACCTCAGTTATAACCACCTGGAGTCAGGAGAATCAGCCCTGAGTGAACTAAAGAAAGAGCCTCAGTTTAACCTCCTCCAGATTGAGTGAGTTTCACAAACCTCCATCAGCCCTGAGAACCTGGACTGTTTAACAATGTACATGATGTTTTGTTTGCAGTGTGTCTCATGGAGGAAGTCACAGAATGATCCCAGGACCGAAGAAATGTAAGAGAACTTAGACTTATGTAGATTTATTATTTATTATTTCATGTCTTATGTTGCCATGTACAGACTGAACTAGTTCACACACAGATCTGTAAAACTTTAGGATGGTTCATGAAGTCAACACTAATCATACTAAAATCAGCTGACCCACGAACTTATTACCATGAAAACAGACTTCAGGCAAACGGAAGCACAAGTGACTATGTGTCCACATGCGTGTCCACACACGTGTGTGGACACGCGTGTGGACAACGTGTGTGGACATGTGTGGACACGTGTGTGGACACGTGTTCCTTGGTCCTCTCCACTGTGGTCTTTTCTTTGGATAAATGTCCCTTGAGGATGATGTGTGTTGGAAGTTGAGGCCCTCAGACTGAACAAGTTCTTCCTGCGCAGACAGAGTCAGTGATATGAAGTTGGTCCAATCTGCTTCATCAGATGAGAAGCTCTGCTCCAAACTCCTTCAGTGACCCAAACCTAAAACCACCTGTTTAAATCTTCCTCAGAGCAGCTGTTAAACACGGTCCAGACACACACACAGATCTAAAGACCTTTACATGGACCTGACTAGACTCAGGGTGAAACCACCTTTCACAAGTTGATTAAATATGTGATTTTATTTGTGTGTTTGTCCTCCACAGATCTGTGTGAGTTCACCTGGGCCTCGCCCTGTGCAGAGGTGCAGTTTTCAGACCAGCAGAGGGCAGTGTCCCGCTCTGACCAGGGCCCAGACTTGGTGCTGGTGCGAGGGGCACAGGGTTTGAGCGGACGCTGTTACTGGGAGATCGAAGCCTCTGAGCCGTTCAACATCGGAGTAACAAACTGGAGCAGAGAGGAGGACGCAGAGTTTAGACTGGGACTAAACCACAAGTCCTGGAGTTTTGTTTGTTCTGAAGAGGGCTGCTACTGTCTCCATGACAACAAGAGCTTCCCTGTTCCCTCCGTCCACTGCTCACGCTCCAGTCGACTGGCTGTTTATCTGGACCACATGTCCGGGGTTCTCTCCTTCTACAGAGTCTCCACAGACACTCAAAATCTTCTCTTCACTTTCAGAGAGAAATTCACTGATATTCTGTGTGTCGCTGCTGAGCTGAAGAAGAACTCTTTTGCCAAATTTTACCACGACCAAACCAAAGGAGAAAAGCCTGTAACCTAGGGCTGGGAGGTATGGGAAAAAGAAAGAACCTTGTCTTGTTTATTCCCACATATTGATCAATCTCGAGTTTTGATTCGACGTCTTTCCATCTTAGTGAAAACATAGACCAGTGGACGTCCAGCGTAAAGAGCCGCGTCCAGGATCACTGCAGTTTATGTAGAGTTGACAGACTAATAATTCCAGAGAATTCCACATTTTAAGTTTTTTATTTAATGTCCCATCCCTAATACATACAATACTAGTCCATACTTACAAATATATACACATACTTACAATATATACACATATATACACATATATATACACATATATACACATATATACACATATACACATATACAGACTCGTACATGCAAACAACAATAAAAAGACATAATAAGAGTTGAAGAAAAGCTTCCTCACATTACTGAGGAAGTGTCTGATGTGTTCAGCTTGGACTTAAAGCCTTTAAGGGGGATGATGATGATGATGATGATGATGATGATGATGATGATGATGATGATGATGATCTTGTACATATTGTAGCTTTTAGTTTTGCTGCGTGTCCTGTTCACTGTTCTGACACTTTCTTTGGATTTAGTGGAACATTCCAGACAAAACAGCCTCACATGGAGAATAGAAGCTTTTGTACACTCTCACATAAATATTCCACTCGCTGCTGCGTTCCAAACAGGAAGTGAGCTGTTTATGGTTCCATCTACTCTGGTTTCAGTTCATTTTGTATTGAAAAAGGTTTGCCCGTCTCTGTATGAACTCTGTGAACATAAATAACAGACAGGTCAGGGGTTTTTATTCTCTGGTCACACCCGCTGCCGTTAGCACCAGGTTTGACTGACAGCCTTACTAAGCGCCCGCCCCCTGCTAAACCAGCGGCGTGGGCAGGAAGGAGCGTTACCTTCAGCAGCCTCGCTGCTGATCAGAATTCCAAATATGGGCCCATTACTGCAGCCTCGATGAGCTTCATTTGACTGGAGCTGAACACTGTGGGTGACGTCACACTCACTCAGTCTGGGGTGACCAGATTTTATGAATCAAAAACTGGGACACCTTTGTTTGGGATAATTAAGGAAACAGTTGTGCTGTCAGTTCATTCATGACGTGTTCACTGATGTTTAATCTTAGAAGGTGTTTTCAGGTCGACACAGAATCGTGCCGGTTCCAGTTCCCAAACCTAATATTTAACCGACTCACATGTTCACGCCGGAAATCAGAGCATTCAGGAACCGAAAAGTTTGTTCCCAATGGGAACCAAGTAAAAGTTGTTTTGTTGTTGATCATCATAATTACAAAGCTGCTGCGTCTCTGTGATGGTATTTAAAACTTTCACTGACAATTTGAAACAACAACAACAAAAAAATAAAAAATCCTCTGTACAACCTTTAACAGAAGGACAAAGATGATGTGATAACCAGTGTTGGGAAGTTTACTTTTAAAATGTAATCCCCTACAGATTACAGATTACATACTCCAAAATGTAGTTTGTAACGTAATCCATTAAATTACTTAAAGTGAGTAATGTAATCTGATTACTTTGGATTACTTGATTTGCTGTAGAGAAGCAAAGACGAGGAAACTTAACTGTATTAAAAATATTATTGATAAAAGAGGAGGAAACACGTCCACGCAGCATGGTCCTGTTAAATCCTGTTTTAGTCTTGGTTTAGACCTGGTTTAGATCTAGTTTAGACCTGGTTTAGTCTTCCTGGTTTAGCAATGAGTGGAATTACCGAAATAAATAAATAAATAAATAAAATAAAATAAAAATAACGTGAAAACAGTAAAATCCCGACGTGTAATCCATTTATTTCAACAAAGTAACTGTAATCCAATTACCACTCACTGAAACAGTAACTGTAACTGAATACAGTTACTCATCATTTGTACTCTGATTACTCCAGTACATGTAATCTGTGTATGTGATCTGGTTCCGTGAGGTTCTAGGCTGTTCTAGTTCTTCATCACATGTCCTGTTCAGTCAATAATCTGAAATAATTTAACTATCTCGTTCAATTAAATGTCAGTTAATTAAATCTCATTAAATAAATACACATTAATACTATTTACAGGCGGCAAGTAACAATATTCACGTAATAACTTTTCTGTAAAGTGCATTAATAAGTACAACATAGAAACACTAGTGAGACGCATTTGAAACACTCATTAAAATGGCTTAAGCGTGACTCTTAATTAGCCTCATTTATCAGACGGTTTCACTTCGTAGAAACTGTGTGACCTCGCAGCATTAGGATTCTTTCGCGCGACGGTAGGCGGGGACTTTTTTTATTGACCCAATCGCTGCTGTTTGTTCGTGATGTATATAATGCTCCGCTAACAGGACTAACTGGTGTATTAAGCTTTTCTCAAATCCTGTAGGATAAAATCTTGATCAAATTCACCAAACATTCTCTTTGTTCCGGCTTTAAATCCTCGGGGATTTGGGGGAATCGTTGACAACACAGAATGTCTGTCTCTTCTCTGACTGGCTGGTGCCTGAACTCACACTTCAGGGTTCTTGTAAACGTCTAGTGTTTTCTGATTCTTGACCGAGTCACTGGAGAGAAATGAAATTGAACAGAGGCACTAGGTGGCGCCAGACTGACTCGCTCTTAAATGCATTAGACAAGTAATATAAAAAGGACACAGTGGTCTGTAATGAGCACGAATGCACACGAGAAAACATGATGACGTCACATCAGCCATTTTGGTCGGCAAAAAGCGTCCGTATCAACATCGTCATTATCGACATCGTCAACAGTTATCGACGAGTTTTAACTTTTCGATGATGAACTCAGGTCCAAACTATTAAATGAAAAACCTTCTTTAAAAAAAGACGAGCGGCACCACTGACTTTTTGTCAACCAGACGCTGAGCGCGTGCAGAAAATCCCGACGTAAACAAAAACGGTACTAACAGTTTACTGCATAAACAAACAGACTCAGTTTTCCGCGGTGGTTTAGTTGGATTATTATATTATTATTATTGATCCGTGGAGCAGACGCAGGAGGCTCGTGTTGGGCGTCACGTGACTTGACGTGTTTTCACGTGCAGGTGAAATGGGAAAATATATGTAAATATATATGTAAATAAATGTCTTTTACACAGTTTAGACACGTTTTATGACCTGGGTCACATTAGACTGAGGAACTTAAAGAGGAACTGTCAGGACGGAACATCTGATTTATTATGTGAAGGACAAAACATGAAACAAAGTCCCAAAATCTGGTTTTTTCAGACAAAAGACACAAAAATGAGACAAACTGAGTCAGATGTGAAGCAGCCGCAGGAATCACAAATGTTCAAATCATTTCATATTGTCACGTAAAACTTTTGTCTCTAGACTCACAGAGGGAAGAGGAAGCACGAACTTTACTCAAGTAACAGAAGAACAGCTGCCCAACGTAACGTGAACGACACCTGCAGACGGGTTTTACACAAGCACAACTTTCCAACCAGGAAAATAAATAGAAACATCAGGAAAACGAGTGTCCAATAGGAACTTTGTTTTGGTCCAAACTTTGCCAAAGAGTGTCGTGAGTCAAAACGTGTCCGTAACAATTAAAAAAGTCGCTCTAAGTGCAGATATTTCTAAGTTAAATGGAAAATGACACATGTTGGTCTGTGTCATTGTGCATCTCTTGCTCTTTTTATTTTCAGGTTTATTTGAGTCCAAATCCAAACGTAATAAACCCCATGGAAATACAAAATATGTGATGTGTCTCTGTGCACCAGTCAAGTCATCGGGACATTGCCCTTTTTTTGTTTTGTTTTGAGGCGATAAGAAGATTTTGAGTTTACTTACAGATTTGATATTTTGCATTTTTGTTGCCAAGGCCCGAAATGAAGCTTTTTTTATATCCAAAAAGTTGTTTCTACATGTTTGTGTGAGGTTTGAAAAAAAAAAAAGGATGTGTAATGGTTCATTAGAGGTAAAACGGGGAGTGTTTACTGATAAAATGTACTAAAAATTCCACTTTGGTCTGGAAGGAAAAAAAGAAAAGAAAATGTCAGTTATGTAGAAGTACGTTGTTAGAAAAGTCTCTGAAAGTTTATTAATCGTAACTGAGGACTTTATACTTTGGTTTTCTTCTGATTCTGTTCTAGTTCTGGTTCAGTTCTGGTTTGGTTCTAGTTTAAATATTGTTTTTGTATGAAATGATGAAATAAAACGTGCACCAGCATTAATCTCTGCACATTATATTTTATATTATTTAATTTTATATTTGAACTTCAGTAAACATGTTTGTGTAAAGTGTTTTGTTTTTTTCTTCACTGTGTGACACTGATCTGTGTCAGGAGGTAAATATAGTTTGTGTGTGTAGATGTGAGGTTTCCTGTTCTTCGGTTGAGTTGTACCTTGTGGTTTTTCTGTCATTTCAAAACTTAACCGTGTTAAACCATTGACGAATGCACAGTTTTATATTGTTTGTGCATTAAACAAAAACAGAAAAACAAAGAAATGTACAAAAAAAAGTTGAATAAATAACTAAAGACATTTCTCTGGTTTGGTTTGTGTGTCTGAAATCGGGTCAGAAATATCGAAAATCAGATAGTAACTGATACCAAAACAAGTATCGAAACTAGATCCTTATTTTTCACAAACAAAATGAACCTGTGAGACAAAAGGACACACGGGAATAGAAAAGAAAATACTACGGTTTAATGTGGAATAAAGGGGTGTGCGATGCTTTGAATATAACGATACGATGCACATCACGATTCTCACGTCACGATTCGATATGTCACGATACTAAAACAACGGACGATGTATTGATCTGTTGATGAACTGTGACAGGAGCCATAGTTCCTCTTCGCTCCTATGAAAAAGCATTTTATTGTTTATTGTTTATTTCAACTTCTAGTCATTGTCACAGAAGAACAAAGAAATTGCGTTTGGAGCCTCCCATAAAGTGCAAACCCATAAATAATAAATACCCCTTAAACCCAAGTGTAAACATTGACCCAGCGTGGCCTCAGTACAACATGAGACGGTTCTTATAGCAGCAAGATGAGGGTGTTAAGTAACGTACACAGACAGGGACGTTCAGACAGACACCTGAGAATCATGACAGAAAAATGCACCAGTGCAACCAGTTCAGTGTTATTAAAGGTTGAATGGAGGATTTTTTTGTTTGTTTCAAATTGTCAGTGAAAGTTCAAAATAGAATTATAGAGATGCAGCAGCCTTGTAATTATTTATGGTGACCAAAAAAAAAAAAAAAAAAAGAATGAAAATCCATCAACTGTGGACGTGGTGAGGCCGGATAAACATCAGCCAATAGAAAACAAGGCTACCTCTTTATCTATTGGCTGTTGAGTTGTCAATCAAACTTCCTACGTGTCTAGCGTCACTGACTTGCCGGCGCACTGGGATCACACGGTTTATGTTTGCCTCTCACGCACTGATGCCGTTTACTCGACCAGCACAGCGGTTTCTTGGCGTCTTTTTCGAACTGTAGCTTCCTCTCAGTTCACACAGAGTTTGTTGTAATGGCCGTCAAGAATTCGTGACCAGTTCGTCGCAAAAGAAAGTCCGTTTTTGACGTCATGGAAAGAAGAAGAGAGATGGGGGAAAAGGAGCGAAGAGCGACATTTGAAAAAGAGCAAACAGTCGCTGCATTTCTCTTTCTTTGGAAAATCTTCTTTACAACCTTTAAAAGTTGGATGTGGTTTTTGTCCGTGAGGGGGGGGCAGAGAGGGGCCAAGGGGGGAGAGGGGCAGAGTTCTGTTGGCCAGTCTGGATGTTCTGGCCCGTTTGGACCTGGACCTTCTCCCTGAGGGCAGCAGGTGGAAAAAGGGTGCGCAGGGTGAAGTTGGTCCTGCAGGATGTTGTGCTCTCTTCTCAGACAGCGGGTGGAGTAGACGGTGCTGATTCCTGGCAGAGAGTCGTTCCAGTGATTCTACCGGCTGCTTTCACCACCTGCTGGAGTGTCTGCTGGTCAAAACCAACCAAAAATCCATACGTCAGAACACTGCTGACGGCACAGTTGTAAAAAGTTCAACATCAGAGGTCTGGGAATGTGGGCACTCCTCAATTTCCTCAGGTAGTAAAGGTGCTGTTGGGACGTCCGTACGGCTGAGGTGATGTGATTGTCCCAGGACAGGTCCTCAGTCACAGTTACCCCCAGGAATTTGAAGCTGCTCACCCTCTCCACCACCTCGGTGCCAATGAGGAGAGGTAGATGGTTGTTGTGACCTTTTCTGCGGAAATCCACAACAATCTCCTTGGTCTTTTTAGCGTTTAAAACCAAGTTATTGTGGTGGCACCATGACTCCAGGTGCATTTTCTACAAATCTTGGAGTCTTGATTGCAATTTTAAATATGAAAAGCAAGTAAACTCCGTTCTTAAATCCAGTAAAAAAGCCGTAAAAATACTGGAGAAGAAACTATTCTCATTTCACCGCTGCACTATTTTACACAAGTACAACCTGCTTCATTTTAATAATTTTGTTGATTTTAAATATGGATGTTTTATCTATAAAGTTTTGTCTGGACTTGTCCTCCTCTGTTACAGGATTTTATTAAAGTAAAGTCCGTCAGTGGGATCTAAAGTCACGGCCCGGAGGAACTGTGAGCGTGTCTCAGTCAGAGGCTCTAAGTCAGTGGTGCTCAATATGTCGATCTCGATCTACCAGTCGATCGTCAAGGTCGTGTGGGTAGATCGTCGTGTCTCGTCTCGGACTCGTGTTTGGACTCGGTCTTGTCTCTCACTCGAGGTCTGACACTCAACAAGTGTGATCATATTTCATTCCGGCCGCTGCTGTTGGTAATAAACTTGTAGCGGGTGCAGGAGCGTGTGGGGCGTCTCAGTGCAGCCTGTGCGCTCATTTGAAACCCGCGGAGACTCTACGGCGCATCACAAACACACACGCTCCCTATGCACGGCTCGTCTGCGACAGCGTGTGCCCTCGTGTACCAGCGTGCGTCACAGGGCAGGTTCAACTTCCTAAACATCCTACCTGTCCACCTGCCTCACGTCAGCACGCCGCCCCTCGCCTTTTCACGCTCTCGCTCCTTCCTGCGTACAGCCAACACAAGCCCCTCCCACAGTGCGGCTGATTAGAAGAGCAAGACCAAACGTGAAGCAAAAACCAGTCTAAATTTGTGTTCCAGTGTTGGCACAAAGCAGGTCTACAGCATAGAGCGGATCTACAGAACAGACCTACTGCCACATTTGGCTGAAGTTTGTCTAACAAAAGTGACAAATGCATCTGTGTTTGTCACGATGTGCGTTTGGTTTGATAAACGTGCAGAGGCTGGTAAATATCACTGCAAAACCAGAAAAGAATGAAACTCCAGTTTGGAACTTTAAAAAACAGGTTTAAAAATCTTCCTTCACTTTTTTCACAGTTTTGTGTAAAGTGCCAGAGGAAGTTCTCTTAAAGAAGAGGTTCTCAAACTGTGGGGGAGGCTCCAAAAAAGGGCCACAGAGTGTTTCAGTGCAGTTTGTTTGACTTTGTATTTGGTCGATCATTTTGACTTGGTCATTTTGTAAGTAGCTCACATGATGAAAAAGTGTGAACACCTCTGATCTAAGTTCTGGAACATTCTTCCATTATCAGTGAGTACGTTCACATGTACATCAGTATTCTGGTCATGATCGGGTTTTTTGAGTCTCCCAGTTTCTTCATGGTTCATGTAAAGGCAGTTTCCCGGTTTCAGTGTCCCGGTTATGAGAGAAACCAGGAAACTGTAGTTGAGATACTCTGATAGTGACCGGGAGACTGTGGGATGTAAACGCAGTCTCCCGGTTACTGCAACATAAAGTTGAGTCACATGTGTCCAGAAGACAAACACTTTTTAGTCTTTTCAACACAACAGAAATGACGTAAATAAAGTGACCAACATGAATAAAGTGACCAACATAAATAAAGTGACCAACATAAATAAAGTGACTGACTTAAATAAAGTGACCAACATGAATAAAGTGACTGACTTAAATAAAGTGATGGACATAAATAAAGTGATTGACATAAATAAAGTGACCAACATGAATAAAGTGATCGACGTAAGTAAAGTGACCAATGTAAATAAAATGACCGACATAAATAAAGTGATCAACATGAATAAAGTGACCAACATAAATAAAGTGATCAACATGAATAAAGTGACCAACATGAATAAAGTGACCGACATAAATAAAGTGACCGACATAAATAAAGTGACCAACATGAATAAAGTGACTGACTTAAATAAAGTGATGGACATAAATAAAGTGATTGACATAAATAAAGTGACCAACATGAATAAAGTGATCGACGTAAGTAAAGTGACCAACATGAATAAAGTGACCAACATAAATAAAGTGATCGACATAAATAAAGTGACCAACATAAATAAAGTGATCGACATAAATAAAGTGACCAACATGAATAAAGTGACCGACATAAATAAAGTGACCAACATGAATAAAGTGACCAACGTAAATAAAGTGACTGACGTAAATAAAGTGACCAACATAAATAAAGTGAGGGACATAAATAAAGTGACCAACATGAATAAAGTGATCGACGTAAGTAAAGTGACCAACATGAATAAAGTGACCAACATAAATAAAGTGATCAACATGAATAAAGTGACCAACATAAATAAAGTGATCGACATAAATAAAATGACCTACATAAATAAAATGACCTACATAAATAAAATGACCGACATAAATAAAGTGATTGACATAAATAAAATGACCTACATAAATAAAATGACCGACATAAATAAAATGACCGACATAAATAAAGTGAGGGACATAAATAAAATGACCTACATAAATAAAATGACCTAACATAAATAAAATGACCGACATAAATAAAGTGATTGACATAAATAAAATGACCTACATAAATAAAATGACCTACATAAATAAAATGACCTAATAAATAAAATGACCGACATAAATAAAGTGATTGACATAAATAAAGTGACCAACATAAATAAAATGACCGACATAAATAAAATGACCGACATAAATAAAGTGAGGGATATAAATAAAAACCTCCCGAGCTTCCGACGCTAAAGGAGCTCACGGTTTGTATTTTTCCTGGTTTATTAAATTGATTTAATTCATTTTTCCGTTTGTGCATTTGTAAGATTATGTCAAGAACCCGGGACACTTCATTTGATCATGTCACAGTGACATGAGTGTCCTGGTTTCTCAGCGCTCGTGTAAACACAATATCCTGAATACTGACAGAACCGGGATATGGATCATAACTGGACACTGATATGCAAGGAAACGCTGTCAATGTGTTAACAGTGTTTTTTAGAACAGGTTCCAGAGTGGAGAAATCTGAGAACACCGGCGCTGCGTTGTCGTGTGAACAAACAAACCGCCCAGACCACAGAGCCGCACCTGTCGCCCAACAACCGAGAAGACACACACACACACACGGACCGATCACAAAGACACACAGACCGATCGCAAAAACACACGGACCGATCGCAAAAACACACGGACCGATCGCAAAAACACACGGACCGATGCAAAAACACACACGGACCGATCGCAAAAACACACGGACCGACCGCAAAAACACACGGACCGATCGCAAAAACACACGGACCGATGGCAAAAACACACGGACCGATCGCAAAAACACACAGACCGATCGCAAAAACACACACACACGGACCGATCGCAAAAAACACACAGACCGATCGCAAAAACACACGGACCGATCGCAAAAACACACGGACCGATGGCAAAAACACACGGACCGATCGCAAAAACACACGGACCGATCGCAAAAACACACAGACCGATCGCAAAAACACACGGACCGATCGCAAAAACACACGGACCGATCGCAAAAACACACGGACCGATCGCAAAAACACACAGACCGATGGCAAAAACACACGGACCGATCACAAAGACACACGGACCGATCGCAAAAACACACAGACCGATCGCAAAAACACACAGACCGATCGCAAAAACACACGGACCGATCGCAAAAACACACGGACCGATCGCAAAAACACACGGACCGATCGCAAAAACACACAGACCGATCGCAAAAACACACGGACCGATCGGCAAAAACACACGACGATCGCAAAAACACACGGACCGATCGCAAAAACACACGGACCGATCAAAAGACGCACGGACCGATCGCAAAAAACACACGGACCGATCGCAAAAACACACGGACCGACCGCAAAAACACACGGACCGATCGCAAAAACACACAGACCGATCGCAAAAACACACAGACCGATGACAAAAACACACAGACCGATGACAAAAACACACGGACCGA
Source organism: Boleophthalmus pectinirostris (assembly GCF_026225935.1). Classification (NCBI taxonomy): domain Eukaryota; kingdom Metazoa; phylum Chordata; class Actinopteri; order Gobiiformes; family Gobiidae; genus Boleophthalmus; species Boleophthalmus pectinirostris. The sequence continues at coordinate 935,495 of NW_026571153.1, read as the reverse complement.
TGACAAAAACACACAGACCGATGACAAAAACACACGGACCAACATAACAAAAACACACGGACCGATCACAAAAACACACAGACCGATCGCAAAAACACACAGACCGATCGCAAAAACACACGGACCCGATCGCAAAAACACACACAGACCGATGACAAAAACACACGGACCGACCGCAAAAACACACAGACCGATGACAAAAACACACGGACCGACCGCAAAAACACACAGACCGATGACAAAAACACACGGACCGACCGCAAAAACACACAGACCGATGGCAAAAACACACAGACCGATGACAAAAACACACGGACCGATGACAAAAACACACAGACCGATCGCAAAAACACACAGACCGATCGCAAAAACACACGGAGACCGATCGCAAAAACACACAGACCGATGACAAAAACACACGGACCGACCGCAAAAAAACACACAGACCGATGACAAAAACACACGGACCGACCGCAAAAACACACAGACCGATGGCAAAAAACACACAGACCGATGACAAAAAACACACGGACCGATCGCAAAAACACACAGACCGATGACAAAAAACACACGGACCGATCGCAAAAACACACACAGACCGAAAACACACGACCGATCGCAAAAACACACGGACCGATCGCAAAAACACACGGACCGATCGCAAAAACACACACGACGATCGCAAAGACACACAGACCGATCGCAAAAACACACAGACCGATCGCAAAAACACACGGACCGATCGCAAAAACACACGGACCGATCGCAAAAACACACGGACCGATCGCAAAAACACACAGACCGATCGCAAAAACACACGGACCGACCGCAAAAACACACGGACCGACCGCAAAAACACACGGACCGATCGCAAAAACACACGGACCGACCGCAAAAACACACGGACCGATCGCAAAAACACACGGACCGACCGCAAAAACACACAGACCGATGACAAAAACACACAGACCGATCGCAAAAACACTCGGACCGATCGCAAAGACACACGGACCGATCGCAAAAACACACAGACCGATCGCAAAAACACACGGACCGATCGCAAAAACACACGGACCGACCGAAAACACACGGACCGATCGCAAAGACACACGGACCGATCGCAAAAACACACGGACCGATCGCAAAAACACACGGACCGATCGCAAAAACACACGGACCGATCGCAAAAACACACGGACCGATCGCAAAAACACACGGACCGATCGCAAAAACACACGGACCGACCCGCAAAAACACACGGACCGATCGCAAAAACACACGGACCGATCGCAAAAAACACACAGACCGATCGCAAAAACACACAGACCGATCGCAAAAACACACAGACCGATCGCAAAAAACACACAGACCGATCGCAAAAACACACGGACCGATCGCAAAGACACACAGACCGATCGCAAAAAACACACAGACCAATGACAAAAACACACGGACCGATCGCAAAAACACACAGACCGATCGCAAAAACACACAGACCGATGACAAAAACACACGGACCGACCGCAAAAAAACACACGACCGACCGCAAAAAACACGGACCGACCGCAAAAACACACGGACCGACCGCAAAAACACACGGACCGACACAAAAAACACACGGACCGACCGCAAAAACACACGGACCGACCGCAAAAACACACGAACCGATCGCAAAAACACACGGACCGATCGCAAAAACACACAGACCGATGACAAAAACACACGGACCGATGACAAAAACACACGGACCGACCGCAAAAACACACGGACCGATCGCAAAAACACACAGACCGACCGATGACAAAAACACACGGACCGATCGCAAAAACACGCGGGGAATGAAACTGTTGGATTTTGAGAACAATTCTGATAATTCTCATTTAAAATCTTATGGCTAAAAATGAAAACTTATGTTTAACCTAAAACAAAACGGAGATATTTCTGGGATACTTCGAAAATCGGCTAAATGACCTTAAAGTAAAAAAAAAAAAAACGGTGATGAGATCTGCATTATGAAACATACAGGTGTGGTTTATGTATTACAGTTTTCACTCCGAGCTCTGGTGTCGTCTGGATGTGAAGAATAAGGGAGTGTTTTGTGGAGTGGACGTCGCCTCAGTCTGTGTGGACATGATTTGTACGTGAGAGCAGCGCAGGTCTTCACACGTGTAAAGTCTCAGCAGACACACCTGTCTCCGCCCGCAGGAAGCTCTTTCTTTTCTTTTAATTGTCCTCAAACGTCTGATGAGCCCCAGCGTGTGAAACAAACGTCTGTCTGCTCTCACGTGTAGAGTCCGGAGAGACGAGGCGACTGGAGAGAGAACAGACGAGGAGGAGGAGGAGGCTGTGGGTCTGTGGTCTCAGGTTGTGGGTCTGTGGTCTCAGGTTGTGGGTCTGTGGGTCTCAGGTTGTGGGGTCTGTGGTCTCAGGTTGTGGGTCTCAGGTTGTGGGGTCTGTGGGTCTCAGGTTGTGGGTCTCAGGTTGTGGGTCTGTGGTCTCAGGTTGTGGGTCTCAGGTTGTGGGTCTCAGGTTGTGGTCTGTGTCTCAGGTTGTGGTCTGTGGTCTCAGGTTGTGGGTCTCAGGTTGTGGGTCTCAGGTTGTGGGTCTCAGGTTGTGGTCTCTGGTGGTCTCAGGTTGTGGGTCTCAGGTTGTGGGTTGTGGGTCTCAGGTTGTGGGTCTGTGGTCTCAGGTTGTGGGTCTCAGTTGGGTCTCAGGTTGTGGGTCTGTGGGTCTCAGGTTGTGGGTCTGTGGTCTCAGGTTGTGGGTCTGTGGTCTCAGGTTGTGGGTCTGTGGGTCTCAGGTTGTGGGTCTCAGGTTGTGGGTCTGTGGGTCTCAGGTTGTGGGTCTCAGGTTGTGGGTCTCAGGTTGTGGTCTGTGGGTCTCAGGTTGTGGGTCTCAGGTTGTGGGTCTCAGGTTGTGGGTCTCAGGTTGGGTCTGTGGTCTCAGGTTGTGGGTCTCAGGTTGTGGGTCTCAAGGTTGTGGGTCTGTGGTCTCAGGTTCAGGTTGTGGGTCTCAGGTTGTGGGTCTCAGGTTGTGGGTCTCAGGTTGTGGGTTGTGGGTCTCAGTGGTCTCAGGTTGTGGGTCTGGGTCTGTGTCTCAGGTTTGTGGGTCTCAGGTTGTGGGTCTGTGGTCTCAGGTTGTGGGTCTGTGGGTCTCAGGTTGTGGGTCTGTGGTCTCAGGTTGTGGGTCTCTCAGGTTGTTGGGTCTCAGGTTGTGGGTCTCAGGTTGTGGGTCTGTGGGTCTCAGGTTGTGGGTCTCAGGTTGTGGGTCTCAGGTGGGTCAGGTTGTGGGTCTGTGGTGGTCTCAGGTTGTGGGTCTCAGGTGTGGGTCTCAGGTTGTCTCAGGTCTGTGGTCTCAGGTTGTGTGGTCGGTCAGTTTGTGGGTCTGTGGTCTCAGGTTGTGGTCTGTGGGTCTCAGGTTGTGGGTCTGGTGGGGTCTTCAGGTTGTGGGTCTGTGGTCTCAGGTTGTGGGTCTCAGTGTTGTGGGTCTCAGGTTGTGGGTCTGTGGTCTCAGGTTGTGGGTCTGTGGTCTCAGGTTGTGGGTCTCAGGTTGTGGGTCTCAGGTTGTGGGTCTGTGGTCTCAGGTTGTGGGTCTCGTGGGGTCTGTGGTCAGGTTGTGGGTCTGTGGTCTCAGGTTGTGGGTCTCAGGTTGTGGGTCTCAGGTTGTGGGTCTCAGGTTGTGGGTCTCAGGTTGTGGGTCTCAGGTTGTGGGTCTCAGGTTGTGGGTCTGTGGTCTCAGGTTGTGGGTCTGTGGTCTCAGGTTGTGGGGTCTGTCAGGTTGTGGGTCTGTGGGTCTCAGGTTGTGGGTCTGTGGTCTCAGGTTGTGGGTCTCAGGTGGGTCTGTTGGTCTCAGGTTGTGTGGGGTTGTGGGTCTCAGGTTGTGGGTCTGTGGTCTCAGGTTGTGGGTCTCAGGTTGTGGGTCTCAGGTTGTGGGTCTGTGGTCTCAGGTTGTGGGTCTCAGGTTGTGGGTCTCAGTGGGTCTCAGGTTGTGGGTCTCAGGTTGTGGGTCTCAGGTTGTGGGTCTCAGGTTGTGGGTCTCAGGTTGTGGGTCTCAGGTTGTGGGTCTCAGGTTGTGGGTCTCAGGTTGTGGGTCTGTGGTCTCAGGTTGTGGGTCTCAGGTCTTGACTCTGTCCACATCTGCTGCTGCGACAAGAACAAACCTTCGTCTGGATTCCAAAAACTCACCGAGCTTCACAAATAGATTCATTATTCATCATTTTGAGCTCTGGAGTTTTTCCACAACAGCCTCAGTGTCTGGACTCTGGAGGGAGGAGTCGTCAAACCAGACTCTGCTTTTATCCCGTCGGGCGTGGCTCTTCAAAACACCCAACACCTCTATTATTATATGAGATTATCTTCTTTTTGTTCTCTGCAATCACCTCGACGTGAACGTAAAGCTGAAATTTAACGATTTACTCTTCCAGACCTAAAGGCAGTTTCAGTACACTGGTCCTCGTCTGGATTTTTTTCTTAATTTTGTGTTTTAAACTTCCCCTTTTACCCCTAATGAAGTGTTATTCATCCTTTTTATTCACTACAACCTTTTATTTCACAGCTCTTCTTGTGTCAATATTTATTTTTATGTGATGATGAAATCGATGTTCTATGTTTGACCGAAGGTTTGACAGAACAAAATGTTTCTCAGTGTTTTTCAAAAGTCCACAGATCACGTTACAACAGGTTTTATTCAAATATTTGGCTGAATGACTTTTTTTTTCTGTGATAAATGAAAATGCTGTTGTACATTTAACAAGTTTTTTCAATATTGTCAGTGTTTTTCAAAAGCCCAACAGTGGATCACGCTGCAAAAACTCAAATCTAGTCAAGTGAAGATGATCGAGTGAATAAAGTTTGATCAGGATTTGAGTCCGTTTAAAAGATCTGCCCATGGAACAAGACTTTTTGTACTTAAAATATGAAAATACATCTTGCTGCATGAGAAAATATGAGAAAAACAACAACTTAAAATAAGAAACAAAATCAATTTTTGCTTGAATTAAGAAAAATACACAAGTTGAATCGACTCAAATAAAGTCAAATCTTCTTAATTTAAGTCATTTTAATTTTCCTACATATTGTTTTTTGGAGTGTGCACACGTTTACTCAAAGACTAAAAGTTTTTTCTGTGACAAAATCTGGGTCACGTCTGAGCCAATCGAGAAAAGACCTGTAATCACGGTTCAGAACGGGAGGACGTCTCTGTCCTCCACGGAGGGAAGGATGTTCATCGAGTTTCCTGTGGGGAAATTCCAGGCGAGGCTCCAGGTTCACCCGACCCCGAGCTTCTCGTAGAAAAAAAAGGTGTAATTTCATTGAGTGACCAGTTTATCAAGTCTAGAGTTCATTTGTGTTTGGAAAGCAGAGCGGAGAGTCTCAGAGTTTAAAGACACGAGACGAGAGAGACGAGACGAGACGAACGAGACGAGACGAGACGAACGAGACGAGACGAGACGAGACGAGACGAGACGAACGAGACGAGCGAGACGAGACGAGACGAGACGACGAACGAGACGAACGACGAGACGAACGAGACGAGACGACGAGACGAACGAGACGAACGAGACGAGACGAGACGAGACGACACGACGAACGAACGAGACGAGACGACACGAACGAGACGAGACGAGACGAGACGAGAACGACGAAGACGAGACGAGACGAGACGAACGAGACGAGACGAACGAACGGACGAACGACGAACGAGACGAGAGACGAGACGAGACGAGACGAACGAGACGAGACGAGACGAGACGAACGAGAACGAGACGAGACGAGACGAGACGAGACGAGACGAGACGAGACGAGACGAGACGAGACGACGAGACGAGACGAGACGAGACGACGAGGAAAAAACAGGAAACAAACAGGTCTAAACCAGGACTAAACCAGGACTAAACCGGACTAAACCAGGTCTAAACCAGTCTAAACCAGGACTAAACCAGGACTAAACAGGTCTACTAAACCAGGTCTAAACCAGGTCTAAACCAGGACTAAACCAGGACTAAACAGGACTAAAAACAGGACCAAACCAGGTCTAACCAGGACTAAACCAGGACTAAACCAGGACTAAAACAGGACTAAAACAGGACCAAACCAGGTCTAAACCAGGTCTAAACAGGACAGGAACTAAAACCAGGAAACAGGACTAAACCAGGACTAAACCAGGACTAAACCAGGACTAAACCAGGTCTAAAACCAGGTCTAAACCAGGTCTAAAAGGAACCAGGTCTAAACCAGGACTAAACCAGGACTGAACTAGGACTAAAACAGGACTAAACCAGGACTAAAACAGGACCAAACCAGGTCTAAACCAGGACTAAACCAGGACTAAACCAGGACTAAACCAGGACTAAACCAGGTCTAAACCAGGTCTAAACCAGGACTAAACCAGGACTAAACCAGGTCTAAAACAGGACCAAACCAGGTCTTAAACCAGGACTAAACCAGGACTAAACCAGGACTAAAGGAAAACTAAACAGGTC
>NW_026571153.1:900514-928514 GCF_026225935.1 Boleophthalmus pectinirostris | reverse complement strand
TAATTATCAGGAAGAAAAACCCAGAACCAGAACCACAAACATGAACGGAACATAAATATATAATAAATATATACACCACAAACACTGAGACGATCACCAGGACTAAACCAGGACTAAACAAGGACTAGACCCTGAATAGACCGAGACTAAACAAGGACTAGACCGAGACTAGACTGTGATTAGACCAGGACTAAACCAGGACTGATCCAGTGTCATTAGTGGAGTATAAATATAAACTGGCTCCAGTCGTCGAGTCGATCTCCTCCGCTGATGTTTTATGTGATAAAACTCTAAAGTCCTCAGTCTGGTCTGACATTGTTTCAGGAAAAGTCCAGGACTGGGCTCTTGTTTCCAGGGCAACGGACGCACGTCAAGTATTTTTGTCCCGTTGGTCCACAGAGTCAAAGACACGAGCGTCAGGGGCGTCTGAACTCAAATGAAAAGGCTCCAAATAAAGACGTCAAGGTGTTTTTTGACGCTTTGGTGTGAACGAACCTTAAGAAATCATCCCGAGTTTACAGAGAACATTTTGTATGTGGAGCCACGACAAAACAAAATCCTGTTTGTTAATGTAGAGGAGCAGAAGACAAACAGACTGAGCTGCACTTTCTTGTTCTTGTGGTTTTACACAAAACATCACGTCTTTCTTTGCAGTGGAAGGTGTTTTCTTGGTGAACAGTTGGAGACTTTCACTTTGGTGTCGACTTTTTAAAATTCATAAACGAGGTTGAACGAGGATCAGGATTTGTTTTGTCGTGGCTCCACATACAAAATGTTCTCTGTAAACTCGGGATGATTTTTTAGTCAGACAAATGTTTCCTTTTTGTTCTTCCTGTGGATCAATCCTGCCCATCACCTTCACCTTTCACTATTTTTCAATTCCGTTGGGAAGAGAAACAGTTTGAACGGAGGTTTGAGTCACACACATCTGATTCACTTTTGCATTTATGAAGTTCACAAACACATTTCTCGAGTCGTTTTCCGCTGTTTGGATCCAACAACCACAACAATTACGACGTCTGAATCCCAAAACTAAAATATGACAATATCAGAACCAGAAACAAAAGTGAAATGGTTCAAAAGACTTGAAAAGATCGACTTTGACAACAGACTCGTCCCACTGGGAAAACAAACATGGAGGTTTGATCATCACTTTTTCAGAAAATCCTTCCCAGTGTGAATTGCGCGATGACCAGAAGTCTGAGATTTGTCATGCATCTATAGTTTTGAAAGTTCTTCTTGAGTCTGTTGCAGAAGTTTCCATCAATGTGTGGCACTTGTCGGTTGCTTCACTCTTCAGTCTTCAGCTCGATGGGGTTTAAGTCTGGACACTGAGCTGCTGCTGGACACTCCGGGTTTTCAAGCTTTACCTTCTTGTTCTATTTTCCTGAGGTCGTTTTTCCAGAGCTTGGACTTCTGTTTTGAATTTTTAATCTTTTTTTTTTTAACCTCTGTCTGTTCAGTTCATTTCAAACTCTTCATTCGACTTGCACGACTTGAATTGCAATTTAAAAAATTTAAAACTTTTGACCAGTCATGTAAATAATATATATTAAAAACATTTGCTCTGCTTTTTGTCTTTAGATGGAGCTCCTGTGCCTGAAGGTGAGTAAAATCTAAATATTAAAGCAGTGACGTTGCGCTGGGGGTGTTCAGCATGGATGTCTGTGGTAGAAGGTTCAGCAGTTACTACGGCGACACGTCAGCAGACACTGTGAGCGAGAGTGAGGAGCCTGAGGTCAGAGCGAGAGTTGATGCTCCTGTTTGGAATTTGGGAAGCTTGATAAATAATGTTTCTGTTGCTACTGCAACAATCAGACGTCAGTGAGTTTGTTTCCATGAACTTCAGGAGGTGTTTTCAGTCGACAGAATCGTGTCAGTTCTGTTTCCCGCATCTAATCTTGAACCGTCTCACATGTTCACGCTGGAAATCAGAGCGTTCAGGAACCCAAAAGTTTGTTCCCAACGGGAACCAAGTAAAACTTGTTTTTTCTAAGTGAACTGTGACGACACAGACGACGTCAACACGTTCATCTGGATCACACATTAAATTAAAAGTTTTAAGTCGACAGAAACTCTTCCTCTTTTGTCTTGCATGTGTCCATGTTCTCCTGATAAGATTACATCTTTGTATTCGGCGTCTCTGTCGTGTTTTCCACAGCAGATCCATGTTCTGTCAGAGCTCGGCACATAAATAATGACTTGTAGAAGGACAAATGATTGTTCTATTCCTCCTGTGACGTCCGTTTTCATATGGCCTTGTTTTTATTTGGTGGTAAATCCACTTCTTCTGTCGATGATGCGTCATGGGTTCATGTTAATAGTTTGAACGTGACTCGTTCGTCAGTGAGCACTTTGGCTCAGGAACCGGCACCAGCACCGTTGTGAGTGAACTGAAAACAACTAGTGTCCAGGTTATGATCCATATCTCGGTTCTGTCAGTATTTGTGTTACTGCGTTTACCTGCGCGCTGAGAAACCAGGACACTCATGTCCCTGTGACATCATCAAATGAAGTGTCCCGGTTTCCTGACATAATCTTACAAACGCAAAAATGAACTGAAATCAATTTAATAAACCAGGAAAAATACAAACAAACAGGAGGGAGGTTTAACCAGCGTGAGGAGCTCTGATCCACTGCACAGACCAAACTGAACGTTTCCAAACAAGTTCTACACTGCAACAGATTTTTATTCAAATCTTAAAATCATAACGACTCTAGAGCCACTTTATTTATGACAATCACTTTATTTACATCGGTCACTTTATTTACGTCGGTCACTTTATTTACGTCGGTCACTTTATTTACGTCGGTCACTTTATTTACGTCTGTCACTTTATTTACGTCGGTCACTTTATTTACGTCGGTCACTTTATTTACGTCGTTTTTTTATGTCGTCGGTCATTATTTACGTCGGTCACTTTATTTACTTTATTCACATCGGTCACTTTTTATTCATGTCAGTCACTTATTTACGTCGGTCACTTTATTTACGTCGGTCACTTTTATTTACGTTTATTTATTTACGTCGGTCACTTTATTTACGTCGGTCACGGTTTATTTAACGTCAGTCGGTCACTTTATTTACGTCGGTTATTTACGTCGGTCACTTTATTTATGTCAGTCACTTTATTTACGTCGGTCACTTTATTTACGTCGGTCACTTTTATTTACATCGTCACTTTATTTACACTCGATTTACGTCGGTCACTTTCACTTTATTTGGTCATTTTATTTATGTCAGTCATTTAATTTACGTTCACTTTATTTACGTCGGTCACTTTATTTATTCATTTTATTTACTTTTATTTACATCGGTCACTTTATTTACATCGGTCATTTTATTTATGTCGGTCACTTTATTCATGTCGGTCACTTTATTTACGTCGGTCACTTTATTTATGTCGGTCACTTTATTTACGTCGGTCACTTTATTTACGTCGGTCACTTTATTTACATCGGTCATTTTATTTATGTCGGTCACTTTATTCATGTCGGTCACTTTATTTACGTCGGTCACTTTATTTACGTCGGTCACTTTATTTACGTCGGTCACTTTATTTATGTCGGTCACTTTATTTACGTCGGTCACTTTATTTACGTCGGTCATATTTATGTCTTTACGTCGTCACTTTATTTACGTCGGTCACTTTTTTGTCGGTCACTTTACTTTATTTACGTCAGTCACTTTATTTACATCGGTCATTTTATTTATGTCGGTCACTTTATTCATGTCGGTCACTTTATTTACGTCGGTCACTTTATTTACGTCGGTCACTTTATTTACGTCGGTCACTTTATTTACATCGGTCATTTTATTTATGTCGGTCACTTTAGTTCATGTCGGTCACTTTATTTACGTCGGTCACTTTATTTACGTCGGTCACTTTATTTACGTCGGTCATTTACTTTATTTCGTTTATTTACGTCGTCATTTTATTTATGTCGGTCACTTTTTATTTACGTCGGTCTTTTATTTATGTCGTCATTTATTTATGTCGGTCACTTTATTTACGTCGGTCACTTTATTTACGTCGGTCACTTTATTTATACATCGTCACTTTATTCATTTTATTCGTCGGTCACTTTATTTACGTCGGTCACTTTATTTACGTCGGTCACTTTATTTCGTCGGTCATTTTATTTATTCGGTCACTTTTTTACGTCGGTCACTTTTATCGGTCATTTTAATTTTAGTCGTTTTATTTACGTCGTCCTTTATTTACGTCGGTCATTTTATTTATGTCAGTCACGTTTACGTTCACTTTATTTACGTCGGTCACTTTATTTACGTCGGTCATTTATTTACGTTCACATTTATTTATCATCGGTCACTTTATTTACGTCGGTTTTATTATGTCATTTTTATTTCAGTCACTTTATTTACGTCGGTCACTTTTATTCTTTTACTTATTTACGTCGGTCATTTTATTTACGTCGGTCACTTATTTACATCGTCATTTATTTCATTTGTAGTCGTCACTTGTCGGTCACTTTATTTACGTCGGTCATTTTATTTCACTCGGTCACTTTATTTACGTCGGTCACTTTATTACGTCGTCACTTTATTTATCGGTCATTTATTTAGTTTAGTCACGGTCACTTTATTTATTTCGTCGGTCACTTTTTTACGATCGTCGGTCACTTTATTTACGGTTGTCGTCACTTTATTCATGTCGTTTATTTTTCGTCAAATTTATTTACAAGTCGGTCATTTTATTTATTGCACTTTATCCACTTTATTACGTCGGTCACTTTTTTGTCGGTCCGGTCACATGCTCAGAGGTCGGTCACTTTATTTACGTCACTTTATTTACGTCGGTCACTTTAATTTATTCGGTCGGTCATTTATGGTCACTTTATTACGTCGGAGTCGGTCACTTTATTTACTCGGTTTTATTTACGTCGGTCATTTTATTTATGTCGGGTCACTTATTCATCGGTCACTTTTATTCATCAGTCACTTTATTTGTCTTTTTACGTTTATGGTCGTCACTTATTTACGTCACTTTATTTACGTCGGTCATTTTTTATGTCGGTCACTTTATTCACATACGTCGGTCACTTTATTTATGTCGGGTCACTTTATTTACGTCGGTCACGTCGGTCATTTTATTTATCGTCATTTATTTACGCCGTCACTTTTTATTTTTTTATTTCGTCGGTCACTTTTTTACGTCGGTCACTTTATTTACATCGGTCATTTTATTTATGTCGGCACTTTATTCACTGTCGGTCACTTTTAGTCGTCACTTTATTTACATCGGTCATTTATTTATTTTTATGCTCGTCACTTATACAGTCACTTTTATTTACGTCGTCACTTTAATTTACATCGGTCATTTTATTTATGTCGGTCACTTTATTTACATCGGTCACTTTTATTCTACGACTTTATTTCGTCAGTCATTTATTTACTCGGTCACTTTATTTCACGTCGGTCACTTATTTACGGTCTTTTAGGTTACTTTATTTACGTCGGTCACTTTATTTACGTCGGTCATTTTACTTTTTTCATTTTATTTTCGTCGGTCACTTTATTTACGTCGGTCACTTTATTTACGTCGGTCACTTTACTTTATTTACGTCGGTCACTTTATTTACATCGGTCATTTTATTCGGTCATTTATCGTCGGGTCACTTTATTTACACGGTCACTTTATTCACGTCGGTCACTTATACGTCGGTCACTTTATTTACGTCGGTCACTTTATTTACGTTGGTAAATATGTTTTTGATTTTCCAGAGGGCGTCAATGGACTCGTCTCCTTTGGACATGACATCGAGAAAGTTCTGAAAGAAAGTGAGTCTTTTCATCATCAACTACTGCACAAAATTTACCCAAAAAGTTACATTGTGCAGCTTTAAGTAAAAGTGCCGACACTGGAGCAAAAAAATATACAGGTTTCACCTTTGAATTTGAATATTTCATGATGAATGAAATAACTTGAATAAAAAACTGCTGAAATGGAAATAATTGGGGGAAAAGCATGAACCAGTGACATGTGGGTCTGATTTTACTTCAATTTTCAGCCTTTTTAATTCAGATTCGACAAAATTCAGGTTGAGAAATTCAGATAAAAACATTCAGGTCAAAGTTCAGCGCCGTTTCTGTCACTGTGGGACTCGCTGACACCAGGGGGCGGCGTGCTCAGAGAAACCACTGCCCGAGTCCAGAGTCCAGAGTCCAGACCCACCACGGCCCGAGTCCAGAGTCCAGAGTCCAGACCCACCACGGCCCGAGTCCAGAGTCCAGAGTCCAGACCAGACCAGGCCCGAGTCCAGTCCAGAGTCCAGAGTCCAGTCCAGAGTCCAGAGTCCAGAGTCCAGAGTCCAGAGTCCAGAGTCCAGACCAGACCCACCACGTCCCGAGTCCAGAGTCCAGAGTCCAGAGTCCACCAGGGCCCCCACCAGAGTCCAGTCCAGACCCACCACCCAGAGTCCAGAGTCCAGACCCCACCAGTCCAGACCCACCACTTTGCCGGCCGAGTCCAGAGTCCAGAGTCCAGAGTCCAGAGTCCAGTCCAGAGTCCAGCCAGTCCAGACCCACCACGGCCCGAGTCCAGAGTCCAGAGTCCAGAGTCCCACCACGGCCCGAGTCCAGAGTCCAGAGTCCAGACCCACCACGGCCCGAGTCCAGAGTCCAGAGTCCAGACCCACCACGGCCTGAGTCCAGAATCCAGAACCAGACCCACCGCTCAGCACTGGTCCCGGTCTCAGTCCATGGTCTCAATCCCGGTCTGGTCCTAGTCTCAGTTCCGGTCTGGTTCAGGTCTCAGTCCCGGCCTTAGTCCCGGCCTCAATCCCGGTCTCAGTCTCGGTCTCAGTCCTGGTCTGGTCCCGGTCTCAGTCCTGGTCTGGTCCTGGTCTCAGTCCCGGTCTGGTCCTGGTCTGGTCCTGGTCTCAGTCCTGGTCTGGTCCTGGTCTCAGTTGGAAATTCCCTGGAACATGTTTTTGTAGAAGCACAAAACTTTACAACCATAAAAAATCAAGAGTTGCTCCCGGATCCTGAGAGTCGAGTTTTTCCGTCCTCCTCCTGCGTCAGTCGCCGTGTGACGACGTCGGGAAAACGAGTGACCAATAAGAACTTAGTTTCGGTCAAACTCAGTCGCTCCGTCCATTTTGATTGGACCAAACTTTGCCAAAAAAGTGAAGTGAGTCAAACCGTTCGATGTTCTGAGCTTCTTCTTTTTATTACACTTCTTTTTATTTTCATATTTATTTGAGTCCAAATTTCCAAATCCAAATGTATCCAAATGTCTGCGACCTGGACCTGACTCCAGCTATTTCCACGACCTGCACCAGTCAAGTCATGGGGACACTGCATTTTAATTTTTTTTATTTTTTTGTCTTGTTTTGTTTTGAGGCAATAAGGAGATTTTTAGTTTATTTACAGACTTGATATTTTGAACTTTTGTAGCTAAGGCCTGAAATTAAGCTTTTTTTATGTCCAAAAAGTTGTTTCTACATGTTTGTGTGAAAGAGTTTGAGTTTGAGTTTCCATTTTTTTATCTGTTTTTGTAGTTTTTATCACAGTCATGATGAATAACACTTCATTAGGGGTAAAAGGGGAAGTTTTAAATGCAAAATTCAGAAGTGCAAAATAGTGCAGTGTTAAACTAAAACAACTCTCCTCTTGTTGTTTCTCTCTTCAGAACCTGGAGCTCCAGGAAAAGGTGCGACTTCTGTGTTGAACTTGTTTCCTGTGTTTTATGTCGTGAAGTGTGAAGGTCGTGTGCAGCTCAAACCTGAAAAGTCTGTGGTTGGATTTTCTTTGTGCAGATTCTCTGGAGGAGCTGGAACATGAGATACTTGCTCCTGTGAACGCAGCTCTAGAAGGACGCGCCTGTAAATAAAACACACACAAAAAACACACAAAAATACACAGAAAACACACAAAACACACACACAAAACACAAAAAACACACAAAAAACACACAAAACACACAAAAACACACAAAAAATACACAAAAATACACAAAAATACACAAAAAACACACAAATCACGCACACAAAACACACAAAAAACACACAAAAATACACACAAAACACACAAAAAACACACAAAACACACAAAAACACACAAAAACACACACAAAACACACAAAAAACACACAAAAAACACACAAAACACACAAAAAACACACAAAAAATACACAAAAATACACAAAAACACAAAAACACACACAAAACACAAAAAACACACAAAAAACACAAAATACACAAAAAACACACAAAACAAACAAAAACACACAAAACAAAAACACACAAATCACACACACAAAACACACAAAACACACAAATCACACAAAAACACACAAAAAACACACAAAACACACAAAAAACACACAAAACACATAAAACACACAAAACACACAAATCACACACAAAACACAAACAAAACACAAAAACACACAAAAAACAAAAACACACAAAACACACAAATCACACCCAAAAACACACACAAATGACACACAAAAACACAAAACACACACAAATCACACACAAAAACACAAAACACAAAAAACACACAAAAATAAACAAAACACACAAAAAACACACAAAAACACAACTCTACTTCTCTTTATTTCTTTATTTTACGGGTCAAGGACGTGTAACAATTTTCAACAGGCAAACTTCAAAATATAAAAAATATTTGTTTCTATTGAACTTCTTCAAATATTTACAATGTCAGAAATAAACTTTAACATTTATATGAAATATATATATATAATATTTTGAGTGTGTTTTTAGGTTTAAACCAGAACTAAACCAGGACTAAACCAGGACTAAACCAGGACTAAACCAGGTCTAAACCAGGACTAAACCAGGACTAAACCAGGACTAAACCAGGACTAAACCAGGACTAAACCAGGACTAAACAGGACTAAAACCAGGACTAAACCAGGACTAAACCAGAACTAAACCAGGACTAAACCAGGACTAAACCAGGACTAAACCAGGACTAAACCAGGACTAAACCAGGACTAAACCAGGACTAAACCAGGACTGTTGTTCTGGATTCACCTGTCGACTGTTGCTCCTGTCAGACTGAACGTGACTCTGACCTGAGTCGTTTTTTGTGACGTGACCAAAGTATTTTTGTATTTTAATAGAAATAAAATGTTTTTGTGTAAATATCTAACAGTTTTTTCCTCTTGTAGAGTGGACGACCTCGCCGGGCGACCTCGCCGGGCGGCCTCGCCGGGCGGCCCCGCCGGGCGTCCTCGCGGCGTCCTCGCCGGGCGTCCCCGGCCGGGCGTCCTCGTTGGTGGGATGAGCATCTGTCTTTGGTCCAAAGCAAGAAAAATGATCTGATGAAGTTTTTTTTTTTTTTGTCAAAACGTAAATTATAAATAAAAAAAGCTCTTGGACATCGGCCGTCTGAGTGTGTGGAGTGTTTTTCACTTTTAAACCAGGACTAAACCAGGTCTAAACCAGGTCTAAACCAGGTCTAAACCAGGACTAAACCAGGACTAAACCAGGTCTAAACCAGGACTAAACCAGGAAGGGGGGAAGTACAGAGTGTCTCAGTGTTTGCATGTTTGTATTTATGTATTTAAATTTTCGAGCTGTAAATTCAAGTTTTCATTTACATATTATCCAGTCCTTTTCCGTATGTGTTGTTGTTTTGGTCCAAACCCGCCTACATGGACAGGTACACGACAGGTACACGACAGGTACACGACAGGTACATGACAGGTACATGTACATGACAGGTACATGACAGGTACATGACAGGTACATGACAGGTACAGACAGGTACACGACAGGTACATGACAGGTACATGACAGGTACACGACAGGTACATGACAGGTACACGACAGGTACATGACAGGTACACGACAGGTACACGACAGGTACACGACAGGTACACGACAGGTACATGACAGGTACATGACAGGTACAGACAGACAGGTACATGACAGGTACATGACAGGTACATGACAGGTACATGACAGGTACACGACAGGTACATGACAGGTACATGACAGGTACACGACAGGTACACGACAGGTACATACATGACAGGTACATGACAGGTACAGTACACGACAGGTACATGACAGGTACACATGACAGGTACATGACAGGTACATGACAGGTACATGACAGGTACACAGGTACACGACAGGTACATGACAGGTACATGACAGGTACATGACAGGTACATGACAGGTACATGACAGGTACACGACAGGTACATGACGACAGGACAGTACATGACAGGTACATGACAGGTACATACACGACAGGACAGTACATGACAGGTACATGACAGGTACATGACAGGTACATGTACATGACAGGTACATGACAGGTACATGACAGGTACACGACAGGTACATGACAGGTACATGACAGGTACATGACAGGTACACACAGGTACACGACAGGTACATGTACATGACAGGTACACGACAGGTACACGACAGGTACATGACAGGTACACGACAGGTACACGACAGGTACACGACATACAGGTACACAGGTACACGACAGGTACACGACAGGTACATGACAGGTACACGACAGGTACACGACAGGTACATGACAGGTACACGACAGGTACACGACAGGTACACGACAGGTACATGACAGGTACATGACAGGTACATGTACATGACAGGTACACGACAGGTACACGACAGGTACACGACAGACAGGTACATGACAGGTACATGACAGGTACACGACAGGTACACGACAGGTACATGACAGGTACACGACAGGTACACGACAGGTACACGACAGGTACACGACAGGTACATGACAGGTACACGACAGGTACACGACAGGTACATGACAGGTACATGACAGGTACACGACAGGTACATGACAGGTACATACAGACAGTACATGACAGGTACACACAGGTACACACAGGTACACGACAGGTACATGACAGGTACACGACAGGTACATGACAGGTACATGACAGGTACATGACGACAGGTACATACACGACAGGTACATGACAGGTACACGACAGGTACACGACAGGTACATGTACATGACAGGTACATGACAGGTACACGACAGGTACACGACAGGTACATGGTACATGACAGGTACACGACAGGTACACGACAGGTACACGACAGGTACATGACAGGTACATGACAGGTACACGACAGGTACACGACAGGTACATGACAGGTACATGACAGGTACATGACAGGTACATGACAGGTACAGGTACACGACAGGTACATGACAGGTACACGACAGGTACACGACAGGTACATGACATACATACAGGTACATGACAGGTACACGACAGGTACACGACAGGTACACGACAGGTACATGACAGACAGGTACATGACAGGTACATGACAGGTACATACACGACAGGTACACGACAGTACATGACATGTACATGACGACAGACAGGTACACGACAGGTACACGACAGGTACACGACAGGTACACGACAGGTACATGACAGGTACATGACAGACAGGTACACGACAGTACACGACAGGTACACGACAGTACACGACAGGTACACGACAGGTACACGACAGGTACATGACAGGTACATACACATGACAGGTACACGACAGGTACACGACAGGTACATGACAGGTACATACATGACAGGTACATGACAGGTACACGACAGGTACACGACAGGTACATGACAGGTACAGGTACATGACAGGTACATGACAGGACAGGTACATACAGACAGACAGGTACATGACAGGTACATGACAGGTACATGTACACATGACAGGTACACGACAGGTACACGACAGGTACACGACAGGTACATGACAGGTACATGACAGGTACATGACAGGTACATGTACATGACAGGTACATGACAGGTACATGACAGGTACATGACAGGTACATGACAGGTACATGACAGGTACATGACAGGTACATGACAGGTACATGACAGGTACATGACAGGTACATGACAGGTACATGACAGGTACATGACAGGTACATGACAGGTACATGACAGGTACAAAGTGTTGCATTGGTTTTGACTCAGTCCATGGACCAACAGTGTGTTTGTTTTTTGTGTCCAACAGTTGAGCAGCTGCTCCATTCAATCCAAAAAGTCTTTGTTACGTTTCCAGTTCATCATAATAACACATTTAGCTGATAAAAATAATGCCGGGCAAGTTACGCCACGACCTGCCGACGGATCGAGGGCGAGTCGCGATCTGCCGACGGATCGAGGGCGAGTCACGATCTGCCGACGGATCGAGGGCGAGTCGCGATCTGCCGACGGATCGAGGGCGAGTCGATCTGCCGACGGATCGAGGGCGAGTCGCGGACGGATCGAGGGCGAGTCGCGACCTGCCGACGGACAGGCGAGTCGCGACCTGCCGACGGATCGAGGGCGAGTCGGAATCTGCCGACGGATCGAGGGCGAGTCGCGATCTGCCGACGGATCGAGGGCGAGTCGCGATCTGCCGACGGATCGAGGGCGAGTCGCGATCTGCCGACGGATCGAGGGCGAGTCGGCGAGTCAGGCGGACTGCCGACGGATCGAGGCGAGTCGCGATCTGCCGACGGATCGAGGCCGACGATCGACGATCGAACGGATCGAGACGAGTCACGATCTGCCGACGGATCGAGGACGAGTCGCGATCTGCCGACGGATCGAGGCGAGTCGCGATCTGCCGACGGATCGAGGGCGAGTCGCGATCTGCCGACGGATCGAGGACGAGTTACGAGACGAGTCACGATCTGCCGACGGATCAAGGACGAGTTACGAGACGAGTCACGATCTGCCGACGGATCGAGGGCGAGTCGCGATCTGCCGACGGATCGAGGGCGAGTCGCGATCTGCCGACGGATCGAGGACGAGTCGCGATCTGCCGACGGATCGAGGACGAGTCGCGATCTGCCGACGGATCGAGGACGAGTCGCGATCTGCCGACGGATCGAGGACGAGTCACGCCACGATCTGCCGACGGATCGAGGGCGAGTCGCGATCTGCCGACGGATCGAGGGCGAGTCGCGATCTGCCGACGGATCGAGGGCGAGTCGCGATCTGCCGACGGATCGAGGGCGAGTCGCGATCTGCCGACGGATCGAGGACGAGTCAGCGAGTCACGCCGACGGATCGAGGACGAGTCGAGACGATGATTGCCGACGGATCGAGGGCGAGTTACGAGAACGAGTCACGGATCTGATCGAGTTACGACGATCTGCCGACGGATCGAGGGACGAGTCGAGCGATCTGCCGACGGATCGAGGGCGAGTCGCGATCTGCCGACGGATCGAGGACGAGTCGCGATGCTCTGCCGACGGATCGAGGGCGAGTCGCGATCTGCCGACGGATCGAGGCGAGTCGCGATCTGCCGACGGATCGAGGGCGAGTCGCCGATCTGCCGACGGATCGAGGGCGAGTCACGATCGACGATCTGCCGATCTGCCGACGGATCGAGGACGAGCGACGATCTTGCCGACGGATCGAGGGCGAGTCACGATCTGCCGACGGATCGAGGGCGAGTTACGAGACGAGTTATGATCTGCCGACGGATCGAGGACGAGTCACGATCCTGCCGACGGATCGAGGACGAGACGATCGCCGACGGATCGAGGTCGAGTCACGATCTGCCGACGGATCGAGGACGAGTCACGATCTGCCGACGGATCGAGGACGCCTGGGCTCAGGATCAGACTCAAACTGAGATGGAGACTTGCTGCTCGTGTCTTGGACTCAAGTCGGACTTGAGTCTCTATTTTTAGGACTTGAGACTTGACTTGATAAAATAGACAAAGACTTAAGACTTGACTCAAGCGTGTCCTAAAAATATACGTTTTTTACAAAATACTTTTCTCTTTACAGGTGATAAATGTGGAGCAACAAAGTGGAACATGTATGAGTGATTAAAGACGGTTACGTGAAGATCTCCATGACCAGAGCTTCATTCACACGTGTAAAGACTCTGACAACGAGAACATGACTGCCAACTACTGTAGTGGATGTGCAATTACACTTTATTGTAGTACAGCAAAAAAAAAAAAAAAAAAAAAAAAAGCATGGCAAATGGATTAATAACATATAATCACAGAATTAATCACAGGTTAAACACAGAAACCAAACGTCCGTCCTTTTCCTCTCAGTCCGCCGGAGTTGCCAGGATGTCGTATTCGGCCAAAAGCACAAAACTGTTGTCCCTGATCCTCCGAACGCGCACCAGGTCTCCACACTCCTGGACGTGGATCAGGCCCCGCTCTCCTCGGCCGTACTCGTTCAGCGTCACGCCCGTCCGCTTCCCGCACGCCTTCCTGTACACGTACCTCACCCCGATCACCAGAACCATGCCGAGTCCCGCCGAGCAGCCCAGGAGCATGCCCAGCTCCCACGCGCTGTGCCGGGGGATGATGTCCGGGTACTTCCCCCCTCGGTCTGGATGGAGGCCGGCCGGAACTTTGGCCTTCACCTCCACTTTCGGTTTCTGCTTCGGGTTTTGGGAAATTCCAGATATCGCTTGGTTAATTTTCGCATTGTGGTTCGGCGAAGCGACGTCGGTCATCGCTTTCTGAGTCGGCGCGAATGTTGTGATGTGGTTTAAGAACGACTGACGGGCGGCGGACGGTTGAAATTTCAGAGAGTTGGAATCAGATTCAGAAGGCGTTTTTGGTGGCGAGTCATTTGCAAACAAAGGTGGTGAAACCGGCAGTGGAGTTGGCAGATTTGGAACGTCAGCAACCGTCAAAGTTTTATTTTTGAAAACGACAGAAGTCCTACTCGTTTTTGGTGAGCTTGTGAATCTTTCGTATTTTTCGCTGGTATCTGTCGTTGGAACGTTATTCACAAAGGGATCTACAGAGGAACTTTTTGGCGATGTGGACGCCGTTTGCAGTCGAAATTTCTGCGCGTTGGAACGACGATTGAAACTTGAAGCAGAATTTTTATTTGAAGAGTTGTCAAATACAAGAACATGTGAAATTTTAGTTGGGTTACGCGTTGGAGCAGCAGTCGTAGCTTCAGCGGTTAGTCTAAGGTATAAATCTGATCTGGTTGGCGTTACTTTCGTTGAGGAACTTTGGGTACCTGTGTTTGTACCTCGAATGGACGTCGCAAAACCTGGAGAGAAACTGCGAGCCTTTTTAGGAACAGCTCCACCCGTGACTTCGCTTTCCGACGCCGTAATTGTCGTGTGCCTGTTTTTCTTAGAAGACGACTCGAACGCAGCAGTCGGCGCAACCGTAGCATCTTCAAACGTCGAGAAAACCGTCCGAGGATTAAAGCTTCTGCGATACTGAGCGGAGGTTTGAGTTGCTTCGTTGGTCGAACCTGCATCAGAAGATTCATTTGGCTTTTTGAGGGCAGATGTTGCGCTTTTTGATACAACGTTTGGGCTTGTGTTTAAATTAGTTTGACCTTGCGGGCTCGTCTTCGTACCTTCGAGATTTTGCGTCGTTTGAGCAAAATCGGTTGTAGTAATACTAGAATGGAAATCAGTGGTTGCAACCGTCGGAAAATGCAACTGATTCCTCGAACTATTTAATTTGAAAGGTGTAGAAGTAGAATAAAACTCCTTTGCTTGGTTTTTGGTTCCTTTTTGATTAGAAACGAAAGCAACGGCAGTCAAATTTCCTCCAAATTCACCAATCTTGTCTTCAGAAATTTCCGTGGAAGAGCTGTTTTGCGTCGCTGGACCGTTAATTGGAGGTTTCTTGGGCAAAGCGGTCATTAAAGCTGGAATTCTTACACTTTCTAAAGATGTTTTCTGGATTATTTTAGGCCCAACGGTGGCGGATAAAAGACTTGCGAATTTACTTGTGGAAACAGTGGTCGAAATGGTATCGCGTTGACCGTTGGCGTACGTTTCCGAGGTTAAATTCTTGTTTGGTGGACTTTTGGAAGCTACGACGAAATCTTTAATCGGGTAAAAAACTGTTGCATTAGTAGCGCTGATGATTGTGTAATGTTTTGTAGTTGGCGCAGAGCTGGTGTCCGAAAATTTACGGTCGATTGACGGACTCGTGTAATGCAAAGAATTCAGATTTGCAGAACTTTCAGGCGCCGACGTTGAAATTTCAGCGTGAAAGTTCGTAACGGTGTAGAAGAAAGAGTTATATTCGGTTTGGTCAGTCGTCGTATCTTTTGATTTTCCACTTTTTTCCATCGTAGACACTCTTTTAGGGAATTTGAAAGTTTGTCTACGTTGTAAATTAGAAGTAAACACTGATGTTTGCGTAGTAACTTCTGGAGTTAGTGTAATTTTGAAGGACCCTTGTGCCGAATTCAAATGACCAGAAGCGGCTGATGTCTTTACCTTTCTACTACCAATAGAAGACGTACGAAGTTTTGTTTTCGATTCTAGTTTTAATCCAGAAGCTGAACTGGATACAGCCGATGTCAATTCTGAAGCAAATTTTGAATCGGTCGTGGAGTCTTTTGGCGCGATGCTCGAAGTTTCTCCTCGAAAACTGGGCAAAAGGTGAGTAAAGGTAGAATTCATAGGCACGACAGTTGAAAAGTTTTGTGTTTTTGGTGTTTTTTGGTCATTTTTCAAAGCGAAAACGGTACGGATTTGAGATACGGGGATACGATTTGATGAAGTTGTAGATCGAGGTGGGACTTTGCCGGTGCCACGATACAAAAACGCGTTTATCGGGCTTGCAGTTGTGACTTTAAACCTTTCAGATTTTTGATTTGATGATGGATTTTGCAGAAACGGCAAACTTGTAGTGGCGGTAGCTTGATAATTAGAATTCATTAATGAATTTTTGGAAGAATTTGTGGGTTTTTGGTTCAAATTGGAGGTAAAATTATTTGGAAAAAACCTTCTTGACATGATTTCAGAGCCCAAACCTGACACGATATTGTCCATCAGTTTAGTCTCTTTTAATAAAACGGTTGAATTATTGGTAGACTTTCTGGTTTCTGTGGTAATTTCAAGAGAATTTGTGGAATTCTTCGACAAGTTGGACAAATTCTTTTGCAGTGGACTTACTGAAACCCTCGCAGTATCTTTAGAAAACACCGTTGTTTTTTGGTCAAGAGATTTCGGAGCGTAAAATGTTGCTTCAAGTTTCCTCTCTGCATCTTCAGGAAAGATTTTTGAAGAGTTTCGGTTGGATTCTGTTGGTGATTTTACAGAAACCGCACTTGAAATTACAGATTTTGGTGTAAAAATGTTGGACTCTGTTGGTTTATTTACACGTTGCTGCGGAACAGTTTTTGTCAAAGTTTGATTTAACGTGGAATTTGTTGAACTGCCAGTAAAATAATCGGATTCTGTCATGGTTTCAGTTTCGGAACTAGTCAGGGAAATGCTCGTAGCGCCAACCGAGTTCATATTTTCGAGATTTTTACGTTCTGAAAATGTTTGGGTGACATTTGAAGTAGTCATTAAACCCGAGGGAACTTCAGAAGTAGCGGCAGAAGAATCGGGTTTCGCTGTTGTTAATTTTGTTTTTGCGACGCTATTTCTCAGGGGATTTAACTCAGTTTGGCTTTGGGTGTTTACATTTTGTGTCACGGTGTTGAATTTCGCAAAAGTTTGATTTCTCGTTGTGGTAGCCGCGCTCAAAGTTGACGAAAAAGTTGGTAGTTTTTGCCCTGAATCACCACCTTGACCCGATTCAGACATTAATCGGATAATCGCGGGTTCGGTTTGGGCAGTTTTGTCACTGTTTTGTGTTACGTTTTCAGAAAAATAAAGTTGTTCACTGGAGTTTTGGTTTGTTACTGAATAAAACAGCTGATCAGAGGATTTTTGGCTGGAATTTGAAGACTCATTTTGACTTGTTGTGTTAATTTTTGTGACTGACTTTCCAAAACTTCTTATTTTTAATTGTTCTGAACGATCGTGCATTTCAAATCTTCCCGCCAACGTTTCGTCTCGTGTTTCGTTTAAAATCGTTTCACGTTTTGGTAAAGCAGTCCGGGGCATTTCGGGAGTCTTGCGTCGCCTGATTCGCGTCAAGAAACGAACGCAAACCTTTTCCACGAGCGTCCTCTGTTTCAGTCTGAGCAGCTTCTTGTTTTCGGAAGGCGTTTTCTGATCTTACGAACGTCCCCACTCCTCCGTCCTTGGTCCCGTTTTGCTCGGTTCCTTCAGTTTTCACAATTGTCGTACTTATGCTGACGTCGTTATGCAGAAAATCGGACGAAGCGGTTGTATTTTCAGTCCACAGTCTTGAATAATTTGCATTTCTTTCACCGGTGGTTGCGTCTCTGGTTGCCGCCGGTCTCTTGGTGGTGTTAGCGTTGGCGATTTCACGTTCTTGAACCTGGATTGAGTCTTCGTCGAACGTTTGAACTAAAATAAAAATAAAAAGACATTATAAACTGACCTGACCGTGGAACCCGAAGCATTTATGTGGAATCAAAATGTCCGTGTTCAAGAAGTGACGCAGAAAAAAAAAACACCGACCGCCGAACAGAAACCGACCTTCCATTTTGGAGTTTCCTCTCCAGCGACTACGAGTCCCATCATGCAACACTGGAGACGGGATCCCAGTCCAGTAAACGAAGTAGGACTGAACCACGGTGATACTGGACACACAAAAAGAAACACAAAAACACACAAAACACACACAAAGAACAACAGTGAGGCAAAGCAAAGGTACTGTCGTCCTTCCTCTTTTACTTTTAATTTTTAAAAGAACTTTAACTTTTTTTATTGCAGTTTTATTCCTACTTGAGTGACATTTTTACTGAAGTAACAGAACTTTTACTTTATCACATTTACTTCATATTTTTGTCTATATATTTTTGTGTATATATTTTTCTGTGTATATGTTTGTGTATATATTTACTGTATATATTTTTGTGTATATATGATTCTGTATATATCTGTCTATATATTTTCTGTATGCATTTTTCTGTATATATGTTTGTATATATTATGTATATATTTTTGTATATCTATTTTGTGGATATATTTGTCTGTACATATTTTCTTCTATATGCTTTTCTGTATATATTTGTGTATATTTGTCTTTATATATTTTTGTCTATATATCTTTGTCTATATATTATTTTTCTGTATATATGTATATATTTTTGTATATATATTTGTTTGTATATATTTTGGTTTATATTTTTTGTGTATGTATTTTCGCTTATATATTTGTCTATATATTTTGGTGTGTGTGTGTGTGTATATATATATATTTGTCTATATTTTTTGTGTATATATTTTTTCTATATATTTTGTGTATATATTTTTGTATATATTTTTTCTGTATATATTTGTATATATTTTTGTATATATTTTTTTGTTTGTATATATTTTCATCTATATATTTAGTGTATATATTTTCGCTCATATATTTGTCTGTATATATTTTTGTATATATTTCTGTCTATATATTTTTGTATATATTTCTGTGTATATATTTTGTGTATATATTTTGTGTATATATATTTTGTGTATATATTTTTGTGTGTGTATATATTTTTGTGTATATATATTTTTGTGTATATATTTTTGTGTGTATATATATATATATTTTTGTGTGTATATATTTTTTGTGTATATATTTTTTGTGTGTATATATATTTTTGTGTATATATTTTTGTGTATATATATTTTTGTGTATATATTTTTGTGTGTATATATTTTGTGTGTGTATATATTTATATTTTTGTGTGTATATATTTTTGTGTATATATATTTTTGTGTATGTGTATATATATTTTGTGTATATATTTTTGTGTATATATATATTTTTGTGTATATATATTTTGTGTGTATATATTTTTATATTTTTTGTGTGTATATATTTTTGTGTATATATATTTTGTGTGTATATATATTTTTGTGTATATATAATTTTTGTGTACTGTACATGTTTGTGGACGTACTAGAAGCGCACGTCTCCGGCGGGTGCGTCCGGGGCCCTCCACACGAACGACAGGTTCCTCTTCAGCTGTTTGTCCGAGTGCGTCACCGCGTCGCCGTCGGAAACGCAGCGGATCGTGTGCGTCCCGGGCGGAGTCAGGGTCCAGGCCCCGCCCCCCAGGACCCCGCCCATCCCGCCCGGCCCCGCCCCCTCCGGCCCCTCCACGCTGCGAGCCTGGAGCAGGAAGCCCATGAAGTCCCGTGAACTCCGCACGGTCACTGAGGAAAACAAACGGGAAAAATCATCCCATGTTTTGGACTTTGGGATCCACCCTTGAGATTTTATATTGTATTTATTTATTTTTTTGACTTGTACATTTACATTTATATAATTATGTTTTATTTAGTCATGCGGCTCAGGGCTTCTGTTGGTTTCCTCAAAGAGTCGAGAAACTTTACAATAGTTGAGGAATCAAATCAGTCATTTTGTGGAGTTGAAGCTGTGTGTCAAATATTCAGACTGTTTTCTTCTGAAAGTGTCTTTATGGTCCATGAATGTTCTGCAGGTTTGTGGACACCACATTTTCAAAAATTCGTTTTGTAAAATTAAGTCAGAACAGCATCACAAATGTTGGATCTGTTAAAAACAGACGTCTAGTCTTTCTAAAACTGCCCATTTTATTTTGGTGGTGCTTCATTTTTTTGGTTTAACCTGGTAAAAATGGCACGAAATGTATTTTGTTCCATTTTGAACTCTTCATCTCTTGTAGATCGTTCATCACAGAGGCTCAGTTTGAAAATACAAAGTCCACAGTGTCGTGTGTGGGAAGGTTTATGTTCAATATCAAACCTCTGTCTGTGAAACTGAAACTTCCACTTGTTCTTCAAAGACGCCCTCACATTTGAAGAGGACAATTTTTTAAATTCAAGCCCCAGAAATCTGTGATAAACCAAAAGCTCATGTGGAAAAGTTCAGATTCTACAAGAACATTTGACTAATTTTAACCCTTGAACATTTGAAGATCGACCTTAAATAGATTTTTAGATACAGAAATCTGAAAGTGGCTCTTCTGAAAACTCTGCCCAAAACAGATCAGGGTGGAGATGACAAAATATTTTTAATGAGAAAACTATAAGGAGTTGGGAGATAAAGTCTGGAACTTTTCCTGTTGGAAAGTTTGAACCTCCTAGAATTTTTTCAGTCAAATCTGAGATGGTCGGTCGGGGGCATTCGAAGATTTGACGTGGAATGACCCAATAACTCAAAACCACAAAATGTTTTGGGGGAATCCGTTGCGTTTCTTTGACCCTTATGTTTTAAATCAAATCCACAAAGCACTTCCTGAATCAGTCACGTGGTTCGGTGCGGTTCACGAAGCTTCGAACATCACTGATACAAACCTCGATACGCTTCAACAAAGACGTCCTGGAACACTCACACACGCTTCCAAACCTCGACACGGACGACACAGCACTAAAGTAAAGTTTGTCTGAGTCTAAGAGAAAACAGGTACAACAACGAACCCCGGGTGAACAAAAATACAAACAGGACTTAAGTTTCATTCTACAGTTTTCCACGTGTGCTCCGTTTTTCAGCCGGACACGTGTGAAAGCGAAAAGCGTCCGTGTCTTATCACCAGAGTTCACTGTGTAAATTTAAACGATAAGACGATAAGACGATAAGACGATAAGACGATGATAAGATGACTTTGGAGAAGAATTTCTGTTCAAGGACTTTTCCCACAACGTCAAAACCGGGACTAAACCTGGACTAGAACAGGACCATGATAGAATGATAGAAGGTCACCAGCAGCTTGTGTTTAGTTGCTTCTTCATGAGCTCCTCAGGATGTGCAGCCGCTGCTGGGCCTTTTTCACTGACCAGGAGAGATCCAGCCATCCATTTTCTTCCGCTTATCCGGGGCCGGGTCGCGGGGGCATCAGTCTGAGCAGGGACTCCCAGACTTCCTTCACCCCAGACACGTCCTCCAGCTCCTTCAGGGGGACACCGAGGTGTTCCCAGGCCAGTCCAGAGACATAGTCCCTCCAGTGTGTCCTGGGTCTTCCTCCTCCTGGTGGGACATGAACACCTCCCGAGGGACACGTCCAGGAGGCATCCGAAACAGATGCCCGAGCCTCAACTGCTCCTCTCGACATGGAGGAGCAGCGGCTCTACTCCGAGCTCCTCCCGTGTGACTGAGCTCCTCACTCTGTCTCTAAGGGAGACGCCCAGACGCCCTGCGGAGGAAACTCATTTCGAGCGCTTGTATCTGCGATCTCGTCCTTTCGGTCACTACCCAGAGCTCATGACCAGAGGTGAGAGGAGGAACAAAGACTGACCGGTAAATCGAGAGCTTCGCCTTTCGGCTCAGCTCCTCTTCACCACAACGACCGATACAGCGACCGCATCACTGCCGAAGCTGCACCGATCCACCTGTCAATCTCACGTTCCATCCTCCCCTCACTCGTGAACAAGACCCCGAGATACTTGAACTCCTCCACCTGAGGCAAGGACTCTCCACGCACCCGGAGAGGGCAAGCCACCTTTTGTCGGTCGAGAACCACGACCTCGGACTTAGAAGAGCTGATCTTCATTCCAGCCGCTTCACACTCGGCTGCAAACTGCCCCAGTGCTGCAGGTCCTGGCTCGATGAAGCCAACAGAACAACATCATCTGCAAACAGCAGAGATGAGATCCTGTGGTCCCTAAACCGGACCCCCTCCGGCCTCTGACTGCACCTAGAAACTCTGTCCATAAAAACAATGAACAGAACCGGTGACAGGAGCGACCCTGGCAGAGTCCAACATGCACCGGGAACAGGTCTGACTTACTGCAAAGAACACAGCTCCTGCTCCGGTCGTACAGGGACCCGACAGCCCTTAGCAGAGGGCCCCAGACCCCATACTCCCAGAGCACCCCCCACAGGACACCACGAGGGACACGGTCGAATGCCTTCTCCAAGTCCACAAAACACATGTGGACTGGTTGGGCAAACTCCCATGAACCTCCAGCGAGGAGAGATCCACAGAGATGAAAAACGTGCATTTTTATGTGAGTGGGGTGACTTGTCCTCAGATGTAAACCTCATCTTGACTCTTGCGTGGTTATGTTACATGGATGTTGCTTTTGGTAGTGAAAACATCAGATCAGAACCAGATCCTCTCTTTCTCTCTCTCTTTCTCTTTCTTTCTCTCTCTGTCTCTGTCCTCCCGGTGATTTTATGGCCTATTCATCTCTGAGGATTTGCATGTTAGCCTCTGGAGTTACAGCCCGCGCCTCGTCTGGGCTCAATAACATCAACAATAGAACGGGTCCTCAACCGTCACTACAACCGTCACTACAACCGTCACTACAACCCTCACTACAACCGTCACTACAACCCTCACTACAACCCTCACTACAACCGTCACTACAACCCTCACTACAACCGTCACTACAACCCTCACTACAACCGTCACTACAACACCTCACTACAACCCTCACTACAACCGTCACTACAACTGTCACTACAACCCTCACTACAACCATCACTACAACCGTCACTACAACCCTCACTACAACCGTCACTACAACTGTCACTACAACCGTCACTACAACCGTCACTACAACCTCACTACAACCACTACAACCCTCACTACAACCGTCACTACAACCCTCACTACAACCGTCACTACAACCGTCACTACAACCGTCACTACAACCCTCACTACAACCCTCACTACAACCGTCACTACAACCACTACACTCACACACCGTCACTACAACCCTCACTACAACCCACTCACTACACACCGTCACTACAACCATCACTACAACCGTCACTACAACCCTCACTACAACCGTCACTACAACTGTCACTACAACCGTCACTACAACCCTCACTACAACCGTCACTACAACCCTCACTACAACCCTCACTACAACCGTCACTACAACCCTCACTACAACCTCACTACAACCGTCACTACAACCGTCACTACAACCGTCACTACAACCCTCACTACAACCGTCACTACAACGTCACTACAACCGTCACTACAACCCTCACTACAACCGTCACTACAACTGTGACTACAACCGTCACTACAACCGTCACTACAACCGTCACTACAACCGTCACTACAATCCTCACTACAACCCTCACTACAACCGTCACTACAACGTCACTACACTCACTACACGTCACTACAACCGTCACTACAACCGTCACTACAACTGTGACTACAACCGTCACTACAACCGTCACTACAACCGTCACTACAACCTCACTACAACCCTCACTACAACCGTCACTACAACCCTCACTACAACCGTCACTGCAACTGTCACTACAACCGTCACTACAACCCTCACTACAACCCGTCACTACAACCGTCACTACAACCGTCACTGCAACTGTGACTACAACCGTCACTACAACCGTCACTACAACCCTCACTACAACCGTCACTACAACCGTCACTACAATCCTCACTACAACCGTCACTACAACCCTCACTACAACCATCACTACAACTCACTACAACCCTCACTACAACCGTCACTACAACCATCACTACAACCGTCACTACAACTCAACAACCCTCACTCACAACCGTCACTACAACCTCACTACAACCGTCACTACAACCGTCACTGCAACCGTCACTGCAACTGTGACTACAACCGTCACTACAACCGTCACTACAACCGTCACTACAACCGTCACTACAATCCTCACTACAACCCTCACTACAACCGTCACTACAACCCTCACTACAACCGTCACTGCAACTGTCACTACAACCGTCACTACAACCCTCACTACAACCGTCACTACAACCGTCATTACAACCGTCACTACAACTGTGACTAAACCGTCACTACAACCGTCACTACACACCACTCACTACAACCGTCACTACAACCGTCACTACAACCGTCACTACAATCCTCACTACAACCGTCACTACAATCCTCACTACAACCACCCTCACTACAACCGTCACTACAACCCTCACTACAACCGTCACTACAACCCTCACTACAACCGTCACTACAACCGTCACTACAACCGTCACTACAACCCTCACTACAACCGTCACTACAACCGTCACTACAACCGTCACTACAACCGTCACTACAACCGTCACTACAATTATTCTGAAGTAAAGGAAAACCACCACCACATACAAACATGAACATGTTCATAGGTTTAGACCTGGTTTAGATCTAGTTTAGACCTGGTCTAGTCCCTGTTTTAGACCTGTTTTAGTCCTGTTTTAGCCCTGGTTTAGACCTGGTTTAGTCCTGGTTTAGTCCTGGTTTAGTCCTGGTTTAGTCCTGGTTTAGATCTGGTTTAGTCCTGGTTTTAGACCTGGTTTAGTCCTGGTTTAGACCTGGTTTAGACCTGGTTTAGTCCTGGTTTAGACCTGGTTTAGACCTGGTTTAGTCCTGGTTTAGTCCTGGTTTAGTCCTGGTTTCTGGTTTAGTCCTGGTTTAGACCTGGTTTAGTCCTGGTTTAGACCTGGTTTAGTCCTGGTTTAGTCGTGGTTTAGTCCTGGTTTAGACCTGGTTTAGTCCTGGTTTAGTCCTGGTTTAGTCCTGGTTTAGTCCTGGTTTAGTCTTGGTTTAGTCTGGTTTAGTCCTGGTTTAGTCTTGGTTTAGTCTTGGTTTAGACCTGGTTTAGACCTGGTTTAGTCCTGGTTTAGTTCTGGTTTAGACCTGGTTTAGTCCTGGTTTAGTCCTGGTTTAGTCCTGGTTTAGACCTGGTTTAGACCTGGTTTAGTCCTGGTTTAGTCCTGGTTTTAGTCTTGGTTTAGTCTTGGTTTAGTCCTGGTTTAGACCTGGTTTAGTCCTGGTTTAGTCCTGGTTTAGTCCTGGTTTAGTCCTGGTTTAGTCCTGGTTTAGTCCTGGTTTAGTCCTGGTTTAGGTCCTGGTTTAGTTTAGACCTGGTTTAGACCTGGTTTAGTCCTGGTTTAGTCTGGTTTAGTCCTGGTTTAGTCCTGGTTTTAGACCTGGTTTAGACCTGGTTTAGTCCTGGTTTAGTCCCTGGTTTAGTCCTGGTTTAGTCCTGGTTTAGACCTGGTTTAGACCTGGTTTAGTCCTGGTTTAGTCCTGGTTTAGTCCTGGTTTAGTCCTGGTTTAGTCCTGGTTTAGTCCTGGTTTAGTCCTGGTTTAAGACCTGGTTTAGTCCTGGTTTAGTCCTGGTTTTAGACCTGGTTTAGACCTGGTTTTAGTCCTGGTTTAGTCCTGGTTTAGACCTGGTTTAGTCCTGGTTTAGACCTGGTTTAGTCCTGGTTTAGTCCTGGTTTAGACCTGGTTTTAGACCTGGTTTAGTCCTGGTTTAGTCCTGGTTTAGACCTGGTTTAGTCCTGGTTTAGACCTGGTTTAGTCCTGGTTTAGTAGTCCTGGTTTAGACCTGGTTTAGACCTGGTTTAGTCCTGGTTTAGTCCTGGTTTAGACCTGGTTTAGTCCTGGTTTAGACCTGGTTTAGTCCTGGTTTAGTCCTGGTTTAGACCTGGTTTAGACCTGGTTTAGTCCTGGTTTAGTCCTGGTTTAGTCCTGGTTTAGACCTGGTTTAGTCCTGGTTTAGTCCTGGTTTAGACCTGGTTTCCCTGGTTTAGTCCTGGTTTTGACCTGGTTTAGTCCTGGTTTAGTCCTGGTTTAGTCCTGGTTTAGACCTGGTTTAGTCCTGGTTTAGTCCTGGTTTAGACCTGGTTTAGTCCTGGTTTAGACCTGGTTTCCTGGTTTAGTCCTGGTTTAGACCTGGTTTAGACCTGGTTTAGTCCTGGTTTAGTCCTGGTTTAGTCCTGGTTTAGTCCTGGTTTAGTCCTGGTTTAGTTTTAGTCCTGGTTTAGTCCTGGTTTAGACCTGGTTTAGTCCTGGTTTAGACCTGGTTTAGTCCTGGTTTAGTCCTGGTTTAGTCCTGGTTTAGTCCTGGTTTAGACCTGGTTTAGTCCTGGTTTAGTCCTGGTTTAGTCCTGGTTTAGTCCTGGTTTAGTCCTGGTTTAGTCCTGGTTTAGACCTGGTTTAGACCTGGTTTAGTCCTGGTTCAGTCCTGGTTTAGACCTGGTTTAGACCTGGTTTAGTCCTGGTTTAGTCCTGGTTTAGACCTGGTTTAGACCTGGTTTAGTCCTGGTTTAGTCAGTCCTGGTTTAGACCTGGTTTAGTCCTGGTTTAGTCCTGGTTTAGTCCTGGTTTAGTCCTGGTTTAGTCCTGGTTTAGTCCTGGTTTAGACCTGGTTTAGACCTGGTTTAGTCCTGGTTTAGACCTGGTTTCGTCCTGGTTTAGACCTGGTTTCGTCCTGGTTTAGTCCTGGTTTAGTCCTGGTTTAGTCCTGGTTTAGACCTGGTTTAGACCTGGTTTAGTCCTGGTTTTAGACCTGGTTTAGTCCTGGTTTAGTCCTGGTTTAGTCCTGGTTTAGTCCTGGTTTAGAAAGTCCTGGTTTAGACCTGGTTTAGTCCTGGTTTTAGACCTGGTTCAGTCCTGGTTTAGTCCTGGTTTAGTCCTGGTTTAGACCTGGTTTAGTCCTGGTTTAGTCCTGGTTTAGACCTGGTTTAGTCCTGGTTTAGTCCTGGTTTAGTTCTCACCGGTGAGCAGGTGTCCGGGCAGGTATCGCGGGCTGGACGTGTGCAGGGTCACGTGACTGTGCGCCGGGTCGTGCGGGTGAGCGTGCACGTGACCCGGGACCATGAGCGCGCACGAGGACCCGCTGGCCCCCCGCGAGAAGCTCAGACAGGGACCGGGCAGGGACTGGACCAGGATCTGGACCAGGATCTGGACCAGGATCCGGACCGGGACCAGACCTGTGCACGAGGAGGAGGAGGGCGGGACTCAGAGACTTTTTTTACTTTTCCGCCGGAGGCTCCGTCAGACGCTCGTCTCCGGGGAGATGTTATCGCTTCGTCTGGAATGTTCCGCATTCTGTGTGGCATTAAACCTTTCTATCTCCACGGAGACCAAACCGGACGCAGCCCCAGGTCAGATCTGTGGAGAGGCGACTCCGCTCACAGTCAGAATGTTTGTTTTTCGAGTTTTTTTTTTTTTTTTTTACTCTAAATCCACCCGTAACTGAATAAATATAAAGTGGAGCTGTTTAAAGTCACACTGCGGAACATTCCAGACAGAGACAGAGTTTTCCATAGAAACGAGCAGGCGACGGACCCTCCAAAAAAAAAACACAATGCACCTCAAAGTTAAAAATGCAACATGAACATTTGAAAAAGGTTGAAAACTG
>NW_026571153.1:883014-895514 GCF_026225935.1 Boleophthalmus pectinirostris | reverse complement strand
GTGTGTTTCCTGCAGCAGCAGTAGAACAGGTAGGACCAGAGCGACTCTCCCTGTGGTTTGTGTGTTGTATGTGTGTGTGTGTGTGTGTTGTATATGTGTGTGTGTGTGTTGTATATGTGTGTGTGTGTGTATGTGTGTGTGTGTGTGTATGTGTGTGTGTGTGTGTTGTATGTGTGTGTGTGTGTGTTGTGTGTGTGTGTGTTGTATTGCGTGTGTTGTGTGTTCATCATTCTTTCATTATCTGCAGATCTGTTCTGGTGTGTGTAGCTGCAGGTCACACTTCTGCTCTTCGTCGTCTTCGTCGTCTTCGTCGTCGTCTTCACAAACGTCACAGACAAAGGTATTTCTGCAGTTTTATTACTTCAGCTTTTGGATTTCATCAGAAACTTTTCCACACTGACCCAGACTCTGACTCCACACGTCTGCGCCAAGTCTGACAAAACCACCACGGACTTACCACTTCAATTACAAAACTAACCCAGTCCGAAAAGCGAACAAACACACAAACTCTTCTGCCTCACTGGAAAAAAAACTCAACTCTCTCTGTGCTAAAGTTAAAATGATTTAAATTTAAAAACATTTGTCTTTATTTGAGTCGATTCAATTTGAAAAGTGAAATGATCCACCAGTGGAATAAATGTTTTTTTTTTATTCAAGCAACATTAGATTTAGTTGTTTTTTTTTTTAATGTTAAGTTTAGTTTAGTTTACTTTATTTTATTTTACTTATTTAGTGTCATGCACCATTTAGATCAACAATAACATAAACCATCAGCAGACAGATCACACATCAAATTTATTTCAAAGTAAAACATCCAGTATATGAAAATAAAACATCTTGTTTTATTAACAAACATATTTTATATTGTCAGATAGACTATCCTGAGCACAAATTGTCAAATAATAAGCATATCTGGATGATTCTTTACTTGGGGATGTAGCCACCTTTTCTTCTGCACCAGAGTAAGGAGCCTGTTGTCCATTGAAGACGTCACGTTTTCAATTTCAGCAGGTTTAATGTTTTTTGCAGCCTTTACAAAAGTGATAGGTTCACCTTTACACCTATACTCAATATTCAATAACAGGAGAGAAGACAAGAGATTAATATCTTTTACACGTGTGGAGGGAGTAACCGAGAGAAGGACTTTAGTTACATGTAACTTGCTGTTCTCTCAAATACTCTCTAAAGTCTCCTCTCGTTTCTCCACGCCTTTTATTCAGTATTAGGACCCCTAGTTACAATGGGAACTACTCCTCTCAGAACGGGAGGGGGAACATGCAAACATTAAACATTTAGGAGTAGTTCCTCTTTTGCTTACAGGAAAAACAAAAATAACACTTCAATACAGTATTCAGGCCAGAGTTAAGGTCAGTCTGCCCTCCTCATTTCATCCTCCTTAGTTTTATCCTCCTCAAGCAATGGTCGCCCAAGATGTTTCCTGTTATTGAATTTGATAGGACTTCGTGACCTTCTGCAAACTCATGAAATCTGCAATACTCAGAAACAGAATCGTTTAAGTGCACATATTGATATATTGATTATAATTAGATTGAGTAGCCAAAAG
Source organism: Boleophthalmus pectinirostris (assembly GCF_026225935.1). NCBI lineage: Eukaryota > Metazoa > Chordata > Actinopteri > Gobiiformes > Gobiidae > Boleophthalmus > Boleophthalmus pectinirostris. The sequence goes on along the minus strand of NW_026571153.1, from coordinate 893,950 downwards.
TGAATATTACATTACCATTACATACACAGTGAGATTAATATAAATGTTGAATCCATCAAAAAGCTTCCCACAACTTATCCTTTGATGAGAACTGTTTTCCATTTTCAAAAACCCTTCTTTTCAGGATCGACCACAGATTTTCTATACAGTTTAAATGGGGTGAGGATGCTGGTCCTGTAGGAAGCCCTTTGATGCCAGTCAGCAGTAAACTTGGATGCATGACTTGGAGATTATCCTGCATGAACATCATTTTCTTGAGCTGCGCAGCTGGTTTCTTCTTCAACCACGGAAGGAAATTTTCTCCTAGGAATTTGCAGTAATTTGCCGAATCCATTTTCACTCCTTCTGCAACCCGGAAAAGGGCCAATGAGTTCATTTTTGATGATGCCCGCCCACATCATAACACCTCCACCTTTGCTGACGCCTCAACCTGGGTGGAGCATCGGTACCTTCGACTATCCAACCTTCAGCCCAACCGTCCGAGAGCATCGAGGGGCACGTATCTCATCAGTCCAGATAACTTGCCCAAAATCCAATTTCATATACTTCTTACTCCATGCCAGTCTTTTGTCCTTGTGTTTTTGATTAAGTGGAGGCCTTGTTTTCACTTTTTGGACCTTACCAAGTGTTTTCAGAACATGATTCCTTGAGCTCTTTGGGGTGTGGCCTGGACCAACAGCAGAAAAGATGCTTGCACTGGAACTCAACGGCTGTTTGATCATTTCTCTCTTTAAAGCTGACAAATCTCGAGCTGTTAGCTTCCTCCTTGGAGCCTCTTCATGTTTTTTTCTTGTTTTTTCACCATTGGAAACAAAGGCCTTGATTGTCCTATGGTCTCGGTCCAATAATCTTGCTATTTCAATCGTTGGTCGCCTTCTCCTTACTACTGAGGTCCTTCTTCTTTCCCATCTTTAGTGCTTATGGTCACAGAACACAGAATACTCCCCTTTATAAATGCCTGCAGAATAATTTGGTTCACAGCATATTAACATTTTAACACATTTTTACTCAATATGTAAATGCTTCAAATATTTGATGCTTTTGGTTAATCAACTGCCTTATCAGGCATGAATTAATACCACTTTTTCGTTAGTGGAACATATCTGAATCAAGAAATTATTTTAAAAAAACTGACTTGCATAATAATTTGGGTCACAGTGTAAAGTGTCGTCTTACGGACGTCCCAGACTTTCAACACAAACTGAGCCAACTTCAAAACATTAAATTTAAACAAATACTTGAGTCTCTCCTCATCAGACAGAACAAACCAACAGTGAGACACATTAGACACGACGAAGGTCATGATACAAACGACAGTAAAACACAAAATACTTTTCATTTTCAACCTCCTTTAAGCGGCACAGACACATGTGCTCCTCCTCTGGGACTGAGTGGAATCGTCCCGTCTCCAAGGCCACAGGCAAAGTCCCACACCTCAACTGGGCCCATCCTGACCTCTGACCTCTGACCTCTGACCTCTGACCTGACCTCCACTGTTGGGCAAGTTACTTTGAAACTGTAATGTGTTATTTATTACCTATTACTGTCATTTCAAAGTCATTCATTACATTACAATATTACTGCATTTAAAATGTAAGACATTACATTACTATTACATTACTTTAAGTTACTCTCACCAAAATAACTTTTGCGCTGTATATGGACTGAACCAGGACTGAACCAGGTCTAAACCAGGTCTAAACCAGGTCTAACCCAGGTCTAAACCAGGACTAAACCAGGACTAAACCAGGTCTAAACTAAACCAGGACTAAACCAGGTAAACTAAACCAGGTCTAAACCAGGAAACCAGGACTAAACCAGGAAAACTAAACCAGGACTAAACCAGGTCTAAACCAGGTCTAAACCAGGTAAACTAAACCAGGTCTAAACCAGGTCTAAACCAGGTCTAAACCAGGTCTAAACCCACCACTTCAATCCAGGTTAAAAAACATTGTAACGTGAGTTACTCACATTTGTACCGAGTAAAATATTACTATTTTTTCCCCTGTAATGACGAACATTTCTGCGTTACAGCAAAAAGTAATGCATCCTTTAATTACAGACAGTGAACCATTTACACCTGAACCTGAGCAGAGGTCTGAACCAGCAGAGGTCAGAGGTCAGAGGTCAGCAGTTTTGGGAGAACGCGCGCTTATAAAAACGAATTACAGGTTAGTATAGAGGATTTTTTAAGGGAGAAGAAATACAGCGACAGTCCTTTGCGCGTTCAGAATCACTGTTGAAGTTTCCTCTAGAGAGTAATTTATCACGACCGACGCGTGTTTTTAGACCCTCGTCGTGCCGCTTCGGTCGCACCATCGCTGACGAGATCTCCAAGAATCACCTCAGTGAATTTGAACCTCCTAAACCTTTCCTTCCTTACAACCGAAACACTTTCCTTTTGCGGCAACACCAACAGCCATTCAAAACCTCGTCTAACCCGATCGACACACAGTTGATACGATTTCGTTCTTTTTTTTCGCAAAAATGCCTCAAGAACCGCTCGACAGTTAAATACACAAGAACTGACCTAACGACAAACACAAAATCCTCCAGACAACCCAATAAAAACAACAGCCACTTATACTTATCACACAAAATAACACACAGATTGAGACATTTATTCCTTTATAACATCAGATCACAATTCTCGTCTTAAGGAACTCTCTTCCAGGACGATTTTGAACATCAAAAAAACCATCGCTGGCTTGACCACAAGATTATGCATCTTTTCACAGAAGATTTCATTTTTGTTTAACTCAACACAGCTCTTACAAAACACCTCAATGCCTTTTACACAACACATTTCATGTTATGGCTTTACAACCAACCTCACACGTCAGAACACATTGACCACACAGCACTCTGACACAACCACTGACACACCTAACAGACCAACCAACCTTCCACACTTCATCACAAAACTAGTTCACACTCGAACACACACAACTTATAGAACAAAAAGTCATTACATGAACACACACAAACATTTCCACACACACACACCCACGTACCACACAACCATACATTCACACAACACATTTACACACACTTTACACAACACACACACACACACTTACACACACAACACACACACATACACACACACACACACACACACACACACACACACACACACATACAACACACACACACACAACGTACACACACACACACACACTATTACTCACACACTGGGAACATATACATACACAGACACACACAACACACACTATTACACACACACACAACACCACACCCACCACACACACACACACACACACACACACACACACCACACACACACACACACACACACACACACACATACACACACACACACACACACACACACACATACACACACACACACACACACACACACACACACACACAACACACACACACATACACACACACACACACACACACACACACACACACATGTAAACGATGGAAAAGCACATTTCTCAAAAAGAAAAAAAAGAAAAAATGAACCCAAACTTGTTCCTGACAGAGTTTGAGACGTGTTGAACATTGATCACAGAACTTAAATATTTACAGACAACAAAATAAATGACGCTTTATGCAAACAAAATATCATTTTAAACCCAAAACCTTTTTTTTTTTTTTTTTTTTCTCGTCACTCACCCTGACACCAAAACTAAAATTCTTTATCGTTTGTTTTTGAAGTGGTGAATATTTGGGCTTCAGGTTTTCACCCAAAATATTACACACACTGATACACACACACACACACACACACACACACACACACACACACACACACACACACACACACACACACAGACACACACTGACACACACACACACACACACAGACACACACACACACACACACACACACACACACACACACACACACTGACACACACACACACACACAGACACACACACACACACACACACTGATACACACACACACACACGCACACACACGCAGACACACATTATAAACAACAGAAAAACCCAATTCGTATTTATTTGTTTTTATTTAGTATTTATTTGTATTTATTTAGTATTTATTTGTATTTATTTATATTTAGTGTTGCTGATTTGGTTTTGCTTTGCTCAAATAAATTAATAAATAAAAAAGTATTACTCAAGTTTACAGAACGCTTGTAAAAAGAAAAAAATATATATCTTTACAGACAATTCATAAAATTGAAAATGAAAGAAATTGAATTTGAAAGAAATCCAAATACAATTTTTCTTTCTCCTGCAACCGAACTTGAAATTATAACCAATGTAAATGAATTTCAAAATAAGCGGTCAACAGATGTTTATGATATTAATATGATTATAGTTAAAAACTTTATTAAACCTCTGACGTTTATTTTGAATCCATGATTTCTAAAGGGATTATTCCCACTACAAAAATGGAGATGTATGTGTTCAATAATTACAGCCCGGCGTCTTTACTCTCAATTTTCACAAATTCTAGAAAAATGATACAATAATCGATTGGAATCAATTTTTAGATAAACATGAAATAATCAGTGAGTCAGTTTGGGTTTGGGATAAAAAACAGTCTGTTGTGGAGGTTTTCATTGATCTAAAGAAAGTTTTTGACACTTTTGACGTTCTAAACCACTCAGTATGACTCAAAAACCTTCAACTGTCCGACATAACGGGCCTGACACTAAACTGAAAACTATCTGACCGGAAAAATAACAGTTTGTGAAAATAAAACACTTCCAGGTTTAGGAGTGCTGCTCGTGGTTTGCCACAAGGCTCAATTTTGGGACCTAAATTATTTAATTTGTACATAAACGACATATTTAAAACATCTGATGTTTTAAAAATGATTTTATTTGCAGATGACATCAGTATGTTTTTTTTCCAGTGACAATTATAAATAACTTATTACAACCATGAAGACGGAGTTCAGTCAAATCAAGTTATGGATGATTCCCTAAATTTAAACAAGATAAAAATTATTCAAATATTTTTTTGGTAATTTAAAAGAAATTCAGAACTTTCAATCGATGTTGACGGGGTTAAAATCGAGTGGGTTTCTGATAATAAATGTTTAGGTGTAAAGATGAAACGCTAAACTGGAAACCACACGTCAGCTTCACACAATCTAATCTCATCTGACTCACTTTATTGAAACTTGGGGCAATAAAACATCCAAACCTCTTCTGCTTTTCAAACTGTAAAAACATAAACCGTGCTGTGTGAGGGTTTCTTTCTGCCCCTCTACCCCTCCTTTCCCTGCTCCCTCTTCTCTTCTCTCACCTTATTTGGTTTTTCCTGGGCTGGTCCCCAAATCATCTCACCTGCTGAGCTCCACTCCTGATCCTCGTCAGTAATCATCTCCGGCAATAAAACACCTGCTCTCCTGCTCTCCTGCTCTCCTGCTCTCCTGCTCTCCTGCTCTCCTGCTCTCCTGCTCTCCTGCTCTCCTGCTCTCCTGCTCTCCTGCTCTCCAGCGCCGGATCTTTCCGTCAACCAAGTGTTCTTCCGTTTTGGAGCCAGTCTCATCCCGTTACCACCAGTTTCCGTAAGCCTCCGGTCAGTCTCCATCTCCACAGACTCTCCCATCTGCAGCCGACCCAGACCCGTCCTGCCTCCCCTGGAATCTATCCCCCGTCACGACTATTTTTTGTAAAATAAATACTTTTTTTCCCCTCTGCATATTTGGGTCCGACCAGTGATTCTTTAACACACTGAGGATAAAGCAAAGGTCGTTACCGGGATCATACGAACAACTGTTCATATCAAAATTATATATATTATATATATATATATATATTATATATATATATATTTGATTTAAATTTCTACAATTCAAAAATCATGTGATGTTAAGTCAAATAAGAGCAGTAGAACAGAGCAAGTGCACAGGGAAAAAACACATTCATGTGTTATTCTCCCGTGAATAAAAAGAAAATAAAAATAAATATCGCCTGAAACAACCTGCATAGACTGATGCTTGTCCTAAGTGACCTGCCACATGAGGGACACGCACACAAACACACACAACAAACACACACAAAACACAAAAACACACCTTTCCATCGTCAACCTGGAGAACACGGACCACGTTTCCTTCTGTAGTTACTGCGTGTGTGAGCGCGTGTGGATCGTGTTTTCTCCGTACGCGGCCTAAACTTCCTCCTGTGCGGCTCTAAACCAGACTAAATTAAAACCAACTAACCAGTACTAAACCAGAACTAAAACAGATAAACCAAAACCAACTACAGCTAAAAGGACTAAAACAGAACTAAACCAGTGATCTCATATTAAAGTTTCTCTATCAATAATATTTTTATAGTTAAGAAGACTGGACTTTTTATTGTCTTTAAGTCGAAAAAGTTATTATGTTCAGATTTCCTCGTCTTGTACTTACAACAAACGTTTCTTATCATGAGACTTAACAGTTTGGAGAGATTGTTAAACAATAAATGACTTTATGTCACTTTTTTTAATCTGTTTCTTTTTGATTGCCATTGTATAAGTTTAAATGTTCAAATGAAGCTTTTCTCAGCAATTTTTAGTGAGATTAAATGAGATTAATTAGTTAATTAATTACAGTTAATTATTAATCCTCAATTTTTTTAATCGTGACAGCACAATTATTATATATATATATATTTTTTTTTTTTTTTTTTTTGTTGAGAATCATTGTGTGTTGTGTGTGTGTGTGTGATGTGTTGTGTGTGTGTGTTGTGTGTGTGTGTGTTGTGTGTGTGTGTGTGTGTGTGTGTGTGTGTGTGATGATTTGTTTCACTTTTGGAACAAACTCAAAATTAATAATAATAATTAAAAATAAATATTATTGTTTGTTGTTTGTTGTTTGTTTTTATTGTTTGTTGTTTATTGTTTGTATTGTTTTGTTTGTTGTTTATTGTTTGTTGTTTATTGTTGTTTATTGTTTGTTTTTGTTGTTTGTTGTTATTGTTTTTTGTTTGTTGTTGTTTACTGTTTGTTGTTTATTGTTTGTTGTTGTTTATTGTTTGTTGTTGTTTGTTGTTTATTGTTGTTGTTGTGGTTGTTTGTTGTTGTTTATTGTTTGTTGTTTATGTTTGTTGTTTATTGTTTGTTGTTGTTTATTGTTTGTTGTTGTTTATTGTTGTTGGTTGTTTGTTGTTTGTTGTTTATTGTTTTTGTTTGTGTTGTTGTTTGTTGTTTATTGTTGTTTGTTGTTGTTTGTTGTTGTTTATGTTTTGTTGTTTATTGTTGTTTGTTATTGTTGTTGTTTTATTGTTTGTGTTATTGTTTTGTTGTTTATTGTTTGTTTTTGTTGTTGTTTGTTTGTGTTTATTGTTTGTTGTTTTGTTGTTTATTTTATTGTTTGTTGTTTGTTTATTGTTTATTGTTTGTTGTTGTTGTTTGTTGTTTATTGTTTGTTTTTATTGTTTTTTGTTTGTTGTTTATTGTTTATTGTTGTTTATTTATTGTTTATTGTTTATTGTTTATTTATTGTTTGTTGTTTGTTTATTGTTTATTGTTTGTTGTTTATTGTTGTTTATTTATTGTTTGTTGTTTGTTGTTTGTTGCAGTTGTGTGATGAGAGCGGCGCGCTGGCTCCCCCTGGTGGTGGTCGTCGTTCCTCTGCTCTCAGGTCAGTGTCGTTCCTCTGCTCTCAGGTCAGTGTCGTTCCTCTGCTCTCAGGTCAGTGTCGTTTAAGTTCCAGAATGTTCCGTGACACGTTTGTGTGCGGCTCCACTCGCAGAATCTTTTGGCCGGATTTTAAAACTTAAAACTCTCCTTAAATCTGTCGCTGCAGTTTGACACCAGAGCAAAGCTTTTTTTCTTTTCTTTTTTTTTACACTCGAACCAAAACGACGACTTGAGTCTAGAAAATCTGAGATTAAAGTCCAGATAAACGTTCAGAGGCTCAGAGAAGAAACGACGAGAGAAAAATCTGAGGAGAACAGCTCTGAGTGAAGAACGTCTCTATCTCTCTCTCCATCACTCACTCTCTCATCTCTCCATCTCTCACTCTCTCACATCTCTCCATCTCTCACTCTCTCCATCTCTCCATCTCTCTGTCTCTCCATCTCTGTCTCTCCATCTCTCTGTCTCTCCATCTCTCTTTCTCTCCGTCTCTCTGTCTCTCTGTCTCTCCATCTCTCCATCTCTCACTCTCTCCATCTCTCACTCTCTCCATCTCTCTGTCTCTCCATCTCTCTCTCTCTCTCTCTCCATCTCTCTGTCTCTCCATCTCTCTGTCTCTCCATCTCTCTTTCTCTGTCTCTCTGTCTCTCTGTCTCTCCATCTCTCTGTCTCTCTTCATCTCTCTCTCTCTCCATCTCTCTCTCTCTGTCTCTCCATCTCTCTGTCTCTCCATCTCTCTTTCTCTCCGTCTCTCGTCTCTCTGTCTCTCTGTCTCTCCATCTCTCTGTCTCTCCATCTCTCCGTCTCTGTCTCTCTGTCTCTCCATCTCTCTGTCTCTCCATCTCTCCGTCTCTGTCTCTCTGTCTCTCCGTCTCTCTGTCTCTCTGTTTCTCCCTCCATCTCTCCATCTCTCCATCTCTCTGTTCTCCATCCTCTGTCTCTCCTTCTCTCCTTCTCTCTTTCTCTCTTCTCTCCTTCTCTCCTTCTCTCCTTCTCTCTTTCTCTCCTTCTCTCTTTCTCTCTTTCTGTCTTTCTCTCCTTCTCTCTTTCTCTCTTTCTCTCTTTCTCTCCTTCTCTCTTTCTCTCCTTCTCTCTTTCTCTCCTTCTCTCTTTCTCCTTCTCTCTTTCTCTCCTTCTCTCCTTCTCTCTTTCTCTCTTTCTCTCCTTCTCTCCTTCTCTCCTTCTCTCTTTCTCTCTTTCTCTCCTTCTCTCCATCTCTGTCTCTCCATCTCTCCTTCTCTCTTCTCTCTCATCTCTCCGTCTCTCTGTTTCTCCCTCCATCTCTCTTTCTCTCTTTCTCTCCTTCTCTCCTTCTCTCCTTCTCTCCTTCTCTCCTTCTCTCCTTCTCTTTCTCTCTTTCTCTCCTTCTCTCTTTCTCTCCTTCTCTCCTTCTCTCTTTCTCTCCTTCTCTCCTTCTCTCTTTCTCTCCATCTCTCCATCTCTCCGTCTCTCCATCTCTCTTTCTCTCCGTCTCTCCGTCTCTCTGTCTCTCTGTCTCTCTGTCTCTCCATCTCTCCGTCTCTCCGTCTCTCTGTTTCTCCCTCCATCTCTCCATCTCTCTGTCTCTCATTCCTCTTCTTAACGGACGTTCTAGAAACATTAACTCTGTAAACGTTTAAACGAGTGACTCTTTAAACTCTTTCCTCTGTGCAGATGTTTTAGTTTTTGTCACAGCTTTTTTCATGACGACAAAAACACAAAACAGGTCCAGTCGGCAAAAAATTTAACTCACATTTACATCAAAAAAAATAAAATAAAATGAATTGACCTTGACTGACGTTTTTATGTAACTTTATTTCACATTCTCATTTGCAGGTTTTATTGTCATTTAAATCTTTGACTGTGTGTAACAAAACATTTCTTTGTTCCACAGTCAAATAAATGTTTTATTAGGGGCATTTTATCTCCTGACGTGTGCACGGGCTCACGCTCACGCTCACGCTCACACTCACTCACACGCTCACGCTCACGCTCACACTCGCTCACACTCACACTCACGCTCACGCTCACGCTCACTCACACGCTCACGCTCACGCTCACACTCGCTCACGCTCACGCTCACGCTCACACTCACACTCACACTCACTCACGCTCACGCTCACACTCACACTCACTCACACTCACACTCACTCACGCTCACGCTCACACTCACACTCACACTCGCTCACGCTCACGCTCACGCTCACGCTCACACTCACTCACGCTCACGCTCACGCTCACTCACGCTCACTCACGCTCACGCTCACGCTCACACGCTCACGCTCACGCTCACGCTCACACTCACTCACGCTCACGCTCACGCTCACACTCACACTCACTCACGCTCACGCTCACACTCACGCTCACGCTCACGCTCACACTCACTCACGCTCACGCTCACTCACACTCACACTCACACTCACTCACAGCTCACTCACGCTCACACTCACACTCACTCACGCTCACGCTCACGCTCAACGCTTCACGTCACACTCACTCACACTCACTCACACTCACGCTCACTCGCACTCACACTCACACTCACGCTCACGCTCACTCACACTCACGCTCACTCGCACTCAACTCACGCACTCACACTCACACTCGCTCACGCTCACGCTCACACTCACTACACGCTCACGCTCACGCTCACGCTCACGCTCACGCTCACACTCACGCTCACGCTCACTCGCACTCACACTCACTCACGCTCACGCTCACGCTCACGCTCACACTCACACTCGCTCACGCTCACGCTCACGCTCACACTCACTCACGCTCACGCTCACGCTCACGCTCACACTCACACTCACACTCACTCACACTCGCCACTCGCTCACGCTCACGCTCACGCTCGTCACACACTCACACGCTCACACTCACGCTCACACACGCTCGCTCACGCTCGCACTCGCACACTCACGCTCACGCTCACGCTCACGCTCACCTCACGCTCACGCTCACGCTCACGCTCACGCTCACGCTCACGCTCACTCAGACTCACACTCACACTCACACTCGCTCACGCTCACGCTCACGCACGCTCACGCTCACGCTCACGCTCACGCTCACACTCACTCACACTCACACTCACTCACACTCACGCTCACGTCTTAAAGTGACACACCTGTGGTCAAACTAAAAGAGCGAGAACAACAAATGGCCGCTGAAGGATTCTGGTCAAAAGTCGGAGCTGTGACCCGTTTGTGTCGGCGAGAATCAAAACTGTTCAAACAAATTCACCTGTTGCCTCCAGGACTCAACACAAAACAGGTTTTTCAGGAACCAGACTCTCGTCGAACTCGTCACCAGCAATTAACTCCAGCAATTAACTCCAGCAATTAACTCCAGGAATTTAGACTGGGAGTGT
>NW_026571153.1:863014-878014 GCF_026225935.1 Boleophthalmus pectinirostris | reverse complement strand
TCCTGGTTTAGTCCTGGTTTGGTCCTGGTTCAGTTCTGGTTTAGTCCTGGTTCAGTCCTGGTTTAGACCTGGTTTAGTCCTGGTTTAGTCCTGGTTTGGTCCTGGTTCAGTTCTGGTTTAGTCCTGGTTCAGTTCTGGTTTAGTCCTGGTTTAGTCTCTGGATACTCGTCCCTGATTGGTCGACACGACGCGTCCGAACGCATCTTAAGGACGGTTTGAACAGGGCCCTGGAGAGATCACTAGATGACTCAAACATCTTCTGTTTGGATTAAAACATCTGTGGATCTTTGTTTCGTTCTTTTATAAAATCTCAGAGTTAAATGAATGTTTTTTTTTTCCCGTAGCTCCTCTGCTCTCAGTCCGACTCGCACCTCGTCTCGCTCCGTTCCCGTGACGACGTGGAATTTGTCGGTAAAATGGCGGCTAAACTTGGCGTTCCCGTTTGGACCGGAGGATACTCTGTCCCTCAGGTAAAAGTCGAGGTGACCTGAGTTTAACTCCAGACTCAGAGTTATTTTAGAGATTATTTTACCTTATCTTTATTCTGTTCTTTATCAGACTCTGTGTTTTGGAGCGATGTCGGTCGTGTTTGGAGGCTGATCCGTGCGTTTCTGAGTTTAATCTTTAAACTTTTATCTCTTTTTTCAATTCGCTGGTTAATTTTCAAACTTAATTAAATTCAATTCTGAGCCAAAACTCTCCAGAATGTTCCACGCTCAAAGTCCAGCCATTGTATCATTCTTTTATTCTATTTAATAATGAATAATAATTAAACAAATGTAAAGATAAGAGGTTGGTGTGGGTAAATTCCCTCAGTCGTTCAGGTAGAATCAACGACGAAGGAGAAAATCCGTTTGTCGATTTGAATTTGAATTAAATTTCTCATCGTGTGTCAAAAGTAGAATGAAATAGTTTTGAATTATCTCCAAATAATCCAGTTTTTTTCCCTTCACTTCTGTCGTTTGGAAGTGGAACGTGGTTGTAGCGGCAAAGTCCTGACAGAAGAAACAGAAGAGAAAGTCTTTATTGTGATTGTAAAAGATACAACAGACGGAAGAGCAAAGGCAGCAACAATTAAATAATAAAAGATAAAAAGATAAAAGTATCTATGGACATTTGGAAAAGAGTAAATCCACACACGTCCACATTCATAAATGTACAAAGTAAAAAATATGCTTTGAAAGAACCATTTATTGAAATAATGGATCAAATGGATCAAATCTGTTTTGTCGTCTGTTTGTCGTGTTCTGCAGAGTCGTTCAAGACTCAGACGTGACTCAGTCTAGTCACATTTTCTTTGTGTTTTGTCGTTTTTAAGCCGATTTTCTGTAGTTTACCAAAACAAATGACAGTTTTGTCTCTGTTTACTTTTGCAGGATCAGATTATGTGTCTGGTCAAGTGTTAACGGAGGAAACAGGGTCAGATTTTTGACATTCAAATGTCTCTTATTCAGAAACTAGAGGAACTATTGAAATAAGTAAAGTATCAGAATGTAGGAAAGAGTTACACTCCAACAGGGTCAAGTTAAACCTGTGAGATTCTTTCAAGTTCAAGACAAAAAATGTAAAAACTCATGTCGGTAACGGAGGGAATGAAATATGCAGCACTTTTTGGTCAATAAATCCAAACAGTGATAACTCTTGGTTCTCACTTCCATATCCTTAACAAACTGGTTTGAATATTTGCTTCATATAGTTTTCTACCATATGGTACAAGATTAGGTTGAAAAACCTCAGACTTTTTGACTCAGGAGATTTTTTATTAAGAAAGGTTTCTTGCTTCTTGATTTGTGTAAAACTATTAACATTTATATTTACAGCAGGTTTTATTTCCAAATAAGTCGTACACAGTTTCATTTCGCTGAAAGTGAAAATAAACTGACCTGGAGTTTTTATAACCTGTTTTTCTTTTTCTTTTTTTGGTTTTCAGAGTGAATCGTGGTCCTGGAGCGACGGGTCTTATTTCAGTTTAAACGTTTGCACCAATCAGATGAAAAACCACAGCGAGTGTCTGGAGGCAGAAGGTGAACCGAAAAATGATTACGCTCTCACTCCAGATCTGACTCCAGATTCACGCCACACACACTCCAGATCTGACTCCAGATTCGCTCCGCACACACACTCCAGATCTGACTCCAGATTCGCTCCGCACACACACTCCAGATCTGACTCCAGATTCACGCCACACACACTCCAGATCTGACACACACACACTCCAGATCTGACTCCAGATTCGCTCCGCACACACACTCCAGATCTGACTCCAGATTCGCTCCGCACACACACTCCAGATCTGACTCCAGATTCACGCCACACACACTCCAGATCTGACTCCAGATTCGCTCCGCACACACACTCCAGATCTGACTCCAGATTCACGCCACACACACACTCCAGATCTGACTCCAGATTCGCTCCGCACACACACTCCAGATTGACTCCAGATTCACACACACACTCCAGATCTGACTCCAGATTCACGCCACACACACACTCCAGATCTGACTCCAGATTCACGCCACACACACACTCCAGATCTGACTCCAGATTCGCTCCGCACACACACTCCAGATCTGACTCCAGATTCGCTCCGCACACACTCCAGATCTGACTCCAGATTCGCTCCACACACACTCCAGATCTGACTCCAGATTCACGCCACACACACACTCCAGATCTGACTCCAGATTCGATTCGCCACAGATTCACACACACACTCCAGATCTGACTCCAGATTCACGCCACACACACACTCCAGATCTGACTCCAGATTCGCTCCACACACACACTCCAGATCTGACTCCAGATTCGCTCCACACACACACTCCAGATCTGACTCCAGATTCGCTCCGCACACACACTCCAGATCTGACTCCAGATTCACGCCACACACACACTCCAGATCTGACTCCAGATTCACGCCACACACACACTCCAGATCTGACTCCAGATTCGCTCCGCACACACACTCCAGATCTGACTCCAGATTCGCTCCGCACACACACTCCAGATCTGACTCCAGATTCGTGCCGCATTCACAAAAATGCAAAACGGTGCAGACACACGTCCTCAGAGACTTTGAATGTAAACACTGTCTGACGCACGGTTCAAGTTTTCTAGTGGAGGGTCCTTCACCTGCTCGTCTCCATGGAGATGTTACTGCTTTACCTGGAATGTTCCATCATATGACATTAAACATTCCCATCAGCGTTTATTCATGTCAGGTGTTTCTGTTGCTCATAAACACCATCTCCACAGATCTGACCTGTAATGCAGTGTAGTGCTGTGACCTGCTCGTCTCCCCGGTGATACACGGTTTAATCTGCACTGTGGAACATTCTGGACAAAGTAATAACATCTCCATGGAGACAAACGGGTGGCGGACCCTCCAGTAGAAACGCTGAGTTTTGTGTGATCTGTGACCTTTAACCTTTTATACGTTTGTTTTCATGTGTGTTATTGTGCAGGTGGTGAGGTGAGGAGCGCCCCCTGTGGTGAGATGCGGTTCTACATCTGCTCCAGACACACGAGGTGAGATTTAGATTTACAACTTTACAATATGACAAAGTTTGATTTTACAGAAAGTGACCAGATTTTTAAAACACAAAAACAGAGACTTTCTCAGTTTGTGGCGGCTCGTAAGGTCATTCTTTGTGTTTTGGTCCTTTTTAGGCGGCTTTTCTGTATTTTACTGAAACAAATGTCAGTTTATGTCTTGATTGGTCCAAAATAGAGACACTGGGACATTTCTTGTATAAAACTGGGACAAATCAGTGGTTTTGTGTAAATCTGCTGGGACAGAGACACAGGCTCAAAACTGGAACTGTCCTGAGGAAACAGGGACGACTCGCTGAAAAACTATTGGCTAATGTTTGAGAACACACAATGTCACACCCTCTTTTCACTATTTTATTTACACTTTCCATCCTAGTTTTTTACTTTTTACTTTTTTACTTTTTACTTTCGTGTCCTAGTTTTGACTTTTGCAAATCTGGAAAAGCTGAGAGGGACGAGTTTAACAGCACAGAGCCTCTCACCTGTTGGAGATTCAGGACAGTCAGGTTTTTATGGTCAGACTGAGTTCAAATAAAACTCCAGGGGGACAGGACCTTCTCTGTGGTGTGTGGCCCTAAGCCACAGGTGTCAAACATACGGCCCGGGGGCCAGATCCGGCCCTCCAAGACCTTTAATCTGGCCCTCGGCTGATTTTCTACTCAAATATTTGAATTCTATTTTCTATTAAAATGGTTGTTAATTTTTCTGTGGTGTTTATCACAGCAGCGTCTCCAGCGTCTCTGTACGTGGCCCCTCCCACCAGAGCAGCACAAATGAAGACTTGTCTCTTTCCAAACGCTCTTAAAGGACGATCGTTTTGACTGTTGACCGTGACACCCTCATCAGAAAAATGTCCAACATGAGAAAAGTGGAGCCGAGTGCAGGATTTTACAACAAAAATGGACTTATTCCTGTTTACAGACAAGTTCATGTTCAAACATTGTGTTGAAATTGTATTTTTCTTAAAGTTTCAGGTTGTTCATAATATTATAATATTTTGTAAAAGAAAGAGTTCATCAATTAAAAAAGATTTGTGTAATAGATTTGTGTTTCTCTGCACAAATATTTGAACTTATTGTTATTTTTGGGGTTTATTTGTCATGAGTTTTCTGATCCGGACACTTTGGGATCAAAGTCGGTTGGACACGACGCCCGGAACAAAATGAGTTTGACTCTCCTGATCTAAGCTCTGAAACGCTCTCGATCGGAAGTAAGAAAACCACATTAATCTGTTTTTTGTGGTTTCTAGTTTGGAGGACGATGAAGAGGCCGGAGCGTCTCCAGGTCAGTGTGTGTTTTTATGTTTTTATATTTTTGTATTTTCCTGTTTTCCTCAGACTTTTCCGCTGGGAGCTGGGTTCACAAACATTTTGAAATGTTGCAAGCATGAAAAAAAAAATAAAAAAATTGAGACTCTTGTTGGCACACGAAACATTTAGGACCAGGGATGGTTCGTGCTTTTTCACGGACCGGCGGCTCAAAACAAAACTGAGGACGAAGGGGGCGACTCTACGTTTATGTGATGAGGGTCTGAAGAGAAAATGCAAAAGTGGCGTCGCGTCTTCACTTTTTATTCTGCCTTTAGTCAACAATTTTCAGGAGGAAATCTGCTGCATACAGTGATGTAAATGTGTGTTGAATTGGATTGTGTGCATGCCAGGTTTGTGTGTCCTGTATGTGTGCGACGTAAACTCGTACGCGACCTGAGCACATGTGACCAGAGTTTTGCGTCTTGGGCAGCGTAGACGGAAACACTACGGCGGAGCATATTCAACTTTTCCGCTCTGGAGGTGGTTTCAGGTTTTTGCATTTTTTTAAGCCCCAAAAAAGCCGTCACCGTCTACAGGAAAGACGCCTCCCGTAAATATTTCATCATTTTTACCCGCGAGCGTTCTTGTGTAAAGAGGCTCTTAGGCTGCGTTCACACTGCACCTGAAGTGATCCAAATCCGATTTTTTGTCTCTATGTTCCTGTATCTGATCTTTTAATGTCAGTCTGAACCACACAGATCTGATTTTTTCAAACGTGACCCAGGACACTTGGATCTGTGCTCCTGAAACTGATCCATATCTGATCTTTAACATGTGACTTCAGTGTGAACGTCCAAAGCGCATTCATCCACCTACACGTCATCAACAAGACACAAACGTATTCAAACGTTCTTCTCGTCACACGAAAACTGTTGATGAACTCCGTGTGAGTGAAGTGAAGCACATCTCCACTCACCACAAAACACCACCACCAAAAACCTCGTCCTTCTCCTTCTCAATCTCCTCCTTAAAACAAGTAAGTTGTTCGTGTTCTGGCTCCGGTACGAGAGGAACTTTAAAATCTCCAGAGGAACTTTAAAATCTCTCTCGCTCGCTGCGGTTGACGTCGTCGTGTCTCCAGTGTCACATGTGGGACACTTTTGGACCGTTTAATGTTCACACTGGAGTCACACACAAGTCACATTTAACTGGAAATGTGAACGAGCTCGAAAAAACATCAGATTTCATTAAAAAATAAAAAAAATCGGAATTGAGCGTTAAGCCCTGCAGTCTGAACGTAGCCTCAGCGTGACGTCTCCACATCGTTCAGCTCCGAATAAAGCTCCTGTTGCCACGGTTACAGGCTCCGTATTTGTAAATCCGACCGCGAGCGTCGCAGCAACACAAGAGCCAATCGTGATCCCGTCCTTCTCACCGGAAAGCGGGAAGGAACGCACGAGCTGTCAAATAAAAAACGCTAATGTCAGGTATGAAAAAACTAACTCTTAGTCTGAAAAAATGACCAAATTACGTGAATCATCGGAAGACCAAATGAACCTGGTTGGATTTTTAGGACGATACGTTGGAGCGTGAAGGAGAGGAGGAACACTGAGCTCTGAGATGTTCGTTGGGGTCGATCCATGAAGAGCTTTAAAAACTCTAAAATAAACGTGGAGCAGGTGCAACGAGGATAAAACAAATGTGACGTTTCTCTACGACGTGCGCCGGTTCAGCCAGAATTTTGTCCTCACTGAGTGTGTTTACATGCACATGAGTATCCAGGTTTCGTCATGGTGCATGTAAACAGTTTCAGTGTCCCGGTTATTAGAAACCAGGATACTGTAGCTGGTTTATTCCGATAGTAACCAGGAGACTGTGGCATGTAAACACAGTATCCCAGTTACTGCAACATAAAGTTGAGTCACATGTGTCCAAAAGACAAACACTTTTCAGTCTTTTCACCACTACAACAGCGACATAAATAAAATGAACATACAGGAGTGAAATGTCTGCGCTAAACCTGCACATGTGCAATCTGCACTCGTACGACCTGCACTCGTGTGACGCTGAAAAGTTACACATGAAACATCTCCTGTACGATACACACACACAGAACAGACTCACCATCATCAGCACCTCTTCTGTCACAGAAAGAACACACATAATCCACTGAGTCTTGTCCTTTTGTCCGACAGAAGCTGAACCACATCAGCGACACAAGGAGCAGCTGTTTTTATCGCCGCTAACAGTTTATGCTTAATTAGCCATGTGGTCTTAGTTTCAGTAAAACGTAAACAAATGTGATCAGAGCTGAATGATCTGATCAAACGGGCTGATGTGGCTCTACAGTGGTTCTGGTTTATATGTTGTAAAGTTGAGTTTAGAATCTGAATGAAGAATCTGTTGGTTTGATGTGTGCAGTGGATTGTGGGAGATCTCGTAGCTCCTGAGCTTCTTATGCTAAAGGAGCTCACGGTTTGTATTTTTCCTGGTTTATGAAATTGATTTAAGTTCATTTTTGCGCTTGTGCATTTGTAAGATTATGTCAAGAAACATAATCAGCGCTCATGTAAACACAGTAACACGAACACTGACAGAACCAGGATATGGAGAATAACCAGTGTTGGGAGTAACGTGTTATAAAAGTAACGAATTACAGTAATGCATTACTTTTTGCTGTAACGCAGTAATGTTCGTCATTACAGGGGAAAAAATAGTAATATTTTACTCGGTACAAATGTGAGTAACGCACGTTACAATGTTTTTTTTTTTATCTGGATTGAAGTGGTGGGTTTTTCTTCATACAAATTCGCTAAAATCACCTCGATATCAGCAGCGGTGAAACGCCGGAGATGCTCCTCGTAGACCTTCAGGTGACCGCGGGCGAAAGGACTGACAAAGAACTCCACGCTGTTTAGACCTGGTTTAGACCTGGTTTAGACCTGGTTTAGTCCTGGTTTAGTCCTGGTTTACACTCGTCCCTCCCTCTAACACAGTTCACTTTTCGTGGTCTCGCTGTTTCACAGATTTTTTATTTTTTTTTGTGTGTGTGCAATTTTGCATGCCCTTTTTTGTTTTTTTTTTTTTTTACATTGTATGAATGTGTATTGTGTTCTTCCCGCTGCATCCTGATTGGCTGAGGGACTCCTGTCTCCTGTACAGTACAGAATGTGTTCAGCTGCCAAATTTAAATACATGTTCAGTCTGTATCAGTGTGATTCTGAAGTGTTGTACGGTTGCAAGTTTTCTCCCCGACAAAACCCACAACGTCGACGAAACGTTCTGCACCGACAAAGGCTCCTGCGCTCGCACCCAAAAGACAGAGGAAGATGAAACCATCACACAAAAAGTTGGACTTCTGGACACGCTGAAGGAAGGTAGAAGTTACGCAGCTGTAACAGACTCTTGCACCGGGTCTTGTACCTGCAAATAGTTGCTGAAATCAGGGCCGCGAGCCCGAGCAGCAGAGAGTCTGTAAAGAACGATCAGGCGACAGTCGCTCTTACCTCCATGAGGAGCAGAGCCGCTCCTTTCTCCTGTGGTCACCTTCAAGCCCGTCCCGACAGTGAGTCCTGTTTTAGTCCTAGTTCAGTTCTGGTTTAGTCCTGGTTCAGCTCTGGTTTAGTCCTGGTTCAGTTCTGGTTTAGTCCTGGTTCAGTTCTGGTTTAGTCCTGGTCAGCTCTGGTTTAGTCCTGGTTCAGTTCTGGTTTAGTCCTGGTTCAGCTCTGGTTTAGTCCTGGTTCAGTTCTGGTTTAGTCCTGGTTCAGTTCTGCTTTAGTCCTGGTTCAGTTCTGGTTTAGTCCTGGTTCAGCTCTGGTTTAGTCCTGGTTCAGCTCTGTTTAGTCCTGGTAGTAGTCCTGGTTCAGCTCTGGTTTAGTCCTGGTTTAGACCTGGTTTAGACCTGGTTCAGTCCATATACAGCGCAAAAGTTATTTTGGTGAGAGTAACTTAAAGTAATGCAATAGTAATGTAATGCCTTACATTTTAAATGCAGTAATATTGTAATGTAATGAAATTACTTTGAAATGACAGTAATAGGTCATAAATAACACATTACAGTTTCAAAGTAACTTGCCCAACAGTGATAATAACTGGAAAACTGATGTACATGTGAACACACTCACTGTGAGCGCGACAGGTGCGATAAACAGGACCCTGAACGCTGCTCTGATCACAGGAAACGTGCTCTTCAAATCCATTGTGTTTTCGCCGTTTTCATCTTCAAAAACCTAAACCTTTTCCAGCTGTTTGTTAGCGTGTGTGCTTGTGTCACCCTGGATTCTGCTGAAGATTTGGCCGTAGACCTCCATGCAGACCCGTGTGTGCTCTGGCGGTGCAGGTCTGGCTCCGGGCGTGGGGCTGGTGCAGGTGATGTGGGGCCACAGTGACCTGGTGGCCGAGGAGATCCTGAGCTCGTCGTCCTTCCTCCGGCAGCTCCGGTCGGGCTCCGTCACGCAGAGCTGCTACGAGCGCTTCGGCCAGCAGGAGGCGCTCTACCTGGGGCTGGTCTACAGGACGCTGGAGGTGAGAGCTGAAGGAGCAACTCAACACGGAAACGTTCATGTGGCGATGTTTTCTGAGGTTCTGTTGTTTCCTCGTCACACACAGACCGAGTCGTGTTTTGTTTTATTCACAAATCTTCTACTGTCAAACTGAAAACACTCTGTTCCACCTTGTGATGTCATCATAGGGTGATACAGGAAGTGCTCCATTGTGTTTTTATCCCGCGTTCTATAGATGCATCATGAATCTTTCAGACTTCAGGTCATCGCACAATCCAGACTGGGAAGGATTTTCCAAAAAAGTGATCATCAAACCTCCATGTTTGTTTCCCAGTGGGACGTGTCTATTGACAAAGTCGATCTTTTCAAGTCTTTTGAACCATTTCACTTTTGTTTCTGGTTCTGATATTGTCATATTTTAGTTTTGGGATTCGGACGTCGTTAATTGTTGTGGTTGTTGGATCCAAACAGCGGAAAACGACTCGAGAAATGTGTTTGTGAACTTCATAAATGCAAAAGTGAATCAGATGTGTGTGACTCAAACCTCCGTTCAAACTGTTTCTCTTCCCAACGGAATTGAAAAATAGTGAAAGGTGAAGGTGATGGGCAGGATTGATCCACAGGAAGAAACCAAAAAGGAAACTTTTGTCTGTAAGAAATCATCCTGAGTTTACAGAGAACATTTTGTATGTGGAGCAACGACAAAACAAAATCCTGTTTGTTAATGTAGAGGAGCAGAAGACAAACAGACTGAGCTGCACTTTCTTGTTCTTGTGGTTTTACACAAACATCACGTCTTGGTCTTTGCAGTGGAAGGTGTTTCTTGGTGAACAGTTGGAGACTTTCACTTTGGTGTCGACTTTTTAAATTCATAACTGAGTTTGAACGAAGGATCAGGATTTTGTTTTGTCGTGGCTCCACATACAAAATGTTCTCTGTAAACTCGGGATGATTTCTGAGTCAGACAAATGTTTCCTTTTTGGTTCTTCCTGTGGATCAATCCTGCCCATCACCTTCACCTTTCACTATTTTTCAACACTTTAAATTGAGCAAATATTGGGTTGGACGTCTCTCTACAATGACTGTTGGTGATAATTCTCAAGGCCCTTTTTTGTAAAATAAATAAAGGTTGTAGGTAAGTTTTACATGTTGAACCCCAAATTCAGTACATTCTCCCACAGAGGAAATGCATTTTGGGAACTGAACCTGCCCATGTTCTTCAGGGCGTCCGGCTTCACAAACGTCGGTTTTTGTAAGACTCTTTTCTATTTTCACAACATAAACTTTTTAAAATATTTAAATCCTCGTGGCTCCTAAATTGTCTTTGTCAGACTGATCCTCGCCGCTCTGACGTCACTTGGGGTTGGGAGGAGCTCGACCGGGTTCAGGAAGTAAATACTGAAGAGAAAAGTATTTTTGTGCCCATGAGCCGATGACACAGACCCTGAAAACATCACGACGCATCTTGGGTTCAGCAAAGATTCGATGACAGTTCTGCGGTTCGCCTTCACCAGAATCATTTAGATCATTTCAGAACGAGAATTGCCCATTTCTACTGAACTAAAAGGAAAACTACCACTTTAATGACATCACAAGGTGGAACAGAGCGTTTGGAGCGTTGGAGATGTAGACAGACTCAGAATAAAGATTTACTCAAACATGTGAATGAAACAAAAAAAAAACTCCAGCTCTGTGTGTGACAAGGAAAAAAAGAACACGAATTAAAGCTCACAGGAGTCAGATTTCCTATTGTTCTACACATAGGTTTGTTGTCATGTGTGTGTTTTGCGTTGTCATGTGTGTGTTTTGCGTTGTCATGTGTGTGTTTTGTGTTGGATTTCGCAGGCGTGTCACTTCCTGGACTTGGACCCGGACGTCGACGCTCTGCTGCTCGGCACGAAGGAACTGTACAAGACCAAATACTCCAAACAGGTGAGACTGGATTCTGAACATTCTGAGCACAACCTCGAGAAAGTGCTGCAGGCTCCAGCGCTCTGAAGGGGGAGTGACTTAGAGAGGAGGGCAAAGGGAGGAGCAACTCAGAGGAACTTATGGGACGTTGTTTATGTGTTAAAAGAGCCCCTCTTTAAGCCTTGGATGTTCCACAGTGAAGCTTTAAACTGGTCGATTATTTATGAACCCAAACCCTTTCTGTTCTGTGGGACCCAACCTCGTTTCTGTTCTGTGGGACCCAACCTCGTTCTGTTCTGTGGGACCCAACCTCGTTCTGTTCTGTGGTTCTGTTCTGTGGGACCCAACCTCGTTCTGTTCTGTGGGACCCAACCTCGTTCTGTTCTGTGGGACCCAACCTCGTTCTGTTCTGTGGGACCCAACTTTGTTCTGTTCTGTGGGACCCAACCTCGTTCTGTTCTGTGGGACCCAACCTCGTTCTGTTCTGTGGGACCCAACCTCGTTCTGTTCTTGTTCTGTGGGACCCAAACCCCTTTGGTTCTGTAGGGACCCAACCTCATTCTGTTTTGTGGGATCCAAAACTCTTCTGTTCTGTGGGACCCAACCTCATTCTCTGGGACCCATACCCCTTCGGTTCTGTGGGACCCAAACCCCTTCGGTTCTGTGGGACCCAGTCAAGTCGGGGGGCAGTTGTTGCGAATGCGTCGCTCTGAGGGAAACACTGAACCAATCACAGACAAATTCCATCGTGAACATTAAAGAGTCGAGTGTCAGTGGAGCTGCAAATGTAGAGGACGAAATATAAACACACACAAACTGAACAAACTCACTCGAGCTCAAACCTGCACCGAACCAACGACCCAAACTGAAAAAGATCAACACAAACACATGAACCGTTTACTCTCCTGGTGCTCTGACCAAACACTGGTCCAGAAAGACGAGAAGGTCACAGATCCATGTTTACAGCTGCACATCACAGGCCAGGATGGACAAGACGACTCAAAAAAAAATCTCTTGTGACCCACCTGAGAGTCGCGACCCCCATCTTTGAAATAAGACAGTCTATAGACGAGTTTCATTGTTGACAAAAGCGCGCGTTTCTGCTGGGAATTATTTTGGTCGGCGGCAAGAAACACTAATTGAACATGACAGACGGAGTGAGAAAACATGTAAAGGGTATTGATCCTGGTTATTTATCCACTCTAACGGCAGACGACCCAAGACCATTTGACCAGAAATTGGTCATAAACATCGACGGACGACAAATCACCCTTTTCAACCCCGACAAAAGGTGGAACAAACCAAATTTCTGGTCAGAATCTCCAACTCCCTGGACAAATATTCACTTGGGCGACATCCACAATGACTTGGTGGAAACTCCTGGGCCATTCACAGCAGAAAAGATGAAAACCTCCAAGAGTCTGGATGTGTTGTTGAACTTGTTGAGTCCACGGTTTGTTAGGATCTTCTACGTTTGCTCTGCGGATGTTTTGAAAAGTCGTTTAATTCACCGTTAGTGGTTCTTTTCACTCAGAATACGAAAAAGACATTTTCCTTCTTCTGTGTTTCTATTTGTGCATCTGATAATGCAGCAGGAATTTACCATTATCAGGGATAAATACACGAGGTTACACACTGTGTTTGACGCTACCGTGTTTCTGCCTCCAACCAAAATATTTCCCAGCAGCAACACGGGCTTTTAATAACAATGACATCAGCTCAAACTCGACTATTACAGTCTATTTATTACAGCCACATGTTCCTCCAGGCTCAGCTTTGTGTCGGTTTTCTGTCGTTCTTGAACTAAACTCACTCTGTATTTAGTTGTTGTTTGTATTTTTCATTTGTTAAAAACGTCTTTTCCTGAATCTGTGTCAGAGCTGCACACTCTCATGTTCTGACTTGGATGTTTGTCTCCGTTAAAAAGCCTGAAGTGACCAAAGTTGCTCCATGTTTGGCTCTTTGTCGTATCTGTGCCGTACTCGAGACGTGTGAAGAATCCCTCAGTCGTCCACGTCGAGGAGAAAATTAAACTTTTACAAAAGTTCGTTTAAACCAGGGGTGTCCAAACTTTTTTCGTCAAGGGCCACATTTCTAAACACAGATGAAGCAGAGGGCCGATCGAGGACCATAGACTGGTGCTCAGTACAGGGAATAATTGAAATGTGTTTATCATGTTAGAATGAGCCATCAGTCTTTATTTATGCTAAAATCCTTAAACTACACACGAAATCTTAAATATTTGCTTTATCAAGGTAGATTTTCAAAAAACTTGCAGCAAAAAATTACTTTTTAATTGATGCAAGGTCATTTGGGTCAATTTACCTGGAAGCTTGAGGGCCAAGAAAAATGTGTCCGAGGGCCGCATTTGGCCCCCGGGCCACAGTTTGGACATGCCTGGTTTAAACTAACAGAAACTAACTTTTGTCCAGTCGACAAACTGAATTTTCTCCTCAACTCGTATCTGTGTTGTAGTGACGCTCTGATGGACACAGACATGAGAGTCCTGGTAATACATCGTAAAAACACCGTAATAACCGGGATAAAGGTAATAACCGGGAGACTGGAGACGAATGTGCTCAATAAAAGTTTTCAATCATTAAACATTTTATTACGGAAGTTTATCACGGTCTTTCCCATCACACACAGTATTTCCTTCTGTCTGTTGATTTAAATGACAAAACACCTTCAAACCTTCAATATCTAACGTCAAATGAAGAAAACACAACCAAACCTCAACTCAGCGTCAGAGAAGAAGATAAACACTGGAGCTGTTCTCATCACAGAGATTCTAACCAGAGACAGAATGAGACCGAATTACAAAACGAAGTAAAATAATCATCATAATTTAAAATAAATGTAATAATAATAATTTCATTTAAAATAGTTTCAATTACCCCGAGTGAAGGAGGACGGAGCGTGAGATTGACAGGTGGACAGGTGCGGCGTGGGCAGATTGACAGGTGGACAGGTGCAGCGTGGGCAGATTGACAGGTGGACAGGTGCAGCAGTGGGCAGATTGACAGGTGTGACAGGTGCAGCGTGGGCAGTGGATGTGGTCTCTGTGTCGGTCGTTGTGGTGAAGAGGAGCTGATGTTTTCCTCCCCTCACCTCTGGTCATGACCCGAAGGACCAGATCCACGATACCAGAGACACAGATGAGTTTCCTCCTCAGGGCGTCCGGGCGTCTCCCTTAGAGACAGAGTGAGGAGCTCGGAGTAGAGCCGCTGCTCCTCCACGTGGAGAGGAGCGTCTGAGGGGAGGACGTCTGTTCTGATGTCTCCTGGACGTGTCCCTCAGGAGGTGTTCATGTCCCACCAGGAGGAGGAGACCCAGGACACACTGGAGGGACGATGTCTCTGGACTGGACTGGGAACACCTCAGGTCCCACTGGAGGAGCTGGAGGAAGTGTCTGGGGTGAGGGAAGTCTGGGAGTCTCTGCTCAGACTGAAGCCCCTGAGACCCGACCCCAGAGAAGAAGAAGAACATGGATGGATGGATAGTTTCAGTTAAAAGCTAAATTAAGGTCCTCGGGTCTTCGGGTCCTCGGGTCCTCGGGGTCTTCGAGCATGCTCGCTGCGGTTGACGTCGTCGTGTCTCCAGTGTCACATGTGGGACACTTTTGGGCCGTTTAATGTTCACACTGGAGTCACACACAAGTCACATTTAACTGGAAATGTGAACAACCTCACAGAAACATCGAATTTCAGTAAAAATATCAGAATTGAGCGTTAAGCCCTGCAGTCTGAACGTAGCCTTAGTCTCCATGTCCAGAGAACCGG
>NW_026571153.1:853014-855514 GCF_026225935.1 Boleophthalmus pectinirostris | reverse complement strand
CTACTGTTGTTCTACTGTTGTTCTACTGTTGTTCTACTGTTCTACTGTTGTTCTACTGTTGTTCTACTGTTGTCCTACTGTTGTTCTACTGTTGTTCTACTGTTGTTCTACTGTTCTACTGTTCTACTGTTGTTCTACTGTTCTACTGTTGTTCTACTGTTCTACTGTTCTACTGTTGTTCTACTGTTGTTCTACTGTTCTACTGTTCTACTGTTGTTCTACTGTTGTTCTACTGTTGTTCTACTGTTGTTCTACTGTTGTCTACTACTGTTCTACTGTTTGTTCTACTGTTCTACTGTTCTACTGTTGTTCTACTGTGTTCTACTGTTCTACTGTTGTCTACTTTCTACTGTTGTCTACTGTTGTTCTACTGTTTTTGTTCTGTTCTACTGTTGTTCTACTGTTGTTCTACTGTTGTTGTTCTACTGTTGTTCTACTGTTGTTCTACTGTTGTTCTACTGTTCTACTGTGTTCTACTGTTGTTCTACTGTTGTTCTACTGTTGTTCTACTGTTGTTCTACTGTTCTACTGTTCTACTGTTCTACTGTTTCTACTGTTGTTCTACTGTTACTGTTCTACTGTTCTAGTTGTTCTACTGTTCTACTGTTCTACTGTTCTACTGTTCTACTGTTGTTCTACTGTTCTACTGTTGTTCTACTGTTCTACTGTTGTTTACTGTTGTACTGTTGTTCTACTGTTCTACTGTTCTACTGTTCTACTGTTCTACTGTTCTACTGTTGTTCTACTGTTGTTCTACTGTTCTACTGTTGTTCTACTGTTCTACTGTTCTACTGTTGTTTACTGTTTACTGTTGTTCTACTGTTCTACTGTTCTACTGTTGTTCTACTGTTGTTCTACTGTTGTTCTACTGTTCTACTGTTGTCTACTGTTCTACTGTTCTACTGTTGTTCTACTGTTCTTACTGTTCTACTGTTGTTCTACTGTTGTTCTACTGTTGTTCTACTGTTCTACTGTTGTTTCTACTGTTGTTCTACTGTTCTACTGTTGTTCTACTGTTCTACTGTTCTACTGTTCTACTGTTGTTCTACTGTTCTACTGTTCTACTGTTCTACTGTTGTTCTACTGTTGTTCTACTGTTCTACTGTTCTACTGTTCTACTGTTGTTCTACTGTTGTTCTACTGTTCTACTGTTGTTCTACTGTTGTTCTACTGTTGTTCTACTGTTCTACTGTTGTTCTACTGTTGTTCTACTGTTGTTCTACTGTTCTACTGTTTCTACTGTTGTTCTACTGTTGTTCTACTGTTTACTGTTGTTCTACTGTTCTACTGTTGTTCTACTACTGTTCTACTGTTCTACTGTTGTTCTACTGTTGTTCTACTGTTCTACTGTTGTTCTACTGTTGTTCTACTGTTGTTCTACTGTTCTACTGTTCTACTGTTGTTCTACTGTTGTTCTACTGTTGTTCTACTGTTCTACTGTTGTCTACTGTTGTTCTACTGTTTCTACTGTTCTACTGTTGTTCTACTGTTGTTCTACTGTTGTCTACTGTTCTACTGTTGTTCTACTGTTGTTCTACTGTTCTACTGTTGTTCTACTGTTCTACTGTTGTTCTACTGTTGTTCTACTGTTGTTCTACTGTTGTTCTACTGTTGTTCTACTGTTGTTCTACTGTTCTACTGTTGTTCTACTGTTGTTCTACTGTTCTACTGTTGTTCTACTGTTGTTCTACTGTTGTTCTACTGTTGTTCTACTGTTGTTCTACTGTTCTACTGTTCTACTGTTGTTCTACTGTTGTTCTACTGTTCTACTGTTCTACTGTTGTTCTACTGTTGTTCTACTGTTGTTCTACTGTTGTTCTACTGTTGTCCTACTGTTGTTCTACTGTTCTACTGTTCTACTGTTCTACTGTTGTTCTACTGTTCTACTGTTGTTCTACTGTTGTTCTACTGTTGTTCTACTGCAAAAATAAAAGTGTTTTTGTGACATGAACATCTGATACTTGGAAAAAATGTGCATCTAATAAATAAATAAATAAGAAGAATAAAAAACATATAATAATAATAATAATAATAATAATAATAATAATAATAATAATAATAATAATAATAATAATAACCCTGACTAACCCTAAACTATGACAAACATAATTTTAATATTTTAATAACATAATGATCCACACTGACTATTAAATTAAAATAAATAATAAAATATAAAAAATAGTAATACAAATATCTTGAAAAATATTTGTATTTTTAAATATATATATTTTTTTATGTTTAAATAAAATAAAAATATATATATATATATATATATATATATATATATATATATATATATATATCTAAACAGTTTTCCTTGAGTAACAGCTCTGGATAAACTCTGAACACAACACACTTGAGAAGAGCAAACGATCCTCTGTCCCACACCACATGAAGGCAGCACCATCACTCTGTCTACATCTGCAACGCTCTGTTCCACCCGGTGATGTCATCAAGTGGTCGTATCCAAGTTCTCAGCTCCTTTTCCCTTTTCAGTTGA
>NW_026571153.1:810514-848014 GCF_026225935.1 Boleophthalmus pectinirostris | reverse complement strand
TGGGCTGGAGACCCCAGGATCAAGGTGGGAAACACCTCCAAAGGTTGTGGAGAATGACCGAGCCAAGATCCTGTGGGACTTCAGATACAGACTGACAGAATGGTGATGGACCAACCAGACATAGTGGTGGTGGATAAGAAACAGAGCAGAGCCGTGGTGGTTGACATCGCAATACCAAGAGATGGTAATATCAGGAAAAAGGAACACGAGAAGCTAGAAAAATACCAGGGGCTCAAGGAAGAGCTGGAGAGAGCCTGGAAAGTAAAGGCATCAGTGGAGCCTGTGGTGATCGGACACTCGGGGCTGTAACCCCCAAACTGGAAGAGACACAACAGATACCAGGAAAAACAATGGAACATCTCAGTCCAGAAAAGTGCAGTACTGGGAACAGCAAAGATACTGAAGATACTCTCAAGCTCCCAGGCCTCTGGTAGACGACCGAGCTGAAGAGGGTGAGAGACCCAACCCACCGTGGAAGTATATATATATATATATATATATATATATATATATATATATATATTATATATATATATATATATATATATATATATAATATTTAATATATATATATAATATAATATAATTATTTATAATATATATATATATAAATAAATAGATGTAGATACAGATATTTTTTTGAAATTGATTTATTTTCACTTTTTTTATAAATAATATAAGGTTAAGGTTAAAAGGTCACATTTTTATATAGAGCACTCACACTCACTGATACACACACACACACACACACACACTCACTGATACACACACACACACACACTCACTGATACACACACACTCACTGATACACACACACTCACACACACTGATACTGTGTGTTGTTCTCTCAGTCCAGTTCAACTGCAGGTGGAGATGAACAGCAGACTGAGGTCCTGTGTTGTTCTCTCGTCTGTGTTGGTTCATCGTCTTGTGAAGTGTCTGTTTTGTTTCTCCTGAGCTTGAAAATCACCACTTCGTGACATCACAAGGTGGAGCAGAGCGTTTGGAGCTTTGAGAGATGTACTCAACCAAGACTTAACTCAGATTTAACCAGGGCTAAACAAGGACCAAACCAGGTCTAGAACAAAGTTAAACCAGGACTAAACCAGGTCAAAAAACAGGACTAAACCAGGAATAAACCAGGTCTAAACTTGGATAAACCAGGTCTAAACTTGGACTAAACCAGGTCTAAACTTGGATTAAACTTGGACTAAACCAGGTCTAAACTTGGATTAAACTTGGACTAAACCAGGTCTAAACTTGGACTAAACCAGGTCTAAACTTGGACTAAACTTGGACTAAACCAGGTCTAAACTTGGATTAAACTTGGACTAAACCAGGTCTAAACTTGGACTAAACCAGGTCTAAACTTGGATTAAACTTGGACTAAACCAGGTCTAAACTTGGATTAAACTTGGACTAAACCAGGTCTAAACTTGGACTAAACCAGGTCTAAACTTGGACTAAACCAGGTCTAAACTTGGACTAAACCAGGTCTAAACTTGGACTTTAAACTTTAAACAGGTCTAAACGACATTAGTTTTGTCAAAAGTATCAAAAATTAAATCCTAATCGATACTAAACGAGAATCGAAACTAGATCCTCATTTTCCTCAGGTCTTAATATTCACAATGAACTCATCTGTGATTGGTTCAGAGTTTCCTGCAGCGCTTTATAGTTAGAGCGACCACCTTCACAACATCTGCCCCCCGACTCGACCACGTCCGTCCAAACCACGAGAATAAAAAAAAAAAACTACAGTCGTCGCACCGCGGCTTTTCACCAGGACAAAATCTCCGTGCTGGTGTCGTTTTTTTCTGTCCAAAAATCTGAAGCTGGAGTTTTAACTGTCAGTGAAAAGTTTAAAATATCATTACAGAGACGCAGCAGCTTTGTAATTATGATGACCAAAAAAAAAAAAGAATGAAAATCTATCAACTGTGGACGTGTTGAGGCCAAATAAACATCAGCCAATAGAAAACGAGGCTGAATCTTTATCTATTGGCTGTTGGGTCGTCAATCAAACTCCCTATGTTTCTAGTGTAACTGACTCGTCGGCGCGCGGGGATTTCGTGGTTTATGCAGCGGTTCTTAGAGACTTTTTCAAACTGTCGCTTCCTCGCAGTTCGCACAAAGTTTGCCGCGATGTCGGACGAGAATCCACGACCGGTTCGCCGCCAAAAGAAAGTCGTTTTTTGAGGTCGCTGAAAGAAGAAGAGAAGAGGAAAAGGAGCAAAGACAAACTGAGGTGATTCTTGGAGATTCCTTCCAGCGACGGCGCGACCGAAGCAGACGAAGGGTCTAAAAACTGAAGACGCGTCGGTCTCTAAAATATTTCTACACAGGTCATTTCAACAGTGATTCTGAACATGCACTGGATGAAAACAAACGTGATTTCTAGACTAAAGAGGCGGGAGGAGGAGGTGTTTCTACTGAGGAAGGTGGAGTCACAACATTTGAAAAAGGACGGTCGCTGTATTTCACTTCCCTTAAAAAAATCCTCTTTACAACCTTTAACTGGAAATGTGAACGACCTCGAAAAAACATCGGATTTCACAAAAAAATCAGGAATTGAGCGTTAAGCCCTGCAGTCTGAACGTCGCCATCGTTTTACCAGCAGCACTTTGACTTTATTTGATTTTCACGTTTGTAAAATGTTCAGACAAATTGTTGGTTTAATAAAAAATAGAAATAAACGACAAGAAAATGGTTTTGGATTTTGTTCCCAAACTGAACCGAAAATGAAACGAACCGTGATCTCAAAACTGAAGTACGGTGATTTTTGTTCCGTTACACCCCTACTCAGTATATCGACTTTTGTATCCGCTCCTCCAAAGTCCATTTTATCGGTATTATATTGGTTGCAAAAAAAATCCATGTCAGTCAGTTTAAATCTGATCCAGTGTCTTTAAGTCGTTCTTCTGGTTCTTTCAGGTCGGCGACTCTGAAGATCCTCCACACGGAACATCTCAGACTCTGGGTTCTGCTGCTCCTCCTACAATGATTCAACCCGATCGGTGCGCCAGCCTCCTCACTCCTCTCAAACTCACCTACCGCACACCGCTCTCCTGCTCTTCTGGCTCTTCTGGCTCCTCTGGCTCCTCCTCAGGTTCCTCTGGCTTCTCCTCTGGCTCCTCTGGCTTCCTCTGGTTCCTCTGGCTCCTCTGGCTCCTCCTCTAGCTCCTGTGACTCCTCCTCTGTTTCCTCTGGTTCCTCTGGCTCCTGTGGCTCCTCGTGTGGCTCCTCCGGCGTGCTCTGAACGGCTCTCGTAGCTCCTCGTAGCTCCAGGCGGCGGGGATGAAGCGCGGGTGGCGTGCGTTGGCGCAGACGGGCGCGGCGGGGGCGGGCGAGGGGCGGCGGCGGGAGGAGGAGGAGGAGGAGCAGCGCTGCCCGGGCCCTTTCCCGTCGGCCACGTCTCTGTTCAGCCCCGACGTCAGCTCCAAGACGGCGTCCGACCTCCTGATCCGACTCTCAGGTGCGTCCGCCTCCACACGTCCTCCTCAGGCGAGTCTGGAGACGTCTGCACGAACTCGAACTCTTTTTGATTCGTTTGATTTCACGCTCAGACGCCTCGGGATTTTAGTCTCACTCGTTCTCTTCATGTCACGTAAAAATCTGATCAAATAAGACTGAATTTACTTTTTTTTTACACTTTCAACAACTTAAATCTTTTGTCTGTTTGTCTTCTGTCCAAACATCAAGAAATCATCAAACTTTAAAAAATATCTTTTGATAGGAACATTTTAGGTGCAAAAATCGCCAGTTTTTTTAGATGTAAAAACACAAAAATTGCTAAATTTTCTAAAATAAAAGTCTGAGGAGAATGTTAGAAGTGTTACACATGTTACACATAAAAATCTGATCAAATTTTCAGCAGCTCAAATCTTTTGTCTGTTTGTTTTCTGTCCAAACATGTCAAAACATCATCAAACTTCTATGAACATTTTTAGATTTGGGCCATTTTGGTGCAAAAGTCGCCATTTTTTTAGACACCAAAAACATAAAAATTGCTAAATTTTCCAAAACAAAAGTCTGAGGAGGATGATTTGAGTTGAGTTATTAGAGTGTGACACATGTCAGTCGTTTCTAACTGCAGTGATGTTGGTTTGTTCTGGTGTTTTGCAGCAGATTCATTCTTCTGCCTCGTGTACAAACATCTGTGCACACAAACACATTCAGAGCAGGAATCTACACTTAAATGTAACTTTAGATTTGATTTGTTTTGGTGAAACTCAAAATAAAACCTTCAGAGACAAAATCACCGTCAGGAAGGTCAGGAGTAAATCAGGTGTATTTAAAGAGGACGATGTTCTTCCAGGTTCTAATGTTCCTCATCACAAACCTGAACCTGCCTGAAGGTTTAGACGAGTGACTGAAACACTCCAACCTCTGAACTGTTGAACAACACAAACTCACATGTGAAAACAGAAACAGAAACAGAAACAGACTCCACGGTGGATTCCACAGACGGATCATAACAGAGATATTCAACTAAAACTTGAGGAGGTCCAATTAGAGAAGATCTCCTCCAGCAGACGTCCAGGACGTCCGAATATTTAACTTACATTATGATCGTGACACAGAAACAGACGAGTTTTATCAGTGTCTGAATGTTTGAACAACAGAATCAACCAAAATACAAAAAACATTTCAACAAAATGTGTTTTTAACACAGAAACTCACAGTGGACGACATTAAACACGACTGCAGATTCAAATGAATCAGAGAAAATAAATAAAATGGTTAAATTGTTATTTACAATTTATAAACTGAACTGTATTTAGCCTTGTGTGAGAAATACTACAGTCGAATCAGGTCCAAACCAGAGTCCTGGTCCAGAGTCCTGGTCCAGAGTCCTGGTCCAGAGTCCTGGTCCAGAGTCCTGGTCCAGAGTCCTGGTCCAGAGTCCTGGTCCAGAGTCCTGGTCCAGAGTCTGGATCCAGCAGGAGCAGCTCTGAGCTCAGAGTTTCTCTTCAGGTTGATGTGTGAGTTTGTACAAAGTTCTGCTGCTGTTTGATGAGTTCATGATGACGATGACTCGCGGTTTTAACGAGGAACATAGAAATCTTCCTCCTCCGGTCTTGGTCTGTGTTCAGCTCTGACGCTGTAGATCTTTGTCTCTTTCATGTTCTTCTGCTGTTCCCCTGACGCAGCTCCTCCCTCTGTAATCACTTTACACACAATCAACTCTCCTCCTCCTCTTCTTTCCTCTTTCCTTTCTCCTCTCCTCCTCGTCTCGTTCTCTTCCTCTTCCTCGTCTCCAGAGTTGACCCAGAAGGCCCGTGTGGAGCCTGGGGCCGGAGTGGAGCCCGAGTCCCAGCGTCAGGAGTCCGGGGGCGGGCAGCAGGACGAACCGGGCCTGGCTCTGTCTCCGGACGGACCCGGAGCGAGTCCAGAACCTCCGACTGTGTCCCACACGCCCGAGTCCAACGAGTCCCACGAGTCCCACGAGTCCAACGAGTCCCACGAGTCCAACGAGTCCAACGAGTCCAACGAGTCCAACGGATCCAACGAGTCCCACGAGTCCAGCGGCACCACCCAGATCCTGGCCTCGGACCTGCTGCGCAAACTCGCAGGTGACAGACTGACAGGTGACAGAGTGACAGGTGACACGCTGACAGGTGACAGACTGACAGGTGACAGACTGACAGGTGACAGACTGACAGGTGACACGCTGACAGGTGACAGACTGACAGGTGACAGACTGACAGGTGACAGACTGACAGGTGACACGCTGACAGGTGACAGACTGACAGGTGACACGCTGACAGGTGACAGACTGACAGACTGACAGGTGACAGACTGACAGGTGACACGCTGACAGGTGACAGACTGACAGGTGACAGACTGACAGGTGACACGCTGACAGGTGACACGCTGACTGACAGGTGACAGACTGACAGGTGACAGGTGACAGGTGACAGGTGACAGTGACAGGTGACAGGACACTGACTGACAGGTGACACGCTGACAGGTGACAGACTGACAGGTGACACGCTGACAGGTGACACTGACAGGTGACACGCTGACAGGTGACAGACTGACAGGTGACAGACAGGTGACTGACAGGTGACAGACTGACAGGTGACACGCTGACAGGTGACACGCTGACAGGTGACACGCTGACAGGTGACAGGTGACAGGTGACAGGTGACAGGTGACAGACTGACAGGTGACACGCTGACAGGTGACAGACAGGTGACAGACTGACAGACTGACAGGTGACAGACTGACAGGTGACACACTGACAGGTGACACTGACAGGTGACAGACTGACAGGTGACAGACTGACAGGTGACAGACTGACAGGTGACATGACAGGTGACAGACTGACAGGTGACAGACTGACAGGTGACAGACTGACAGGTGACAGTGACAGTGACAGGTGACACGCTGACAGGTGACAGACTGACAGGTGACAGACAGGTGACAGACTGACAGGTGACACGCTGACAGGTGACAGACTGACAGGTGACACGCTGACAGGTGACAGACTGACAGGTGACAGACTGACAGGTGACACGCTGACAGGTGACACGCTGACAGGTGACAGACTGACAGGTGACACGCTGACAGGTGACAGACTGACAGGTGACACGCTGACAGGTGACACGCTGGAGGTTTAGTCTGGTTTAGGTCGGTGAAAAATATCGAGACTCAGACACAAATCGATACTGAAACAAGGAATAAAACTAGATCCTCATTTTTCACAGATATCGACACTAAAACCAGGACTAGACCAGGACTAAACCAGGACTAAACGAGGTTCAAATCAGGACTAAATCAGGTCCAAAACAGATCTAAACTAAAACTAAACCAAGACTAAACCAGGTCTAAACAGAGAGTTTCTGTATTTCAGGTGACATTAGTTTTGTCAAAAGTATCGAAAATCAAATCTTAATCGATACTAAACGAGAATCAAAACTAGATCCTCATGTTCCTCAGATCTGGTCTAAACCAGGTCTAAACCAGGTCTAAACAGGTCTAAACCAGGACTAAACCAGGACTAAAACAGGTCTAAACCAGGTCTAAACCAGGACTAAACCAGGACTAAACCAGGACTAAAACAGGTCTAAACCAGGTCTAAACCAGGACTAAACCAGGACTAAACCAGGACTAAACCAGGTCTAAACCAGGTCTAAACCAGGACCTTTAATTCCTCTTTCGTTTATTACAGAACGCCAAGAGATCCAGAGTCAGTCCGTGCGGGTCAAAGAGGAGGAGGAGCCGATGGACGTCGATTCTCTGGCCGCGTTCGACTTGAGTCGACACCGACCCGTCGCCGTCTCCGAGCCGCTCGCCGCGACGAACCCCGACGTCTTCACCTTCAAAACCGAACAGAACGAGACCAAGACGCAAGTTCTAACGCCGCCCGGAGTCAACATGTCCGACCTCTGCTTCTTCGACCTCAAGAACTTTTACAGCTCGGCGCCGAAACGAACGGAACGAGCGTTTGGAATGACCGTGAAACGAGAGGAAGACGAAGACGACGGCGGCGTTTCTGGAGCCAGGATGATGGACGTTCTCCTGAAATCGAAAGCGTCGGAGCTGCACCTGAACGGAGCGAGGAGGAGGTTCGGGTCCGGGGTGGATTTTTCCTCGGGATTCGCTCCGAACGGCCTCGTCCCGGTGAAGAGCGAGGACGTGCTCTTCATCGGCGCCAAGATGGAGGAGCAGGTGGGCGCCGGACCCAGAATGGCGGATCAGTGTCTGCGGGCGGCGCTGTGGCAGGACATGTCCGTCAACCTGGCCTCCACCCTGCTCCACCAACTGTCAGGTCAGAACCTCCAACACAGAACATCTCCCCTGGTGACGGTTTGAATCCCACAACCAACGTCAAACATCACTGGTTGAACATCAGACCCACAGACCCATTCACACGTGAACTTTCACACATGAACATTCACACAGACAGTGGTTCCTCTTTTCTGCATCACTACGGAAAAAACAAACGTTGATACTGAACTAAATAAATAAATAATAAATGATTCGTTGTAAAAAAAAGTGTTGTATCAGACGTGTTCACACTTTTTCATCATGTGAGCTTCTTACAAAATGACCAAGTCAAAAAGATCGACCGAATACAAAGTCAAACAAACTGCACTGAAACACTCTGTGGCCCTTTTCTGGACCCTCCCCCACAGTTTGAGAACCTCTTCTTTAAGAGAACTTCCTCTGGCACTTTACACAAAACTGTGGAAAAAGTGAAGGAAGATTTTTAAACCTGTTTTTTAAAGTTCCAAACTGGAGTTTCATTTGTCAGATTCTTTAGGTCTAAAAAACTGTTTGGAAAAATTGGACAGAAATGCAGTCAGTAAAAGTTTAATGAAGCACAAAGTTTAAAATACGAATAAAAATGAGTAAAATGAATAAGAAAAGAATCCGAAAAACGATATAATAAAAATGATAATAAAAAAAAAAAACGATCCAATTCGGCTAAAATCCGAATTTTTAAAAAAACTGAGTCGGGTGCTGCAGTCACTGTTTGTCCGTGTGGATTTGGCCCTAGTCCCTCCGGTCCTGCCACCGCCACCTAGTTGTTTGGCTCGTTCATGTAGATAATTAGGGCCGCCACGTCCCCCCGCGTCCGGGCCCCCGCGTCCGGGCCCCCGCGTCCGGGCCCCCGCGTCCGGGCCCCGGCGTCCGGCCCCCGCGTCCGGGCCCCCGCGTCCGGGCCCCCGCGTCCGGGCCCCGCGTCCGCGGCCCCCGCGTCCGCTCCGCCACGGGTCCTCCGACTCCGGAGCCGCTGCAGGAAACAGAGCGCTTCTTAGCTACAGTGCGATCCACCGTCCGGCCTCCCGCATTCCCACAAGGTCCCCAGATACGTCCCTCTACTTGGCTCTTTTTGGCTCTTTTTGGCTCTTTTTAGGCGTTGTGTCTGTCCTTGTGGACTCGCTCCTCTGCCTGGTCCAGCCGGTCCACCTGTCTGCGTTCGCGTTCCCGCTCCTGCACCTGCCTTGCCCCGTCCTTTCCGGTTCCGGTGTCACATGTGCACATGAGCGTGTATTTGACACATTCTTTTGTGGTTTTGCAGTGATATTTACCAGCCTCTGCACGTTTACCAAACCAAACACACATCGTGACAAACACAGATGCATTTGTCACTTTTGTTAGACAAACTTCAGCCAAATGTGGCAGTAGGTCTGTTCTGTAGATCCGCTCTATGCTGTAGACCTGCTTTGTGCCAACACTGGAACACAAATTTAGACTGGTTTTTGCTTCACGTTTGGTCTTGCTTCTTCTAATCAGCCGCACTGTGGGAGGGGCTTGTGTTGGCTGTACGCAGGAAGGAGCGAGAGCGTGAAAAGGCGAGGGGCGGCGTGCTGACGTGAGGCAGATGGACAGGTAGGATGTTTAGGAAGTTGAACCTGCCCTGTGATGCACGCTGGTACACGAGGGCACACGCTGTCGCAGACGAGCCGTGCGTAGGGAGCGTGTGTGTATTTGTGATGCGCCGTAGAGTCTCCGCGGGTTTCAAATGAGCGCACAGGCTGCACTGAGACGCCCCACACGCTCCTGCACCCGCTACAAGTTTATTACCAACAGCAGCGGCCGCAATGAAATATGATCACACTTGTTGAGTGTCAGACCTCGAGTGAGAGACAAGACCGAGTCCAAACGCAAGTCCGAGACGAGACACGACGATCTACCCACACGACCTCGGAGATCGACTGGTAGATCGAGATCGACGTATTGAGCACCACTGATCTGGAGTCACAGTCTGGACCTTCAGAGGACCTGGACCAGATGAACAAAAATGACCCTAAAAAGACGTTTCAACATTTCTTTGCACAGTGGGTCCTGGGCTGTATTCAAACCCTCCTTACGGTTAGCAGTACGAGTCTGTGCGAGGCTCCGCCCCCCCAGGCTCCCACACGACAATTACACGACATAAAAACACAAAAACATGACACAAAACTGAACACAGCGACTGGACGAACCTGATGTGACGTGCAGGAGTTTCATTAGTGTGCCGCTCGGTGAGTGTGTGGGACGATGCTCTGAAGGGGGAGGGACTTAGCACAGGGAGTAAAAGAATTTGTGACTCTTGAACATTATTTTTCTGCGTCATGTTTGATTTTTTTGTGTTTTTGAACAGAAAGAGTCAGTAAATCCAACACGCAGATGATCGCGAGGACGCCAACGCCAACGCCAACGCCAACGCCAACGCCAACGCCGCTCAGAAACAGGTACAACTGCACTTTTTTATTTTAATTCTCTTTTTTTAAGACGCACTGTGTAACTTTTATGACAGGAACCACCACCTGCCATGGAGATATTACTGTTTAAAGAATGTTTACGTCTCCGTCTGGCCGTCATTTCTAGTTTGTATCGCTCAAAAACGCCGTGAAAAAACTGACAGTTTTACTGCGAGCGGCGTCGCCTCTCCACAGATCTGACCTGTAGCTCTGACCTGCTTGTTTTTCATGGATTTAGATAAAGCTAATGCCATACTGTGGAACTTTCTTGGCAAAGCAATGACATCTCCAAGGAGACAGTTCGGTGCAGGCAGAACCTCCACCAGTAAAGTTACATAGTGCGCCTTTAATTTTAGTTTTTTTGTTTGTTTGTTTTTTTATTTTATTTATTTTTGTTATTTTTGTTTTATTAATATATTTTATTGTCTTTATTTTATTTATTCATGTTTATTTTACTTATTTATTTTTATTCTCTTAATTTTATTTATTCCTTTTTATTTTATTAATTTATTTGTATTCTTTACCATTTTATTTATTCATTATTTTATTTATTCATTTTTATTCTTTTATTTTATTTATTCATTTTTATTTTATTTATTTATGTTTATTCTCTTAATTTTACTTTTTCATTTTTATTTTATTTATTCATTTTTATTCTTTTATTTTATTTATTCATTTTTATTTTATTTATGTATTTTTATTCTCTTAATTTTATTTATTCATTTTTATTTTACTTATTTATTTGATTCTTTTTGTTTTATTTTATTTATTCATTTTTATTTTATTTATTTTTATTATTTTTATTTTATTTATTCATTTTTATTTTATTTTGTATTTTTATTCTCTTAATTTTATTTATTCATTTTTATTTAACTTATTTATTTTAATTATTTTATTTTATTTATTTTTATTTTATTAAATTTCTGCCTATGATCAAAAATCTCACAAAAATGTGTTTTAATTTTTATCATTTTTTTCTTTTATTTTTTTAGATTTCACACACACACACACACACACACACATTGTATTTCCTGTGTATATATTTAGTGGTGTGTGTGTGTTTGTGTTTAACTCGTCCGAGTGTTAAACGTGTGTGTGTTGTTTTCAGTCCTGCTCTGATGCTGAAGGTGGAACAGAGCGGCTCCACTCCGACTCTGACGCCGCCGCGCCGCTGCCGCTGCCGCCGCCGCCGCCGCCGCTGCCAGGTACAAAAGAAATAAAAACAAAAAACACACACACACAGACTTTACCAGGTACAAAAAAAAACAAAAAAACACCGACACTTTACAACGGCAGAAATGAAGAAAAAGAAAACGAGAAACGAAACCAGATCCTCATTTTACGCAGAGTTCGATACTAAAAAAGTCCCATTTTCAGGACAGAGCAGAACCTTTCCTCAATGTGTTAGTCCTGGTTTAGTCCTGGTTTAGTCCTGGTTTAGTCCTGGTTTAGACCTGGTTTAGTCCTGGTTTAGTCCTGGTTTAGTCCTGGTTTAGACCTGGTTTAGTCCTGGTTTAGTCCTGGTTTAGTCCTGGTTTAGTCCTGGTTTAGAGTCCTGGTTTAGTCCTGGTTTAGTCCTGGTTTAGAGTCCTGGTTTAGACCTGGTTTAGTCCTGGTTTAGTCCTGGTTTAGACCTGGTTTAGTCCTGGTTTAGTCCTGGTTTAGTCCTGGTTTAGACCTGGTTTAGACCTGGTTTAGTCCTGGCCTGGTTTAGTCCTGGTTTAGTCCTGGTTTAGTTTTTAGACCTGGTTTAGTCCTGGTTTAGTCCTGGTTTTTAGTGGTTTAGTAGACCTGGTTTAGTCCTGGAGTCCTGGTTTAGTCCTGGTTTAGTCCTGGTTTAGACCTGGTTTAGAGGTCCTGGTTTAGACCTGGTTTAGTCTGGAGTCCTGGTTTAGTCCTGGTTTAGTCTTTTAGTCCTGGTTTAGTCCTGGTTTAGTCCTGGTTTAGTCCTGGTTTAGTCCTGGTTTAGTCCTGGTTTAGTAGTCCTGGTTTAGTCCTGGTTTAGTTGGTTAGACCTGGTTTAGTCCTGGTTTAGTCCTGGTTTAGTCCTGGTTTAGTCCTGGTTTAGTCCTGGTTTAGTCCTGGTTTAGACCTGGTTTAGAGTCCTGGTTTAGTCCTGGTTTAGTCCTGGTTTAGTCCTGGTTTAGTTCTGGTTTAGGACACGTGAGAACAGAAAAGAAAGTTTTAAAATCTGTGGATCGTTTAAACAGATTTTCTGAACAATAATAATAAAAATTGAACAGTTTCGTTTGTTTTAACGACACAGATTTGTTCCGGAGGTTTTTTCTGCTGCTCTTCTCTTCATTTCACTTTATTATTAAAATCATTTCTGTTTAATGTTTTGTTTTGTTTTTTACTGTAGTTTTGTTTATTCGGGCTTTAGAAAGACTCTTTTCCTTCTCGACGTGGATTAAATCTCAGTTCAGGACGTTTAGATTCTAAACTTCAGGTCACGTTGATGCTGAAAACAGATTTTCCTCCACAGAGTCGAGTCTGAGACGAGACCAGACGACGGGAGGAACCTACTTCTACAGGTCAGACTCGCTTTGGATTTATTTATTTGTCTCGATTTATTCAGAAGAAGAATCGTCCTTTAACTCAGAGCTGTAGTTGTTCTCCAGACTGTTCTCCTCAGATGTTTCTCCAGACTGTTCTCCTCAGATGTTTCTCCAGACTGTTCCCCTCAGATGTTTCTCCAGACTGTTCTCCTCAGATCTTTCTCCAGACTGTTCTCCTCAGATGTTTCTCCAGACTGTTCTCCTCAGATGTTTCTCCAGACTGTTCTCCTCAGATCTTTCTCCAGACTGTTCTCCTCAGATGTTTCTCCAGACTGTTCTCCTCAGATGTTTCTCCAGACTGTTCTCCTCAGATGTTCCTCCAGACTGTTCTCCTCAGATGTTCCTCCAGACTGTTCTCCTCAGATGTTTCTCCAGACTGTTCTCCTCAGATCTTTCTCCAGACTGTTCTCCTCAGATGTTTCTCCAGACTGTTCTCCTCAGATGTTTCTCCAGACTGTTCTCCTCAGATGTTTCTCCAGACTGTTCTCCTCAGATGTTTCTCCAGACTGTTTCCCCCTCAGATGTTTCTCCAGACTGTTCCCCTCAGATGTTTCTCCAGACTGTTCTCCTCAGATGTTTCTCCAGACTGTTCTCTCAGATCTCAGACGTTCCTCCAGACTGTTCTCCTCAGACGTTCCTCCAGACTGTTCTCCTCAGACGTTCCTCCAGACTGTTCTCCTCAGACGTTCCTCCAGACTGTTCTCCTCAGATGTTCCTCCAGACTGTTCTCCTCAGACGTTCCTCCAGACTGTTCTCCTCAGATGTTCCTCCAGACTGTTCTCCTCAGATGTTCCTCTCCAGACTGTTCTCCTCAGATGTTCCTCAGACTGTTCTCCTCAGATGTTCCTCAGACTGTTCTCCTCAGATCTTTCTCCAGACTGTTCCCTCCTCCAGATGTTTCTCCAGACTGTTCTCCTCAGATCTTTCTCCAGACTTTTCTTCAGATGTTTCTCCAGACTTCTCCTCAGATTTTCTCCAGACTGTTCTCCTCAGATGTTTCTCCAGACTGTTCTCCTCAGATGTTTCTCCAGGTTCTAGTCGTTTCTTTTCTCTGAACCTTCTGGAGTTTATTTGGACTGATTGACTTTTGAGGAAACTTTAATCTTTTATTTTTTTTAGACGCTGGTTTGTCGTTCTTCCCTCGTTTTCAGCTCCACCGTTACAAACCTGCGTGAAGTCGCTCCATCAAACACAAACCTCCACAAAAACTACGACAGTCGTTTGAGCTTCGTTTGTTTGATTGTGATGATTGTGAGAACAGCATCTTGAAAATAAAAGATTAAAGTTTCCTCAGATGTGAATCAGTCCAAATAAACTCGAGAGCGTCAGAGAGAAGAAACGACTAGAACCTGGAGAAACATCTGAGGAGAACAGTCTGGAGAACAGCTCTGATTTAAAGGACGATTCCTCTTCTGAATCATCGACCCAAAATTAAAGTGTTTGTGTCTGAAAAAACAGAATCAAACAAACGAAGCTCAAACGACTGTCGTAGTTTTTGTGGAGGTTTGTGAATCAGTCCAAATAAACTCCAGAGGATCAGAGAGAAGAAACAACGAGAACCTGGAGAAACATCTGAGGAAACTTTAATCTTTTATTTTCGAGACGCTGTTTTGTGGTTCTTCCCTCGTTTTCAGCTCCACCGTTACAAACCTGCACAAAAACTACAACAGTCCTTTGTGCTTCGTTTGTTTGATTCTGTTTCTTCAGATATTCGCAGTTTTATTTTGGGTCGATGATTCAAAATGTGAAACAGCCTCAAGACAGCAGAATATTAAAACATTTGTGTTTAGTTTGTGCTGTTTTGTGACTGTTTTCATTTTGAATCATCGACCCAAAATAAAAACATTCATGTCTGAAGAACCAGAATCAAACAAACGAAGCTCAAACGACTGTCGTAGTTTTTGTGGAGGTTTGTGTTTGATGGAGCGACTTCACGCAGGTTTGTAACGGTGGAGCTGAAAACGAGGGAAGAACGACAAAACAGCGTCTAAAAAAATAAAAGATTAAAGTTTCCTCAAACGTGAATCAGTCCAAATAAACTCGAGAGCGTCAGAGAGAAGAAACGACCAGAACCTGGAGAAACATCTGAGGAAACTTTAATCTTTTATTTTGAAGATGCTGTTTTGTCGTTCTCAGGTGTCACGTGTGCGGGTTCGAGACGGAGGGGCGGAGCCTCTTCCACAGTCACATGACGGAGCACCGCCAATGGGAGCGCGACCTGTTCTCTCTGCACTGCTGCGCCTGCGACCTCTCCACCAATCAGGAGCCGGAGATGACGGCGCACGTGGACACGCACCTGCACCGCGACGCGCACGCACGAGCGCAGATCAGGTGAGAGCGCCGCCCGCCGCCCGCCGCCCAACGACAACGACAACACCGACGACAACACCGACGACAACACCAACGACAACACGACGACAACACGACGACACACGACGACAACACGACGACAACACTGACGACAACAACGACAACACAACGACAACACCGACAAACACGAACGACACACCAACGACAACACCAACGACAACACCCGACG
The DNA here is from genome assembly GCF_026225935.1 of Boleophthalmus pectinirostris. Lineage (NCBI taxonomy): Eukaryota > Metazoa > Chordata > Actinopteri > Gobiiformes > Gobiidae > Boleophthalmus > Boleophthalmus pectinirostris. The sequence continues at coordinate 832,718 of NW_026571153.1, read as the reverse complement.
ACAAACACCGACAACGACAACACCGACGACAACACCGACGACAACACCGACGACAACACCGACGACAACGACGCCGACGACAACACCAACGACAACACCACGACGACAACACCGACGACAACACCGACGACAACACCGACGACACGACAACACCGACGACAACACACGACAACACCAACGACAACACCGACGACAACACTGACGACAACGACAACACCGACGACAACACCGACGACAACACCAACGACAACGACGACAACACTGACGCCAACGACAACACCAACGACAACACCGACGACAACACCGACGACAACACTGACGACCAACGACACACACCGACACGACAAACACCGACGACAACACACGACGCACAACGACAACACCAACGACAACACCGACGACAACACCGACGACAACGACACAACACCGACGACAACACGACGACAACACTGACGCCAACGACAACACCGACGACAACACCGACGACAACACCGACAACACTGACCAACGACAACACCGACGACAACACCGACGACAACACCGACGACAACACGACGACAACACAACACCGACGACAACACCGACGACAACACCGACGACAACACCAACGACAACACCGACGACAGAACGACACACAACACCGACAACACCGACGACAACCGACGACACACACCGACGACAACACGACGACAACACTGACGACAACAACGACGACAACACCGACAACACCGACGACACAACACCGACGACAACACCGACGACAACACCGACAACACCGACAACACCGACGACAACAACACCGACGACAACACACGACACGACAACAACGACAACACCGAAGACAACACCGACACGACACCGACGACAACACCGACGAAACAACGACGACAACAACACCAACGACAACACTGACGACAACACACGACAACACCCGACGACAACACCGACAACACCGACAACATGACAACACCGACGACAACACCGACGACAACACCACGACAACACGACAAACACTGACGCCAACACGACGACAAACACAACACGACAACGAACACACCGACGACAACGACCAACGACAACACACCGACGACAACACCGACAAGACAACACCGAACGACAACACAACGACGACAAACACCAACGACGACAACACCGACGACAACACCGACGACACACGACAACGACAACACCGACGAAACACCAACGACAACACTGACGACACAACACCGACGACAACAACCGACCAACGACAACACACGACGACAACAACACGACGACAACACGACAGACAACACGACAACACCGACGACAACACCGACAACACCGACGACAACACGACGACGACAACAACACGACATGACAACACCGACGACAACACACGACAACGACAACACCGACAACACGACAACACCGACGACACACGACGACAAACACACAACGACGACAACACACGACGCACACACCGACGACAACACCGACAGACAACACGACAACACCACGACAACGACAACACCAACGACGACACACACGACGACAACACCGACAACACCACGACAACACCGACAACACCAACGACAACACCGACGAACACCGACACACACCGACGACAACACCGACGACACACACCGACGACAACACCGACAACACACGACGACGACAACACGACAACACTGACGACAACACGACGACAACACCGACAACGACGACAACACCGACGACAACACAACACCGACGACGAAACACACGACAACACAACGACAACACCGACACAACACCGACGACAACACCGACGACAACACCAACGACAACACCGACGACACCGACGACAACACCGACGACAACGACAACACCGACGACAACGACACCCGACGACAAACACGACGACACAACGACGACAACACCGACGACAACACCGACGACAACACCGACAACACCGACGACAACACCGACGACAACACCGACGACAACACCAACGACAACACCGACGACAACGACACACAACACGACACACACGACAACACAACCGACGACACACCGACGACAACACCGACGACAACACTGACGCCAACGACAACACCGACGACGACAACACCGACGACAAGACAACACACGACGCAACACCGACAAACACCGACGACAACACAACGACAACACCGGACAACGACCAACGACGACAACACCGACGACAACACCAACGACAACACCGACGACAACACCGACGACACACCGACACAACCGACGACAACACCGACAACACCGACAACACAACGACAACACAACGACAAACACCGACGACAACACCGACGACAACACCAACGACAACACCAACGACAACACTGACGACGACAACACACGACGACAACACACACGACAACACACAACACCACACAACACCAACACAACACGACGACGACAACACCGACGACAACACCGACGACAACACGACGACAACACCGACGACAACACCGACAACAACACCGACGACAACACCGACGACAACACCGACGACAACGACAAACACAACGACGACAACACCGACACCGACAAACACGACGACGACAACACCGACGACAACACGACGACAACACCGACGACACACACACAACACCGACAACACTGACGCCAACGACAACACCGAACGACAACACAACGACGACAACACCGACGACAACACTGACACACAACGGACAACACCGACGACAACACGACGACAACACCGACGAACAACCGACGACAACACACGACGACGCCAACACCACCGACGACAACACCGACGAACAAACACCACCGACGACAACACCGACGACAACACCGACGACACACACACGACGACACACACCGACGACAACACCAACGACAACACCGACGAACACCGACGAACACCGACGACAACACCGACGACACAAACACCGACGAAACACCGACAAACACGACGACAACACCGACGACAACGACTGACGACAACACACGACGACGACGACAACACCGACAACACCGACGACAACACACCGACAACACCGACGACAACACCGACGACAACACACGACACAACACCGACACAACACTGAACGACAACACCAACGACAACACCGACAACACACCGACGACACACACGACGACAACACCGACGACAACACACACATGACGCCAACGACAACACCGACAACACCGACGACAACACCGACAACACTGACAACACCGACGACAACACACGACGACAAACACCGAACACGACAACACTGACGACAACACCGACGACACCGACGACACACACCGACGACAACACCGACGACAACACCGACAACGACAACACGACGACAACACCGACGACAACACTGACGACACACACCGACGACGACAACACAACTGACGACAACACACGACAACACCGACGACAACACCGACGACAACACACGACAACACGACGACAACACTGACAACACCGACAACAACGACACCGACGACAACACCGACGACACACCGACGACAACACCACGACAACACGACAACAACACCGACGACAACACCGACGACGACAACACCGACGACGACGACACGACAACACGACGACAACACCGACAACACGACGACAACACCGACGACAACACACGACCAACACACACCAACACCACGCCACCGACGAACGACAACACTGACGCCAACGACAACACCGACGACAACACCAACACCACACACACCGACAACACACGACGACAACACCGACGACAACACCACGACGACAACACCAACGACAACACCGACGACAACACCGACGACAACACCGACGACAACACCGACGCCAACACCGACGACAACACCGACGACAACACCGACGACAACACCGACGACAACACCGACGACAACACCAACAACAACACCGACGACAACACTGAAACGACGACACACCGACACACCGACGACAACAGACGACAACACCGACGACAACGACGACACACCGAACGACGAAACACCGACGAAACACCGACGACAACACCGACACTGACGACACACGAACGACAACACAACGACGACAACACCGACGACACACCGACGACAACACCGACGACAACACCGACAACACCGACGACAACGACCGACAACGACGACAACACACCGACGACAACACCGACGACAACAACGAACACGACAACTGACAACACGACAACACGACAACGACAACACACGACGACAACACCGACGACACACACACCGACGACAACACTGACGACAACACCGACGACACACCAACGACGACAACCGACGACGACAACACCGACAACAACACTGACGACAACACTGACCAACACCAACGACAACAACCGACGACAACACGACAACGACAAACACCAACACCGACACACACCGACGACAACAACACGACAAACACCACGACACACCGACAACACCGACGACAACACCGACAACACGACAACACCGACGACAACACCGACAACACTGACAACACACGACAACACCGACACACCCGACGACAACACACCAACACCGACGACAACGACGACGCCAAAGAAGTGTAAAACGATAAGAGCACGATTAAAAGAACCACACCTGCAGATTAATGAATAAAAGCAAATAAATCAGTTGCATTTTAATAAAGTGTCATTTTATTCTGGAAACACAAACTGAAACTTGTATAGTATAAATGTAGTTAATACGATTAACTGAGATTCAGGAGCAGGACCACGCCTCAGCCGCCCTCTCCTCTCACCAGCGAACCACAACTCACCTCGACCACGCCTCTAATTTCCCAGAAGCCTATATGTAGCAGCCTTTCCCATCATCCCAGTTTGTCTCGGCGAACTCGACCCCACCCTCCCATCCCATTTTGTCTTTCAGTCATAAGACCCCTACAAGGGGGGTCCCGTTCCGGCTGGGCCAATTGTAGATTGAGACGAAGCCCCACCCATAGTCTCAACCCAGTCATCTTTGCCTCGCTTTGTACATTATCAATAAACTACTTCGCACTATGTTGTCGTTGGCGTGGTCCTAGCTAGTGAAATATATATATATATATATATATTATATATATATATATATATATATATATATATATATATATATATATATATATATATATATATATATATATACTTGTAAAGTTTCTTCTAAAGTCCAAATCCAGAAGTGAAAATGATCCAGATGTTTCTTGTGACAGTGTGTGGAGTTTAAATCTGCAGTTTTGTGTTTTAAACATGTGAATGAAACAAACACAACTACAGCTCTGTGTGTGACCAGGAACAACAGAACAACAGAACATTAGAACATTTAGAACATTAGAACATTAGAACATTTAGAACATAAGAACATAAGAACATTAGAACATTTAGAACATTTAGAACATTAGAACATTTAGAACATTAGAACATTAGAACATTAGAACATTAGAACATTAGAACATAGAACATTAGAACATTAGAACATTAGAACATAAGAACATTAGAACATTAGAACATTAGAACAACAGAACATTAGAACATTAGAACATTTAGAACATTAGAACATTAGAACAGAACATTAGAACATTAGAACATAGAACATAGAACATTAGAACATTTAGAACATTAGAACATTAGAACATTAGAACATTAGAACATTAGAACATTAGAACATTAGAACATTAGAACATTAGAACATTTAGAACATTAGAACATTAGAACATTAGAACATTAGAACAGAACATTAGAACATTAGAACATTTAGAACATTAGAACATTTAGAACAGTAGAACATTTAGAACATTAGAACATTAGAACATTAGAACAGGAGGTGAGCGCGCTGATGCTTCGGCGCTGCAGATAAAAGCACCAACAGTCTCTTCACTCTCAGGTCGTGTCCTTCTCTTCTGCTCAGATGCCCTCCCGCTCTTCCCGCTCTTCCCGCCGCTCCCGCTCCTCCCGCCGTTGCCGTGGAGACGTCCCCGGAGACGAGCGCCCATCGCTGCAGGATCTGCCAGAGGTCGTTTCCAGGGCAACAGGAGCTGCTGGTTCACTTCCAGGGTCATCGCCAGGGCAACCAGTACCGGTGCGACCGCTGCGGTCACCTGACGCGCACCGCCAACAAGCTGGTGGAGCACGTGCGCGTGCACACGGGCGAGCGTCCCTTCACGTGCGCGCTCTGCCCGTACAGCGCCAAGCGGCGGGACAGTCTGCGTCTGCACTGCAAGGTCAAACACCCCGCCCACGCCCACGCCATCGCCGCCCACGTGCACGCCAACGGACTGGTGCACGCGCCCGGCCTCGCGCACAGGGACGCTCACGCCCGGCGCCCGCACGCCGCCCTGGCCCCGCCCCCCCGCGGCCCCCTGCCCCCCCCTTGGGAGCGGCCGCTGTGGCGAGAGCTGTCGCCTCTGCTGCCCATCACCGTCCTGCTCAACATCGCGCCCCGCCCCCCCGAGCGCGCCGCCCAATCGGAGCCCCGCCCCTCAGACCTCTCAGACCAATCAGAAGCCTCCTGTCCCTCGTCTTCCTGTAAGCGCTCGTACATGCGTTACCTCGGACTCTCGTCTCTCTGAATGTGAGCGCGGGAGGGCATCTGAGCGTCTGGAGCGCGGGCGGCGGCAGAGGGTGAATGTGGGAGGGCATCTGTGTCGGCAGGTGCCCCCCGCCTCAGGGCCCGGCGCTGCTTCAGTCGCTCCAACTCTCTCCATGCAAACAGACTTTTCCCGCGCCGCCCGAACTCTAACGCGCTCAGACGCAGCTCCGACTTTATCTCCACGTTTATCTCCAGTTTAACTTTATCAACAGCTTTCACTTTTAACATCAAACTCTGTTTTTTAAATGTCCCGTATTTCACTTTATTCAGACGACAGGCGACTCTCAGAGGAGTACTCAAGTAAAAGTACTGTTACTTCAAATATTACTCAAGTAAGAGTAAAAGTATCTGCTGGAAAAGTATTCTACACGTCTCTGGATAATTCAGAGTTCAGTCTAATATGGGACCTTTAAAATAGTTAAAGCTGCACTGTGTCACTTTTCGGTTTGGGGTTCGTCACCTGCTCGTTTCTATGGAGACGTCGCTGTTCTGTCTGGAATGTTCCGCAGTGTGACTTTAAACAGCTCCACTTTACATTTATTCAGTTACAGGAGATTTCAGAGCTCGAAAATATCTAGAAAACCAGACACTGTGACTGTGAGGGGAGTCGCCTCTCCACAGATCTGACCTGGAGCTCGGTCTGGTTTGTTCTCAATGAAGATATTTCTATTTATTTATTTTGCACATATTTCACATATAACAATAAAAAAAGCATAAAATAAAATAAAAACGTGCTGGAAGAAGCAAAAGATCCAAAAGGTCGTCCACCTGATGAACACATGAACCTGAAGGACGATCAAACATTATCATGAAAAAACTTTTCCTCAAACTCTTTTTAAACCAGTGTTTCTCAGAGTCTGGGTCAGATGTTTTTGTCTGGATCTGCGTGTGGCTCTGTGAGGCTGGGTATCGTTAAGAAGTTGCCGATACGATACATATCTCGATACAGTGCACTTTCGATTCGATATGACATATTTCAAATCGATTTGCTGCGGTTCAATAAAAAATAAAGGCTAAATCGTGTCTGTGACACTAAAAGTCTTTGTTAAATCACTTCTTCTTGTGCAAAGTTCATATGAAACACAAACATTTTAATCGTCAAAACAGTGAAAATATCAAATGTGTCGCATAAATGAGTTTCCTTTCACTCCAAAAGTAACAAAACTGTAGCTGTAACAAAATAATTTAGTAAAACACACCTAAAAATCCTCTTGGTGAAATATCGATACAGTAGCCCACGATATCGATACTGTATCATCGCATTAAACGATACGATATGTCGATATTCCGATATTTTTGCACAGCCCTACTCTGTGCTGTACAGTCCTGACACAAGGGGGCGTGAGGGAGTCAGTGAGTCGTCTCTTGTCCTGAGCGAGTTTCCTGCAGCTGAAGTGAAAAAAGCTCGATTGTCCAAAAAGAAAGAGATAAATGAGTAAAGGTCAGAGGTGTTCAGGGGAGAGAGGAACGTCAGGAGACAATCCACAATGAAAATACAGATGGAGATGAAGCTTTAACGCTGTGGAGCCTCAGGCAAAGAAAAGAAAATGAGCAGTAAGGCCGAACAAAAGCTCTTTTTTGAATGATGACTTTATAAACTGTGTTGGTCCTGATCAGGATGTGAGACCAAAGTGTCGTCTGCAGAGAAAAACTGTAAACGAGTCTGAAGACAACGAAACTTTTAGAAACTCTGCAGCCGACAAACCCGTAGATTTAATTGAAAGAAAAGCACCAGAGATTAAAACATCAGCAAATATTCTACGGAAAAATGTCACAGTAAATGACGAGGCCCAGTTCGCCTCTTACACGGTCGAGAAACAGACACATTATTTATGAATAACGTCGATGAACTTGGGTCACGAAGGTTTGTGACTTTTAAAACACGTGTCCCCAGAAAAAAAGTTTGGGAAACACTGATTTAAACGACGTTTCTGATGCAACTGAACAAACGTGAAAACTGCTCCAGGACTTTCCACCTCTGAATCGAAGTAAAACTGAATCCTGATGTGATTTAGACGAGTTTTGTATTTTAAAATAAAATGTGAAATGTTCAGGGATCACAGTCTTTTTATAAAGAATTTATAAATAAAAATATAAATCTGATCAATATTTATTTAATAAATATTAAGAAAGTCAAGTTTGATGAAGAAATGAGCAGCAGATGTTTGTGGTAGAGTCATAGTCAAGAGCGAATCCAGACCAAGACCAGACCAAGACCACAGGGTCCCGAGACCAGGACAAGACCAAGACCTCTGAGGATCGAGACTGAGACAAGACCGAGACTTTTAAAGGTTGAGACCAAAACAAGACCGAGACTTTTAAAGGTTGAGACCAAAACAAGACCGAGACTTTTAAAGGTTGAGGTCGAAACAAGACCGAGACTTTTAAAGGTCGAGGTCAAGACAAGATCAAGACGAGATCAAGACTTTTACAGGTCGAGATCAAGACCAAAACAAGCCCGAAACTTTAAAGGTTGAGATCGAGATTAGACCAAGACTTTCACAAGTCGAGATCGAGACAAGATCAAGATTTTTAAAAGTCGAGCTCAAGAAAAGACCAAGACTTTTAAAGATTGAGATTGAAATAGGACCAAGACTTTTAAAGGTCAAGATCGAGACAAGACCAAGACTTTTAAAGGTTGAGACCGAGACAAGGCTGAAACTTTTAAAGACCGAGACAAAACCAAACCTTTTAAAGGTCAAGACCAAAACAAGACCGAGACTTTTAAAGGTTGAGACCAAAACAAGACCGAGACTTTTAAAGGTCGAGATCGAGACAAGGCCGAGACTTTTAAAGGTTGAGACCGAGACAAGACCGAGACCTCTGAGGATCAAGACCGAGACGAGACAGAGACCTTTAAAGGTCGAGACCGAGACAAGACCAAGACCACGGCCCATCGACTCCAAATTGAGACCATCTTTGTCATTTTCGACATTTATTTGTATTTTACAGATATTTTGGCACAAATATATCAATGTTTTTATAAATCTATCTCCATTTTATCCTTGAGACTGAGACAAGACCAAGACCAGGCCAAGACCTCAAAAAAGGTTGATAGAAAAGTTTAATGCCACACTGTGACACATTCCAGACAAAGTAATAAAATCTGCACAGAGAAAAGCATTTGACGAACCCCCCGCCGGAAAAGTTACACAATGCAGCTTTAAATCATAGTTTTTTTTACATGTTCTTCATCATTTCCTTCTTTTTTCCTCTTCTTTGGTGATTCAAAATCCCGACTCGACGGCTCCGTCTCTGCCCGTGGAGAGAACGTCACGCAGCTCCACTTCAAACGCACTGAACTCAAGGACCACGGGTTTTTTTGTTTGTTTTTTTCTGGAACTTTCACCGTTTTTTGGTTTTCGCTGCGTTTTCTGCCTGCCTGTGGAACCACCGAACTTTTTCGCTATTTAAACTTGTGACATATTTATTGCCTGTTTCTCCGGTCGCTCCGAAACCACCGCTGTGAGGAAACACGGCTCCGCGTTTTGAGGACTTTTGTCCCGTTCTGACGAAAAAGTATTTGTTTTAAAATGGTTTATCACTACGGCAACGGTGTTAACGTTTCATAATGTCGTTTCAATCTCATTGCGATTTTTTGCCAGTTTGTCGACTGGACAAAAGTAGTTTTGTATAAATCTTTTGGGACTGTCCTGAGGAAACAGGGACTTCTGTCTCTTTAGACATAATAAATATTAAAACAACTCCACAAACTAAATTATTCTACATGTGAAAATATTGGGTATTTTTTATTTTAATTAATTTGACTTGAAGTTGTTTGTTTTACGATTTGAGCCGATCGCAGTGAATGTGAAGAATCCCTCAGTCGTCCAGGTAGAATCCACGTCGAGGAGAAAATTCAGTTTGTCGACTGGACAAAAGTGAGTTTGGATGAAGACGTTTCTCAGCTCGTCCAAGCTGCTTCTTCAGTTCTGCTCAGACGCTGGTGGAAAGTCCTCTCTGTATTTGTGAAGATCCAAACTGGGCCTTCAACAAAACCAAGAAAACTAAAAAACAGGACAACAGAGAATCAGAACCAGGAGAAAGGGGGGAACTATTCCCTACATGGCTGGTGTTTCTGAAAAACTACAGAGACGTCATGAGATCCTGGTCTATTTCAAACCTACAAACGCTTTAAGACAGAAACTGGTCCAACCCAAAGAACAAAACACCGAGACACAAACAAAACTATGAGTGAAGTGAACATGACACTGGAGAAACTAAACACTTCACAAGAACCAACACAGACGAGAGAACAACACAGGACCTCAGTCTGATGTACATCTCCACTTAAAATCCACGGGCCACTCGTTTGAGGACAGTGAGGTGCAGATCTGATCCAGAGAAAAGAATTGGTTTGAGAGGAGAGAGAAAGAAGCTTTTTTGTTAAGAAATAGAATCCTTCTCTAAACAGAAATGGACTCAGACTCCATCTGTCTCCTATTTACACGTCCATCCTCAAACCTCAAACAAAACAAACAAGAACAACAGGTGGAGTCAGGTCAGGACCAGAGGTGTGGACGCTCCATTGTGGACATGAATTGTTCTCTTAATTAGACCCCAACACCCTGTACAGGTCAACAGGCCCAACTAACAAACACAAACTGTAAATAAGTAGGAGTGTTAGGCTGCGTTCACACTGCACCTGAAGTTTCCCAAACCCGATTTTTTTGTCTCTATGTTCCTGTATCTGATCTTTTAATGTCAGTCTGAACCACACAGATCAGATGTTTTCACATGTGACCAGGACACTTGGATCTGTGCTCCTGAAACTGATCCATATCTGATCTTTAACATGTGACTTGAGTGTGAACAGTCAGGTCACATTCATCCACCTACACGTCATCAACAAGACACAAACGTCACTATTCTGCACTGAAGTAGAGAAAACTGTTCATGATCCATGTGACTGAAGTGAAGCACATCTCCACTCACCACAAAACACCACCACCAAAAACCTCGTCCTTCTCCTTCTCAATCTCCTCCTTAACCCTCTCCAGGCAGACGTTGCAGATTTGCAACAGCTAAATTCCAATTACCTACTTACTCCAAATCCATATTTTATGAGCTTTTTTTTACTCAGGAGCCTTTTTTCCCATCCATGCTGATAAACGTGGACGATGCAGACTGTGCAAGAACGGCTCCATGCAAACGACCTGCCAGAAGTGCAAAGTACTTTTGTTGTTTACAAAGGATAGAAATTGTTTCTTGGAGAAACACATGAAAAAGTGATGTTGTTCTGCCGCTGTAAAGCTGTTACACTGAGCTTTATGTTTTCATTGTTATGAAAAGTGGTTTACACATAAAGTTAGTGTTCATATCATTTTCTTCAGTGTTAATTTACCACCCCGGACCAATGCTGCAAATCTGCAACATCCCAGACACACTGGATGTGACGGTCTCTCAAAAAGTCAGGATTGTATATTACTGCCCCATATGAACATTTTCCCCAAATATCAGATTTTTCCCTGTTACTAAGATTTAATTTGAGCCTGGGACAGTTAAAACAAGTAAGTTGTTCATGTTCTGGCTCCGGTACGAGAGGAACTTTAAAATCTCCAGAGGAACTTTAAAATCTCTCTCGCTCGCTGCGGTTGACGTCGTCGTGTCTCCAGTGTCACATGTGGGACACTTTTGGGCCGTTTAATGTTCACACTGGAGTCACATAGTCACTGGAATTTAACTGGAAATGTGAACGACCTCGAAAAAACATCGAATTTCACAAAAAAATCAGAATTGAGCATTAAGCCCTGCAGTCTGAACGTAGCCTTAGTTTCAGAGTAGTTTCAGTGTAGTTTCAGTGTAGTTTCAGTGTAGTTTCAGTGTAGTTTCAGAGTAGTTTCAGTGTAGTTCGCTCCTCCTGCAGACATAAGGAAGTGTCACCAGCATCTGACAGAACTGAAGAAGCAGCTTGGACGAGCTGAGAAACGTCTTCAACCAAACTCACTTTTGTCCAGTCGACAAACGATGTGGATTCTACCTGAGCGACTGAGGGATTCTTCACATTCACTGTGATCGGCTCAAATCGTAAAACAAACAACTTCAAGTCAAATTAATTAAAACTAGAAAAGCAGTCAGAGAGCGCAGACTCCGCCAAGGACGACAGTCCCCCTCATATTGTGTTTTCCATAAATATTTGTCTCGTATCTTTCAGTTTGGAATATGAAAGAGGATCATTGTCCATCCCTGAGTCACATTTCATGGGGTTTGGTCAATAATTAACCCAGATATTGAGAAACAACATTTTTGGCCCCATTTACCACAATGTGAACTAAAATTTCAAAGTGATCCAGAATCCAGGATTTCTTCCGGATCAAACCCAAAATGAAATCAGTTCTTCCTTTTCACATTTCCAACAAATCCTGAAAATTTCATCAAAATCGGTCCATAACTTTTTGAGTTATGTTGCTAACAGACAAACAAACAAACAAACAAACAAACAAACAAACAAACAAACAAACAAACAAAGACAAACAAAAACAAACAAACAGACAAACAAACAAGACAAACAAACAAACAGACAAACAAACAAACAGACAGACAGACAAACAAACAAACAAACAAACAAACAAACAAACAGACAAACAAACAAACAAACAGACAAACAAACAAACAGACAAACAAACAAACAGACAAACAAACAAACAGACAAACAAACAAACAGACAAACAAACAGACAAACAAACAAACAAACAAACAGACAACAAACAAACAAAAACAAACAAACAGACAACAAACAAACAAACAGACAAACAAACAAACAAACAAACAAACAAACAAACAAACAAACAACAACAGACAACACAAACAAAAACAAACAAAAACAAACAAACAGACAAACAACAAACATAAACCTCAAACAGTTTGGCGGAGGTAATAAAATCTACCCAGTACTGTCACATGTAGAAAACTTTACGTTTGTGGGATTGTTTTAATATTTATTTTGCCTAAAGTGTCCAGACGTCCCTGTTTCCCCGGGACAAAAGATTTATACAGGAAATGTCCCAGATCTGATCCTGCGACAGTAAAGACAGTTGACAAAAAACTGACATTTGTTTCAGTAAAAAACAGAAAATCTGCTTTGAAAACGACCAAACACAAAGAAAATGTGACTAAACTGACTCATGTTGGTCCTGAAGGGGCCGAGCGCAGAACAGTTTTCCTCAGGATTCGCTCACACTAAGACCTTCGAGTCGTGCCCAGACCTGGAGCAACACTAAAGTGCAGCAGTACGTTTGTCCAGTGTGAGTCCAGTCCAGGCGAGTCCAGGCGAGTCCAGGCGAGTCCAGGCGAGTCCAGGCGAGTCCAGGCGAGTCCAGGCGAGTCCAGGCGAGTCCAGTGTGAGTCCAGGCGAGTCCAGGCGAGTCCAGGCGAGTCCAGGCGAGTCCAGGCGAGTCCAGTGTGAGTCCAGTCCAGGCGAGTCCAGGCGAGTCCAGTGTGAGTCCAGGCGAGTCCAGGCGAGTCCAGTGTGAGTCCAGTCCAGGCGAGTCCAGTGTGAGTCCAGTCCAGGCGAGTCCAGGCGAGTCCAGTGTGAGTCCAGGCGAGTCCAGGCGAGTCCAGTGTGAGTCCAGGCGAGTCCAGGCGAGTCCAGGCGAGTCCAGTGTGAGTCCAGGCGAGTCCAGGCGAGTCCAGGCGAGTCCAGTGTGAGTCCAGGCGAGTCCAGTGTGAGTCCAGGCGAGTCCAGGCGAGTCCAGGCGAGTCCAGGCGAGTCCAGGCGAGTCCAGGCGAGTCCAGTGTGAGTCCAGGCGAGTCCAGGCGAGTCCAGTGTGAGTCCAGGCGAGTCCAGGCGAGTCCAGTGTGAGTCCAGGCGAGTCCAGGCGAGTCCAGGCGAGTCCAGTGTGAGTCCAGGCGAGTCCAGGCGAGTCCAGGCGAGTCCAGTCCAGGCGAGTCCAGTCCAGGCGAGTCCAGTGTGAGTCCAGACGAGTCCAGGCGAGTCCAGGCGAGTCCAGGCGAGTCCAGGCGAGTCCAGGCGCCGCACAGGTGGAGCAGGTGAAGTTTACTTTTAAAATGTAATCCCCTACAGATTACAGATTACACACCCCAAAATGTACTCTGTAACGTAATCCATTAAATTACTTAAAGTGAGTAATGTAATCTGATTACTTTGGATTACTTGATTTGCTGTAGAGAAGCAAAGACGAGGAAATCTTCACGTGAGATTTTACTTCACCGTACGAAAAATATTATTGTTATAAGACGAGGAGACACGTCCACACAGCATAGTCCTGTTAAATCCTGGTTTAGTCCTGGTTTAGTCCTGTTAAATCCTGGTTTAGTCCTGGTTTAGTCCTGTTAAATCCTGGTTTAGTCCTGGTTTAGTCCTGGTTTAGTCCTGGTTTAGTCCTGGTTTAGTCCTGGTTTAGTCCTGGTTTAGTCCTGGTTTAGTCCTGGTTTAGTGGTTTAGTCCTGGTTTAGTCCTGGTTTAGACCTGGTTTAGACCTGGTTTAGACCTGGTTTAGTCCTGGTTTAGTCCTGGTTTAGACCTGGTTTAGTCCTGGTTTAGACCTGGTTTAGTCCTGGTTTAGTCCTGGTTTAGACCTGGTTTAGACCTGGTTTAGTCCTGGTTTAGACCTGGTTTTAGTCCTGGTTTAGACCTGGTTTAGTCCTGGATTAGACCTGGTTTAGACCTGGTTTAGTCCTGGTTTAGTCCTGGTTTAGACCTGGTTTAGTCCTGGTTTAGACCTGGTTTAGACCTGGTTTAGTCCTGGTTTAGACCTGGATTAGACCTGGTTTAGACCTGGTTTAGTCCTGGTTTAGACCTGGTTTAGGGTTTAGACCTGGTTTAGTCCTGGTTTAGACCTGGTTTAGAATCCTGGTTTAGTCCTGGATTAGACCTGGTTTAGACCTGGTTTAGTCCTGGTTTAGACCTGGTTTAGTCCTGGTTTAGACCTGGTTAAATCCTGGTTTAGTCCTGGATTAGACCTGGTTTAGACCTGGTTTAGTCCTGGTTTAGACCTGGTTTTAGTCCTGGTTTAGTTTCCAGCAATGAGTAGAATTACCGAAAAATAAATAAATAAATAAATAAAAATAAAACTAACGTGAAAACAGTAAAATCCCTCTGTGTTTAATCCATTTATTTCAACAAAGTAACTGTAATCCAATTCCCGCTCACTGAAACAGTAACTGTAACTGAATACAGTTACTCATCATTTGTACTCTGATTACTTAACTCCAGTACTTGTAATCTGTTACTAATCTGCATCAATAAATTCAACTTTACGACATATAAACATAACGACTCTAGATCCACATCAGCTGTTTGACATTATAATGTGTTTAATTCAGTTTTGTTCAAATCTCACAGAAACAAAACTTAAAACCACATCACTAATTTACATAAACTAAGTGAAGATAAAACTCCAGCTCTTGTGTCGCTCACAGGACGGGACAAGATCTCGCGAGACAAATTTACCGTGACATTGTTCGCGCGCTGACACGTTTTTATGTTGGGGTCAGATACAAAAACAGAGTTTGTCCTGACGGTGATTTACAGTCGTCCCCAAAAGCGCCAAAAATATTCAGTAAAGTAAATAAGAAATGGTGAGGCCAAAATCGGGAACTGGATCACGCAATTTATTTACAATCCGCCTTATTCTGGAAGTTTCCGTGGACACCGTCTTCATGATCCAGGTTGTATTGTTTTGTATGGAGAGTAAATAACTTCAATCTGGACGATAAAACTGTTTCAAAGCCTGAAAACTGAACATTTTACACAAATAAACCGACTTCATGTCATGTTTAAAATGCAAAAAAATTCTGCGTTGACCAGAAGTGCTGCCACGAAAAAGCTCGGTTTAGAGACTTCAATGGACAGAGCAGAATAAGGTGGATGAAGAATGTCAAAATCTCGTCTTGCCTCGTTCTCGTCGACCCGATCTCGTGTCTCGTGTCTCGTGTCTCGTGTCTCGTGTCTCGTGTCTCGTGTCTCGTCGAGGCCCAAGCGTCATTAAGAAGTTATCGATACGACGCGGTTTTCCACACACTGGCCGCCGTTTTGTCCAACAATCTCCCGTCTACGTCCCGCAAAACAATTCTGACCAACCACGGCTTCCTTCCTTTAAACGCCGCGTTGTTTTCGTCACGCCGGTGGTTTCTGAAGCGACAAAGCGGAGAAAACTTTTAATATTTGTGTTGTAAATTGAAACTGTGTTTGTGTTTACGCCGCGACACGAGTCTGGAGGCGTCTGAGGAGCACTGAATGTTCAAAAGGACCATCACAGCCTTAAAGAGGAGGGATTACACTCACCATTATTCACTTTCTAACATTAGGACGCTGTTTAGACTCATCCGTGCATGTCTGAGTCATATAGAGATCTCTCCTGGGCCCTAGTCAACCCTATAGAAGATCATTTGTTCCGTTAGATTTTAAATTATTTTTATTCTGAATTTGAGTTGCTGAAATTGTAAGTGTACTTTTTCCAATATGTGTCAAATTCAAAATAAAAATAAAAAATTTTAAATCACATTTTAAATATTCAAACTGCCAAATTTAACTGTCAAAATTCAGAGCGTAAAATTAACAGTGAAAATTTTCGCGGCAAAGATCCAAGACGCCAAGACAGAAACGAAGTGAAAATATTTGTGCTGAATATTTAAAGGGTGTTTTTTTTATTATTATTATTATTGGAATTTTAAACACTTTGAAAAAATACACTTAAAATTTCAAAAATTCTGAAAATTCTGAATAAAATAAAATAAAAATAAAATTCAGAATAAAAATAATTCAAACATGTATTTTTAGATTTTTAAAAAATCTAAGTGGGATTTAAATTCAAAATATGATGAAGCAACTTATCTTCAGCCTATAATCTTTTATCCCACATGCTCCCACAGTACGAGTCTGTACGAGGCTCCGCCCACACGCTCCCACAGCACGATTCTGTACGAGGCTCCACAATTTTCCATAAATACACAAAAACACGACACAAAACTGAACACAAAACACTGGACAAACCCGATGTGACGTGCAGAAGTTTCATTAGAGCTTGTTGAGATTCTGCTCTGAAGGGGGAGCGACTTAGCGTGGAGAGCAAAGAGAGGGAAAAATGTCTGTCCAATAAAATGTTGAGGTAAACCGGTGACGTCACCGAGGTAAACCCTCCTCTTTAAGCTCATTTTATAAGCTTCACTTATTTCCTAGAGTAGACAACGTTTAGACTCTTATTTTGAAAGGGACTGACTGACGACGGCGGTCTGATGTCACTTCCTGTTTGTGAAGAGAGGTTTAAAACTCTGCACTTTAAAACTTTTGGAGCAAAAACTTCCGACTGAAAATATGCTGCAGCCGAAAAATTTAAAAAGAAAAAAAAAGACCTGACGATTCTGTTTTTCCATCCATGAACTCAGAGAATAGTGTTGGTGAAATGTGTTTTATTTGGCAGAGCGATCGGTCACGGCCAAAAGGTCTGGGGTTTGATTCCCTGACGTTGTCTCTCCAACATCCGGTTAGAATCCAGACGTCGGCTCCGGTTCTGGTTCCCTTCACAGTGAAAAATCGTCCGTCTCTTTCTGTAACTGCTGCTGTGTTAGTTTTTATTTCATTATTTTATCATTAATTAAATTCCAGTTCGTAACAAAGGACTGGGCTCCAAACTCGCAGCCTCGATGAGCTTCATTTGACTGAAATGACGTTTCAGTCAAATGAGGTTTTGGTCAAAATTAAAAAAAAAAAAAAGCTCTGCTCTAGTTTAGCAGCTTCTTAGGAGGGACCACAGTCTGGTTTAGTCCACGTTTAGTCCTGGTTTAGTCCTGGTTTAGTCCTGGTTTGCTTTGTTTAGACCTGGTTTAGTCCTGGTTTAGTCCTGGTTTAGACCTGGTTTAGTCCTGGTTTAGTCCTGGTTTAGACCTGGTTTAGTCCTGGTTTAGACCTGGTTTAGTCCTGGTTTAGACCTGGTTTAGTCCTGGTTTAGTCCTGGTTTAGACCTGGTTTAGTCCTGGTTTAGTCCTGGTTCAGTTCCATTTGACTCCACAGTTTTTCTTTCTTTATTTAAGTCGTTTTAGTTTCATGTTGAGATTTAAAACGTCACAATTAAAACTAAAAATAAAAACTAAAACTGGTTTAACGTAGAAATATTTTGATAATCAGATCGTCGACGCTTCACCGGAAAAGTCCCACGGTGAATCTTTAATTACTAACAACACACTGTGACTCATCGTTAACCGACGCGTCTCGTTACCGACCTCGTGTGGCTCAACTTTGCCATAAAACCTTCAACACTGAACTTTTGGCCCAAATTTTAATCGACATTTTAAATTTAGTACGAATAAAACACATTTACTAAAAACACTATTCTTATGAAATGCTTAAAGTGCCCATATTACGCCTTTTTATTTCTGTTTTTCTTATTTTATTACTGGATTTTCTTGATCTTGACCTTGATTTTCGCGTAATATCGGAGCTTTATCAGTAGTTTTGAGACGTTTGGATGTTTTCATTGCTGTAAAATTAAAAACAAATCAAATAAAAGTGTGTCAGGAGAATAGTTCGTCATGTAGGAAATGTTTTATTTTGAAAAGATTTTGGGGAGTAAATCTTAAACGTTAAAGTGGAACTAAACACGTAAAGCACCGTTTTGTTTTTCGCAGGCGGCGGGGACGGAGTCTGTGGTGCGTTTGTGGGCGGAGTCTGTGGTGCGTTTGTGGGCGGAGTCTGGGGCACGTCTGTGCTGTGGGCGGAGTCTGGGCGCGTTTGTGGGCGGAGTCTGGGGCACGTCTGTGCTGTGGGCGGAGTCTGGCGCGTCTGTGGGCGGAGTCTGTGGCGCGTCTGTGGGCGGAGTCTGTGGGCGGAGTCTGAGGCGCGTTTGTGGGTGGAGTCTGGGGCGCGTCTGGGGGTGGAGTCTGGGCGCGTCTGTGGGCGGAGTCTGGGGCGCGTTTGTGGGCGGAGTCTGGGGCGCGTCTGTGGGCGGAGTCAGGTGTTTAGTCCCACTTTAAAGCTGCTCTTGTGGCTGACCTGTACAAACGGTGCTATAGGTTGCGAGGCCTAGACTTTTGCATGTCTTATATTAACGAGGGAAGCATGAAAATCGTAACCACCGCTGCTTCTTTGACTCATCTGTTCAGGATTGGTTTTGTATTTCTGCTGTTACTGTTTGCTGCTGCAGAAACTTCCCCACGGGGATCAATAAACTTTAAATCAGCCTAAAACGTCTCTCTGTGTGTTTATAGTTTTACTCTCTGACGCTCCTTCTGTTCTAAATGTCACGTTTGAAATCACAATATTCATCTCAAACAACTTAGAAAACTGTGACGTCCAGTGGAGCTGATCATGGACCCCTCTGTCTCTAGTGGTCGCTCCAGGTTCTGCAGCTCAGACAGATTCTCCCACAGAGGAAATGCTTTTTGGGAATTGAACCTGCTCGTGTTCTTCAGGGCGTCCGGCTTTCACAAAGATGGGATTTTGTAGGATTCTTTTCTATTTTCACCACATAAACTTTGTCAAATGTTTAAATCCTCAAAGCTCCTCAAAGTTACTTGTGTAATGCTGCGTTCAGACGCCGCATGTCTTGATTGTTCAGACGTCGATGCTCTGGACGTTCTGTTCTGGGGCGTTGATGTCAGAAGTTGAAAAAGCTGAACTTTTTGGCCTGACAGTGACACATCCATCCATCCATTTTCTTCCTCTTATCCGGGGCCGGGTCGTGGGGGCAGCAGTCTAAGCAGGGACTCCCAGATTTCCTTCACCCCAGACACTTCCTCCAGCTCCTCCAGGGGGACACCGAGATGTTCCCAGGCCAGTCCAGAGACATAGTCCCTCCAGTGTGTCCTGGGTCTTCCTCCTCCCGGTGGGACATGAACACCTCCTGAGGGACACGTCCAGGAGACATCAGAACAGATGCCCGAGCCTCAGCTGGTTCCTCTCGACACGGTGGACATCACATCACAGTGGACATCACAGTGGACATCACAGTGAACATCACAGTGGACATCACAGTGGACATCACAGTGGACATCACAGTGACATCACAGTGGACATCACAGTGGACATCACAGTGTACATCACAGTGGACATCACAGTGGACATCACAGTGTCACAGTGGACATCACAGTGGACATCACAGTGGACATCACAGTGGACACAGTGGACATATCACAGTGTACATCACAGTGGACATCACAGTGTACATCACAGTGGACATCACAGTGTACATCACAGTGGACATCACAGTGTACATCACAGTGTACATCACAGTGTACATCACAGTGTACATCACAGTGTGGTGTACATCACAGTGGACAGTGTACAGTGGACATCACAGTGGACATCACAGTGTCACAGTGAGAGTGCGTGACAAAACGTGACGTCTCGAAAATAAGAGATTAAAATTTCCTCAAACATGAATCAGTCCAAAACGAAGAAATGACCAGAACATTTCTCTGAGTTTTGTTTTCCCCATGACGATATTTAGACATTATTTCATAAATCGTGAGAGCAGAGGATCTGGGTGAGGCTCCAGGCGTCAGGTTAGAGGACTGTTACTTCTGTTTAAATATTACTCAAGTGGGAGTAAAAGTACTGCTGCTAGAAAAGTAGAATTTCTTCCCAACGTTACTCGAGTAAAAGTAGCAGAAGTCGCTGAGGGCCGTTCGTGAGCACAAATGTCCTGGTTACAGCAGTTGCCATGGCGACGGCTCGTGGCAGGTGTGAGCCGGACCTGAAGGTCACGCTCGTGTCGTCACGTGTCCCTGCGGTTACCACGGCGAAGGACACAGAGGCGGTCTCCATGGCGACGCCTCTGAGCGGGGCTCCTGTGTCGATCTTCAACGGAACAACCGGAAGTGCCACAGTGTCCACGAAACATCACCTCCAGTGTGTAAGTGTGTGTGTGTGTGTGTGTGTGTGTGTAAATGTGTGTGTGTGTGTGTGTGTGTGTAAATGTGTGTGTGTGTGTGTGTGTGTAAATGTGTGTGTGTGTGTATGTGTGTGTGTGTGTGTGTGTGTGTCTCCCACTACATAAAGATGAAGACAGAGGAAGAGAAGAGGGATAAAGAGGAGATGGAGACAAGGAGAGAACTAAAAAGTGACAAGTCCTGATGTGACTGAACCAGGACTGAACCAGGACTAAACCAGGACTGAACCAGGACTAAACCAGGACTGAACCAAGACCAGGACTAATGTAAAACAGGACCGAATCCCTCGTGTAATTATGACAAAAATAGAACATAGGTGCTGTATTGGAACTGTTTTGTGTTGGGAAGTTTACTTTTAAAATGTAATCCCCTACAGATTACAGATTACACACCCCAAAATGTAGTTTGTAACATAATCCATTAAATTACTTAAAGTGAGTAATGTAATCTGATTACTTTGGATTACTTGATTTGCTGTAGAGAAACAAAGACGAGGAAATTGTAATTTAAGATGTTTTGTCTGATAAAAGAAAATGAAAAGCTCAGACTTTACTGAACCAAATTAAAAATATTATTGATAGAAAACGAGGAGACATGGTCCATGCATGGTTTAGTCCTGTTTTAGTCCTGGTTTAGTTCTGGTTTAGACCTCTAGTTTAGACCTGCTTTTAGTCCTGCTGTAGTCCTGTTTTAGTCCTGGTTTAGTTATGGTTTTAGACCTGGTTTAGACCTGGTTTTAGTTCTGGTTTAGATCTAGTTTAGACCTGCTTTTAGTTCTGCTGTAGTCCTGGTTTAGTCCTGGTTTTAA
>NW_026571153.1:762864-810014 GCF_026225935.1 Boleophthalmus pectinirostris | reverse complement strand
GTGTGTGTGTGTGTGTGTGTGTGTGTGTGTGCGGCAGCAGCTCTGATACACATTTGAAATGACCTCACGGGAGAAATATAATTATATCGTGGGCCAAATTTGGCCCTTGGACCTGAGTTTTTCTGCTTATCCGGGGCCGGGTCGCGGGGGCCTCAGTCTGAGCAGGGACTCCCAGACTTCCTTCACCCCAGACACGTCCTCCTGCTCCTCCGGGGGAACCCCGAGGTGTTCCCAGGCCAGTCCAGAGACATAGTCCCTCCAGTGTGTCCTGGGTCTTCCTCCTCCTGGTGGGACATGAACACCTCCTGAGGGACACGTCCAGGAGACATCAGAACAGATGCCCGAGCCTCAACTGGCTCCTCTCCACGTGGAGGAGCAGCGGCTCTACTCCGAGCTCCTCCCGTGTGACTGAGCTCCTCACTCTGTCTCTAAGGGAGACTCAGCTCGGCTCAGCTCCTCTTCACCACAACGGTCCGATACAGCGACCGCATCACTGCAGACGCTGCACCGATCCACCTGTCAATCTCACGCTCCATCCTCCCCTCACTCGAGAACAAGACCCCGAGATACTTGAACTCCTCCACTTGAGGCAAAGACTCTTCACCCCCTTGAAGAAGGCAAGCCACCTTTTTTCAGTCAAGAACCATGGCCTTGGATTTAGAAGAGCTGATCTTCATCCCAGCCTCTTCACACTCGGCTGCAAACCGCCCCAGTGCTGCAGGTCCTGGTCTGATGAAGCCATCAGGACAACATCATCTGCAAACAGCAGAGATGAAATCCTGTGGTCCCCAAACCGGACCCTCCGGCCCCTGACTGCACCTAGAAATTCTGTCCATAAATACAATGAACAGAACCGGTGACAGGTGCAGCCCTGGCGGAGTCCAACATGCACCGGGAACAGGTCTGACTTACTGCCGCAAAGAACACAGCTCCTGCTCCGGTCGTACAGGGACCCGACAGCCCTTAGCAAAGGGCCCCGGACCCCATACTCCCAGAGCACCCCCCACAGGACACCACGAGGGACACGGTCGAATGCCTTCTCCAAGTCCACAAAACACATGTGGACTGGTTGGGCAAACTCCCATGAACCTCGAGCACCGATGGAGAGTGTAGAGCTGGTCCAGTGTTCCACGACCAGGACCAAAACCACACTGCTCCTCCTGGATCCGAGGTTCGACTATCGGTTCAGCGGCAGTTGAAGGCGGGGGCTCCGACAACCAGATCTCCAGACATGGAGGCTCGCCCTGAGTTTGACATGTCTGTTCTAACTGTTTCCAGTAGGTGGAGCTAACAGGACATAAAAAAATGATGATTTCAGGATGTGACAGACAGAAGTTAGATCGATTTGGACAAATCTAGTTATTTCTATTTATTTTATTTTTTTTATTATTATTACAGACACATAATACGAAGACAAAACAGCAGAGGTATTTCCAGTATAAAGTGCAGTGGGATTGTTGTTGCATCAATGTAAAGTCCAGTTCACAATTTTGGCAGGAGTGAACGGTGAAGAGAAATATACATACATACTTATAAACAGATACACATATACATACACACATATACATACATACATACATGCATGCATATAAACACACACACACACACACATATATATATATATATATATATATATATATATATATATATATATAAATTTTAATCAAAAACAAAGTTGACATACATGTAAACTCAAACTGAGGCAGATAATGTGCACAAAGAAAAAAAATCAATACAATAAACTGAGGAAGTGATTTAAAATAAAATCCTAATTCTATAATTTTATGTGTTTTAATAGATTTAATGTTAGAAATAGTTTTCAGTGTTTCATATATATATATATATATATATATATATATATATATATATATATATATATATATATATATATATATATATATATATATATATATATACATATTTATGTCTAATATAACGATTTTGAAAATGGTTTGGAATTGGAGAATTTGGATTTATGGATTTTCTTTACTTTTTTTTTTAATTTTTTTTTAATTACACACAACCGGATGCATAAACTTGATACTTGAAACGTGTGTGTCATCAGCAGTTCCATGTTGGGATGAGGGATCATAAACACAATATATTATATAAAAACAATGAAATACAAAAAAAAGTGCATTTAGGAAGAGAAAAGGATAATATTGAGGGAAGTCGAGTTCATAAAGTCCAGGGGTATTTCACACATATTTCAGAGCTTTTATATATAATTTGAGTTTGTTTTTAAAACAAGCAAAGTTAGTGGGACATTTCTGAATTTTACATTTGTACATTTACAGTAAATAGAGACATGTCATAATACCGGACGGATGTCGTAATAAACCAGGACTAAACAAGGTCTAACCCAGGTTTAAACCAGGTTTAAACCAGGTCTGAAAACCCGATCTAAACCTGATCTCAGGACTGAATTTTGCATTTGTGGATATAAAATTTGGAACAACTTAACAAAACAACATCAGTACACCCAGTACACAGTGCTGGGAAGTTTACTTTTAAAATGTAATCCCCTACAGATTACAGATTACATACACCAATTTATTACTTGATTTGTTGTAGAGAAACAAAGACGAGGAAATCTTCACATAAGATTTTGTCTGATAAAAGAAAATAAAAAGTCCAAACTTTACTGAACCAAATTAAAAATATTATTGATAGAAAACGAAGAAACACGTCCACACAGCAGGATTTAGTCCTGTTAAATCCTGTTTTAGACCTGGTTTAGTCCTGGTTTAGACCTGGTTTAGACAAGGTTTAGATCTAGTTTAGACGTGGTTTAGATCTACTTTAGACCTGGTTTAGATCTGTTTTTAATCCTGGTTTAGTTTCTGGCATCTACCGAAAAAAAGGGGCCGTGTAATCCCTTTATTTCAACAAAGTAACTGTAATCCAATTACCACTCACTGAAACAGTAACTGTAGTTGAATACAGTTACTCATAAATTGTACTCTGATTACATAACTCTGGTACATGTAATCTGTTACTCCCCGTCACTGCTTTTCTGTCCCATTTTTTTATTTTTAATTTTCTTTTCTTTCTTTCTTTCTTTCTTTATTATTATTTATTTATTTTTTTCTTTTTCTTTCTTTCTTTCTTTTTTTCTGTCCCATTTTTTACGCTTACAAAACGTGCGTGATGACGTGTGTCGCGATGTGGGCGTGTCCTCCGCGTCAGCCTGTGATAGCACGAGCCTTGGTTTGTAGTTTTTCGTGAATTTGTAGTTTCACTTTGAGCTTCGGGTCCCGGACGGAAAAAACAAAACAAAACCTGGTTTAGTCCTGGTTAGATCTACTTTAGATCTAGTTTAGATTTAGTTTAGACCTGGTTTTGTCCTGGTTTAGTCCTGGTTTTGTCCTGGTTTAGACCTGGTTTAGACCTGGTTTTGTCCTGGTTTAGATTTAGTTTAGACCTGGTTTAGACCTGGTTTAGTCCTGGTTTAGACCTGGTTTAGACCTGGTTTAGTTTCCGGCAATGAATGGACTTACTGGAAAAAAAAAAAGAAAAAAAAAGGGTGTGTGTGTGTAAATAAATAATAATTATAATAAATAATAATTATATTAATATATTAATAATTAAATACATATAATTTATTTATTTATTTTATTTATTTTATTTTTTTTGTCCCATTTTTTACGATTACAAAACGTGCGTGATGACGTGTGTCGCGAGGTGGGCGTGTCCTCCGCGTCAGCCTGTGATAGCACGAGCCGTTACCCTGGTTTGTAGTTTTTCGTGAGTTTGTAGTTTCACTTTGAGCTTCGGGTCCCGGACGGAAAAAACAAAACACAAAACACCTTCTGGAGAAACGAAACCGAAGAAGCGTCGGCAGCAGCAGCGCGGAGCCGGGGCCCGACGCGCGGACACACTTTGACACGAGCGCGGGGGAGAAAAGTTTGTGCGGGTTTCGGGCTCAAAACTGTTGTTGTTGTTAGCCGTTAGCCGTTAGCATGGAGAGCGGCGGCGGCGGCGGGGGAAACGTGCGCAGCCCCGCGGACCGAGCGGCGGACAGACTCATGGACGAACACCTCCGGTCTCTGGGCCTGCAGCGGAAGAAGATCGCCAAGGACGGTTCGTGTTTGTTCCGGGCCGTGGCAGAACAGGTAAAAGATCCAAAAAACAAAACAAAAAAAGTGACAATATTCCAGGAAACCAGCGCAGGGTTTGGGGAGTTGAGGAGCCGCAGTGGGAGCCGCAGTGTGAGCCGCCCAGACTCCCCCACACACCGTCCCTGCTCTAAAACTACAACATAACACACAATTTAGACCTTCTTCCCTCCTCCTCCTCAAATGGTTTAGTCCTGTTTTAGACCTGGTTTAGTCCTTGTTTAGTCCTGGTTTAGTCCTGGTTTAGTCCTGGTTTAATCCTGGTTTAGACCTTGTTTAGTCCTTGTTTAGTCCTGGTTTAGACCTGGTTTAGTGCTGGTTTAGACCTGGTTTAAACCTGGTTTAGACCTGGTTTAGACCTTGTTTAGTCCTTGTTTAGTCCTGGTTTAGACCTGGTTTAGTGCTGGTTTAGTCCTGGTTTAGACCTGGTTTAAACCTGGTTTAGACCTGGTTTAGACCTTGTTTAGTCCTGGTTTAGTCCTGGTTTAGTCCTGGTTTAGACCTGGTTTAGTCCTGGTTTAGTCCTGGTTTAGACCTGGTTTAGATCTGGTTTAGACCTGGTTTAGTCCTGGTTTAGACCTGGTTTAGACCTGGTTTAGTCCTGGTTTAGTCCTGGTTTAGACCTGGTTTAGACCTGGTTTAGACCTGGTTTAGTCCTGGTTTAAACCTGGTTTAGACCTGGTTTAGTCCTGGTTTAGACCTGGTTTAGACCTGGTTTAAACCTGGTTTAGACCTGGTTTAGACCTGGTTTAGACCTGGTTTAGACTGGTTTAGTTGGTTTAGACCTGGTTTAGACCTGGTTTAGACCTGGTTTAGACCTGGTTTAGACCTGGTTTAGACCTGGTTTAGTCCTGGTTTACCTGGTTTAGACCTGGTTTAGTTTAGTCCTGGTTTAGACTGGTTTAAACTGGTTTAGACCTGGTTTAGACCTGGTTTAGACCTGGTTTAGACCTGGTTTAAACCTGGTTTAGACCTGGTTTAGACCTGGTTTAGTCCTGGTTTAGACCTGGTTTAGACCTGGTTTAGAGACCTGGTTTAGACCTGGTTTAACCTGGTTTAGACCTGGTTTAGACCTGGTTTAGACCTGGTTTAGACCTGGTTTAGTTGGTTTACCTGGTTTAGACCTGGTTTAGCCTGTTTAGACCTGGTTTAAACCTGGTTTAGACCTGGTTTAGACCTGGTTTAGTCCTGGTTTAGACCTGGTTTAGACCTGGTTTAGACCTGGTTTAGACCTGGTTTAGACCTGGTTTAGTCCTGGTTTAGACCTGGTTTAGACCTGGTTTAGACCTGGTTTAGACCTGGTTTAGACCTGGTTTAGACCTGGTTTAGTCCTGGTTTAGACCTGGTTTAGACCTGGTTTAAACCTGGTTTAGACCTGGTTTAGTCCTGGTTTAGACCTGGTTTAGACCTGGTTTAGGTTTAGACCTGGTTTAGACCTGGTTTAGTCCTGGTTTAGACCTGGTTTAGACATTATATCAGGAGTGTCAAACTCATTTTGTTCCGGGGGTTGTGTCGAATCAGAAAACTCATGTCATATAAACCCCAAAAATAACAATAAGTTTAAATATTTGTGCAGAGAAACACAAATCTATTACACAAATCTTTTTTAATTGATGAACTCTTTCTTATTATAATATTATAATATTATGTACTAGGTCTGGGCGATATGGATCAAAAAATATATCTCGATATATTTTGCTATATCTCGATATAAGATATATATCTCCATATATGTACAAAAAAAAATAACACCCTAAAACTGAAAACTGCAAAAACAAATCTGCCAAATTCCACAAGGTCTTTTTTTTTTTTTTCTTGAAGTGTAAGAGGTCGACAGTTCATACAGGAACATTTAAGATTACAAAAAAAACCTAATTACATAAATAATAATTTAACTGTAAAATAAAAGAAATAAAACATATTTCCTTCTTTTTATTCATAAATAAAACAACTCAACACAAGCTCATCTTTGTATTAACTCTGTTATCCAGACCAGAACCAGAACCATGAGCTCCTTCAGCAGAAGAAGCTCAGGATGTTCCTTATTTTAACAGATCCATGTTCCAGCAGTCAGGATCTGAGGTTTAATCCCACAATCCACTGCAGATCAAACCCAACGTTTCCAAACACTATTGTACAAGTGACACTGCAGCAGATTATTTATTAAAATCTTCTGCATAAATAAACTTTACAATATATAAACACAACGACTCTAGAGCCACATCAGCCCGTTTGAGATAATCATGTGTTTAATGCAGTTTTGCGCACGTGTGTTTACATTTTACAGAAACGAAACTTAAGTGCTTGACTCATTTGCATAAACAGCACTTCTCCTGCAGCTCAGCTCGTTCAGTTTCTTTCTGGTTAAAGGACGAGACTCGGTGGAATAGGAGGATGTGCTGCTGGTGGTTTTGTCTGTAAATGGTGGAAAAGGTTCGTGGTGCTTGAAGCTTTTCACTGGCACCAACTTTCAGCGTTCACGGCGACAGTGACGAGTGAAGGAGACACGAGCAGCAAACTCAGGGAGGCGGGGGCGACGAGAGAGAAACAAACAAGCGAAGCGGCAAAATCTAAATTGAATATAAACATTATATCGATATATACGATATGTCAGAATTCATATCGAGTGTAAAAACTATCTCATTTTTCACCATCATAATTATTATTATCTTTTGATTGTTTGCCTTTGCTTCATTTTTGATAATATTTGGATTTGGTATTTATTATTAAGATGGTGTTTTTGAAAATAAGAAAAATATAAAAGGAAAAATACTTGTGATTTGTAAATCTTGTATGAGTATATTGTGATTCCTTAATAAAAAAAAAACAACTCTCGATATATTTAAAATATCGATATATCGTCCACACCTACCGCACATGTTCCCATCAAGACCTGGTTTGAAGTAACAAACGTTGTTCTTTACTGCGGCGCATGAACGAGCTCAAACACTTGATCTGGTCTCTGTTCCAGACGCTCCTGTAACAGGTGCCACATCACTGTGTCATGTAACAAATAAACATGGTCAAGCACAATCCGTGTATCATTCGTTTTTCAATGTAAAACCAAAAATAAGAAAATGAAAAAACAACAGTTTTCTTCACTATTTGTGTCCAAAACCAAAATGAAAAAACAGATAACGATTCGTTTTTTCAGTTTTTGATTTTGTGTTTAAATGAAGAATGGAAAAAATGGATAACGACTGTTTCCCGTTTACGTGACTTCCGGACTTTTGCACCACATACGGACTGAACCAGGACTGAACCAGGACTGATCCAGGTCCGAGACCAGACCGGGACTGAGACCGGGACAGACCGGATGACGCGATGCAAAAGTCCGGCATCGCAGTCACGGAAGTCACGTAAACGGGAAACGGTCGTTATCCGTTTTTTCCATTCTTCATTTAAACACAAAATCGAAAAACTGAAAAAACAAAGAAAACTGTTCTTTTTTCGTTTTCTTATTTTTGGTTTTATATTGAAAAATGAATGAACGAATGATAAACGGATTAAGCACAATGGACAACAAACGGACAACATCTTTGTGCTTGACCATGTTTATTTGTTACACGTTTGTTATTTAGTTTGTGTTTTTCAGGATCTTTGTGTGAATAAAGGCTAATGGCTCATTCTAACCTGTTAAATCTGCACATATTTCAATTATTCTCTGTAAGGAGCATCAGTCTACAGCCTCGATCGACCGTCTGCTTCATCTGTGTTTAGATATTTGGCCCTTGATGAAAAAAGTTTGGACACCCCTGGTTTAAATGTTTGCGGAAATTTATTTTGTAAAATCAGACACCAGGAATTGACGTTTTCAAGTGAAGTGAGAACAACAGACTGTTAACTCTTTCCCCCATGAAGACGACATTTGACGACCCCTCGTGTTTCCTTAATGACGACTTTTGTCTCCTCCGCTGTTTCACTAAAGACGTGATTTGACGACCTTTAGAAACGACTCGGTTTTTCACATTTAAACAGAGACTGTGATTGGTCGGGGCCACTACAACCCACACTAGACTGACCAGTAGGATTCAAGGATATGTTTTCGCAGATTTTTTCCGAAGTTAATTGAAGTAGTGACGATGGAGCTTCCGGAAAAAACACAACACGAAACACGTGCAGTGGAAAGATGGCGGCGCTGCGGTGCACAGTTTTAGAAATAATGAGGAGCGGACGTATTTTATGGATAAGTTTAGAGAAAGTGACTTTTATAGATTTCAAAGTGATGATGAAGTTGATTATAAAGTGGAAAATAGCGACAGCGACGAACTTTCAGGGAGAAGATGAGAATACAGCTTGATGCGTCTGTGTGGAGTCCTGCGATGTCCAAACAAACTATCCAGGACTTTATACTCGATTATGAACCAAAATTGCCCTGAAATCTGGATGTTGCTCAGACGAGTCCTTTGAAATATTTCAGTCTTTTTTTCCAAGATGCGACGTATAACAGAATCACTACAGAAACAAACACTTATGTGGAGCTCTGCACACGAGAAAATAACCAAGATGATAAATACTGAACACACACTGACGGGGAAGAGTTTTATTATTATATTATAATAAGATAAATGAGTTGAATAAATAAAATAAGTTGAATAAGTTAAATGGAAAAAATGAATTAGGTGCACACAGATGAACAACAGGTAAAAACACAGGTGAACACTTGGCTCTACTGTATCTGCTGATATGAAATCTGTTTAAATACTTTGACAAAGTGTATTTTTTATTTTTTTATGAATATAGTTCTCAGAACATGCAGATATCAGATGCTGAATGTAGTTTTTTGTTTTCGAGTTTGCACCTGACCAGGTAAACTCTCATGTTCAGTGAGCTGTTATAAACCTGTAAATGAGTTGAATCACATTTAAACATCCAGAAATGAAGAGTTCAGAGTCTGAAGTTTCCAGAGATACAAATATGTCTGTGTTACAATGAAGTTCATGAGTGTAAAAATCATTTATAATCACTGGTGGAAGTCTGTTTTCTTTTATGCAGTGATGCTCTATGGGTAGAACTAGTAACACATGTCTGGGTTGTTCCTAGTACAAGTCCAGGGGGAAAGAGTTAATACTGTCACATATTTCACAGTTCTTCAGATAAACTATAAACAACAGAACAAGTTTAACCAAACTCTCCGTCTCACTCCAAATCACTAAATCACTTCAGTTCTTCATCCTCGTGTCACTTCTGTCCTCACTTAGTGTAAACGTTCTCCGTGTTCTGTAGGTTCTTCACTGCCAGAGCCGTCACCTCGAGGTCCGACACAAATGTGTGGAGTTTCTGAGGAAAAACCGGAAGAGCTACGAAGCCGTGAGTGACGAGAGTTTAACACCCACTTTTATTCTGTGTCTTTTAACACCGCCAGAGTTATGTGGTCCTCTGGGTTTTATTTTATTTTACATACACTTTTGTATTAGTTAATTGATTTTATGGGTTTGCTTTTATTTGTCTTTTTACTGGTTTCAGTGTTTTAGGACGAGCAGGTTAAATAGAACATTTATACCCTCTGATATTTTTAATACTTTTTATTGTTTTTAATGTTCTCTTTATATCCACAGCACTTTTTATGTAATTATTCATTTTTTTAATTATTATTTTACTTTATTATTTATTTTATTTATTTATTTATTTGACCCATTTATTAAAAACAATAGAATATAACAGTATACAAAATACAATGATTAACACGAATTCAAGACATAAAAAAAAAAAAAAAAAAACCTACAAAGCTCCCCACCCCTTCCCCTCAAACACACAAAACAAACAAATTTAAGCAAATAAAAACAAAAATAATGTGTTAGTGCAGCAGAACCACACTGCTAGGCCACTTATATTTACATTTTGGGTTATTTATAATTTTATTTATGTATGTATGTATTTATTTATTCATTTATATATATATTTTTTTCATTTTTAATAGACACTTTTAGTCATTATACTTAATATTATTTTTACCCTTATCATTTACTTTTTACTACAATTTTTAAACATAATTTCTTTTTTTTTCTTTTTCTCTGTTTTTAAAATTATTGTTATATTTTAATATGAATTATCTTATTTTTTATATATAAATAATAAATAATGTCTTTTATTTTAAGGATTACCATATTTTTCCATTATTAACTATTATTTTTTATTAATTTTGGCATCTTTATAATTACATTTTCCTTCCTTTCCTTTTTTTAAAATTAATTTAATTTATTTTTTATCCGTAGCACTTTAGAAACAGGTTTTTTTTTTGCTAAAATGTGTCGTAGAAATTAAGTGTGTTTGTATTTTTTCCCGTGACCAAACTCTAACGTGAGTTCTGTGTGCAGTTTATCGAAGGAGACTTTGAGGAATATTTACACAAACTACAGGATCCACAGGTAAAACAGGACGAGCTTTTTCTCTTCTGAAAACTCACACGTTTATTTATTTACCTCTATGATTTTATCCACTGTCCATTCAGAACTCTAAATAACTCACAGCTGCTTTTAGAGTTTTAAAACTCACCTTTGACCAACACTTTGCACTTTTGTGATTTTTATTAGTCAAATCATTTAGACACGTTTGTTTACATTGTGGTTGCTGATCGATAATGGAAAAAATCATGATCACGATTATTCAAACGATTATTTTTTAGTTACACGATGCATTTATTCAGCATTTCTCGCTCTAAAAAACACGTTGTTATTGATAATTTACGCAAAACTTTTAAATTGAAAATAAATCTCGGCTACAAATCTGAACTTTAGAGCAGTTTTGTGATGTATAAATAAAATAAAATGAATCAAATAAACTTTGAACATGAAATAAGGCAGAAAAACAGAAATGTGTCCAAAATAAATTATATATCTAGCTCTTCTACAATCTCTATATTTAAAAATAAAATAAATATACTTATTTATATAAAAAATATTGCAAAACTTTGTGAAGGTTTAGGTCGACTCACGCTGGGACTTTAGAACCGTGCAGATTGTTGTGGGTTCTATATTCCGCACTCAGACCTGCAGAACCGACCCGAGCCGCGACGACGTCATCACACGGCGCCGTTTGTTTACGTGACGAACAGAGCGACAGCGACGCGACGATTTAGAGAAAATAAGTCCAGCGGCACAAATCTGTGTTAAACAGTGAAACAGACGTGAGTCCTTGAGTTTATGGAGAGAATCAGAACCGTTTTACTCCACTTTACTCACAGCGCGGTGTCGAACAAGACAGAATTATATAAATGTAAATGTACAAGTCAAAATAAACTAGAAAAATAAGTACTAAAATATATTTGTATCTAAAATGTAGAAAGTAATAAACATAAAGAAGAACAACAGTGAATGAAGCGTGTCCAGACTTTTGATGGATCACAATATTTAATTCTTGTATCGGTTCTAAATGCATCGTTGATTTTTTTATTTATTTATTTTTTAATCATGTTTTTCCATTTGCTGTTCTACTGATTATTAACGATTATTCCATCACGTTTTGTTTACTCGACCATAACGTTATCAGCGATTATTTTTATAGATTGTCCTTTGTTTTAGTATCGAGTGGGGCTGGGTATCATTAAGAAGTTGCCAATACGATACATATCTCGATATACAGGCAGCTACAGGCGAGTTTCAGCTGACGTCATTGTTATTAAAAGCCCGCGTTGCTGCTGGAAAATATTTTGGTTGGAGGCAGAAACACGGTAGCGTCAAACACAGTGCGTAACCTCGTGTATTTATCCTGATAACGGTAAATTCCTGCTGCATTATCGGACGCACAAATAGAAACACAGAAGAAGGAAAACGTCTTTTTCGTATTCTGAGTGAAAAGAACCACTAACGGCGAATAAAACGACTTTCAAACATCCGCAGAGCAAACGTAGAAGATCCTAACAAACCGTGGACTCAACAAGTTCAACAACACATCCAGACTCTTGGAGGTTTTCATCTTTTCTGCTGTGAATGGCCCAGGAGTTTCCACCAAGTCATTGTGGATGTCGCCCAAGTGAATATTTGTCCAGGGAGTTGGAGATTCTGACCAGAAATTTGGTTTGGTCCAGACTCTGTCGGGGTTGAAAAGGGTGATTTGTCGTCCGTCGATGTTTATGACCAATTTCTGGTCAAATGGTCTTGGGTCGTCTGCCGTTCGAGTGGATAAATAACCAGGATCAATACCCTTTACGTGTTTTCTCGCTCTGTCCGTCGTGTTCAATTAGTGTTTCTTGCCGCCGACCAAAATAATTCCCAGCATGCAACGCGCGCTTTTGTCAACAATGAAACTCGCCTATACGATACATATTTCAATACGTAGGCCACGAGAAGATGCACACCTCGATACAGTGCACTTTCGATTCGGTACGATTCAGTGTGATGTATTTCAAATCGATTTGATACGGTTCAATAAAAACAATGTCTAAATCGTAGCTGTGATACTAAAAATCTTAAATCTTAAACCACTTATTGTGCAAAGTTCATATGAAACACGCCCATTTTAATCATCAAAACAGGGAAAATGTCAAATATGTCGCCTAAACGAGTTTCCTTCCACTAAACAAGCGACAAAACTGTAACGCTGTAACAAAATAAATGAGTAAAATGCACCAAAAATCCTCTGGGTGATATATCAATACAGCAGCCCATGATATCGATACTGTATCATCACATTAAACTATACTACATATCGATATTTCAATATTTTTGCACATCCCTAGTATCGAGATATATCGGGATTACATATCGCCAGAGTCCTGATCCTGCTGTTTTTATTTTACTATTTTGTCTTGAAATAAATTCCTAATATGGAAACTCTGCTCCAAATTCACCCCCACAACTCGGTGACGGGGCTGAGTTTCATTCAGAAGTTGCCGATACGATACACAGGCCGCGATACGATACTTATCTCCAAACAGTGAACTTACGATTCAGTACGATATATTTCAAATCGATTTTAATACAGTTCAGTAAAATTAAAGTCTAAATCGTGTGTGAGACGCTAAAAGCCTTTGTTAAATCGCGTCTTGCGCAAAGTTCAAATGAAACGCAAACATTTAAATCCTCAAAACGGTGAAAGTGTCAAATGTTTTCTTCGTCTAAACAAACAGCAGAACTTCTCGGTACAGCCTGTGCTCTCCACGGTGTCATGAGGTGTTGTGTCTCTGACGTGCGTCGCCGAGCTTTGACCTGACCTCTGTTTGTTTGCAGCAGTGGGTGGGAGAAGTGGAGATCAACGCTCTGGCCATGATGTACAAGTGAGTGTCACCGGTTTAATGCTCCTTTCACACGTCTGTCAGATGAGGTTAAAACTCTGATCGTTTTCAGAGCTTTGGACACTTTCAGTAAAAAAAAAAAATATTTGTGAAAAGTACAATTCAAATGAAAGAGTAAAGGTCTGTTCATACTGTCCCTGTTCATGAGGCAAGAACAAGAACAAAGTCTGTTTGAGCTCCGACATTTCACACGTCAGAAGATGTTCTGCTGCCAAACTACCCCGCCCCCTCGCTCTGCCCCGCCCCCTCGCTCTGCCCCGCCCCCTCGCTCTGCCCCGCCCCGCCCCCCTCGCTCTGCTCTGCCCCCCCCCTCACTCTGCCCCGCCCGCCTCCTCACTCTGCCCCCTCGCTTCGCCCCGCCCCCTCGCTCTGCCCCCGCCCCCTTGCTCTGCTCTGCCCCCACCCCCTCACTCTGCCGCGCCTCCTCACTCTGCCCCCTCGCTTCGCCCCGCCCCTCGCTCTGCCCCCGCCCCCTCGCTCTGCCCCGCCCTCTCGCTCCGCCCCGCCCCCTCGCTCTGCCCCGCCCTCTCTGATGAAATATGAAAAGGCCTTAACTGTCGGGACGTAACGTCTGACATTAAGATAATGTGAAGGATCAAACCAGAAATGAGTCACAAACTCTGTCTCATTTTTGGATCTGTCTGAATCATGTTTTGTTTTTTTTGTTTTTTTTAGGAGGGACTTTTGGATTTTCCAGGAGCCCGGGAAACCTGCCGTTAACATCACGGCCAACGGCTTCCACGACAAGGCAAGTGAAAGTCACACTCCCGCAGTACGAGTCTGTACGAGGCTCCGCCCACACGCTCCCGCAGTACGAGTCTGTACGAGGCTCCGCCCACACGCTCCCGCAGTACGAGTCTGTACGAGGCTCCGCCCACACGCTCCCGCAGTACGAGTCTGTACGAGGCTCCGCCCACACGCTCCCACAGTACGAGTCTGTACGAGGCTCCGCCCACACGCTCCCACACAACAATTCTCCATAAAAACATGACACAAAACTGAACACAGCGACTGGACAAACCTGATGTTTGTGCAGGAGTTTCATCAGTGCGACGCACAACAAGTGTGTTGTACCAGTGCTCTGAAGGGGGAGGGACTTGGCACAGGGAGAAAAAGGAGAGAGGACCCAGAATACAGCATTTTCACAATAAAAGGAACACGTGATCTAAATAAGTGATGTGTTACAGTGAAAACCCCACAGAAGTACAATACCTCCTCTTTAATGCTTCTTGTTGTGTTGTATTGTTGTTATTGTTGTTGTGTTATTGTTGTTGTTATTGTTGTTGTTGTGTTATTGTTGTTGTTATTGTTGTTGTTGTGTTGTTGTTGTTTTTGTTGTTGTTGTGTTATTGTTGTTGTTTTGTTGTTGTTGTGTTATTGTTGTTGTTGTTGTGCGTCCTCAGGTGCAGTTGTGTTTTCTGAACGGGAATCACTACGACAGCATTTATCCTCTGAGCCGGGTCAAGAACACCGCCGTGTGTCAGTGTGAGTGTTTACACAACATTTATTCAGGTTTCACATTTCCCTCTCCCCGAAAAGCTACGCAGTGCAGCTTTAAGTCAGTGTTTCAAAGTCTCCGTTCAGACCCAAAGACCATCTTTCACCCCATGAGACCTGCATCTGATCTTTTAACCACACAGATCCAATTTTTTCAAATGCAACCTGGTTCAGTCCTGGTTTAGACCTGGTTCAGTCCTGGTTTAGTCCTGGTTTAGACCTGGTTTAGACCTGGTTTAGTCCTGGTTTAGTCCTGGTTTAGACCTGGTTTAGTCCTGGTTTAGTCCTGGTTTAGTCCTGGTTCAGTCCTGGTTTTAGTCCTGGTTTAGTCCTGGTTTAGTCCTGGTTTTGTCCTGGTTCAGTCCTGGTTTAGTCCTGGTTCAGTCCTGGTTTAGTCCTGGTTTAGTCCTGGTTTTAGACCTGGTTTTAGTCCTGGTTTAGTCCTGCTTTAGACCTGGTTTAGTCCTGGTTTAGTCCTGCTTTAGACCTGGTTTAGTCCTGGTTTAGTGGTTTAGAGTCCTGGTTTAGTCCTGGTTTAGTCCTGGTTTTAGTCCTGGTTTAGTCCTGCTTTAGACCTGGTTTAGTCCTGGTTTTAGACCTGGTTTAGTCCTGGTTTAGTCCTGCTTTAGACCTGGTTTAGTCCTGGTTTTAGTAGACCTGGTTTAGACCTGGTTTAGTCCTGGTTTAGACCTGGTTTAGTCCTGATTTAGTCCTGCTTTAGACCTGGTTTAGTCCTGGTTTTAGACCTGGTTTAGTCCTGGTTTAGACCTGGTTTAGTCCTGATTTAGTCCTGCTTTAGACCTGGTTTAGTCCTGGTTTTAGACCTGGTTTAGTCCTGGTTTAGTCCTGGTTTAGACCTGGTTTAGTCCTGGTTTTAGACCTGGTTTAGTCCTGGTTTAGACCTGGTTTAGTCCTGCTTTAGTCCTGCTTTAGACCTGGTTTAGTCCTGGTTTAGACCTGGTTTAGTCCTGATTTAGTCCTGCTTTAGACCTGGTTTAGTCCTGGTTTTAGACCTGGTTTAGTCCTGGTTTAGTCCTGGTTTAGACCTGGTTTAGTCCTGCTTTAGACCTGGTTTAGTCCTGGTTTAGTCCTGCTTTAGACCTGGTTTAGTCCTGGTTTTAGTCCTGGTTTAGTCCTGCTTTAGACCTGGTTTAGTCCTGGTTTAGTCCTGGTTTTAGACCTGGTTTAGTCCTGCTTTAGACCTGGTTTAGTCCTGGTTTAGTCCTGCTTTAGACCTGGTTTAGTCCTGGTTTTAGACCTGGTTTAGTCCTGGTTTAGTCCTGGTTTAGTCCTGGTTTTAGTCCTGGTTTAGTCCTGGTTTAGACCTGGTTTAGTCCTGGTTTTAGACCTGGTTTAGTCCTGGTTTAGACCTGGTTTTGTCCTGGTTTAGACCTGGTTTAGTCCTGGTTTTAGACCTGGTTTAGTCCTGGTTTAGTCCTGGTTTTAGACCTGCTTCAGACCTGGTTTAGTCCTGCTTTAGTTCTGCTTTAGTTCTGCTTTAGTTCTGTTTTAGACCTGCTTTAGACCTGGTTTTAGACCTGGTTTTAGTCCTGGTTTAGACCTGGTTTTAGTCCTGGTTTAGACCTGGTTTTAGTCCTGGTTTAGACCTGGTTTTGTCCTGGTTTTCT
Organism: Boleophthalmus pectinirostris; assembly: GCF_026225935.1. Classification (NCBI taxonomy): domain Eukaryota; kingdom Metazoa; phylum Chordata; class Actinopteri; order Gobiiformes; family Gobiidae; genus Boleophthalmus; species Boleophthalmus pectinirostris. Next base: position 793,539 of record NW_026571153.1, on the reverse strand, counting down.
AGGTATTTTTGAGCTATAAATGTAAACGTAAAGTCGAGCTGTTTAATGTCACACTCTGGAACATTCCACGGAGAACAGTGACGTATCCATAGAAACGAGCAGCCAGAGAAGTTACACAGTGCAGCTTTAAAACGCAAAGATTGGGTGAAATGTTTTGATAACGTAGCAGTTTGTTTCAGTTTCAGGGAGAGACGTAGAAAAGTGTTTCGTTAGTTTCATAGAGCTGAAGTTGTGTTTGTGTGTTTTTATTGTGTTGTGGTGTTTTTTATTGTGTTGTGGTGTTTTTATTGTGTTGTGGAGTTTGTGTGGTGTTTTTATTGTGTTGTGGTGTTTGTGGTGTTTTTATTGTGTTGTGGTGTTTGTGTGGTGTTTTTATTGTGTTGTGGAGTTTGTGTGGTGTTTTTATTGTGTTGTGGTGTTTGTGTGGTGTTTTTATTGTGTTGTGGTGTTTGTGTGGTGTTTTTATTGTGTTGTGGTGTTTGTGTGTGTTTTTTTTGTTGTGTGTGTTGTGTGGTGTTTTTACGGTGTTGTGGTGTTTGTGTGGTGTTTCTTTTGTGTTGTGGAGTTTGTGTGGTGTTTTTATTGTGTTGTGGTGTTTGTGTGGTGTTTTTATTGTGGTTTTGTGTGTTTTTATTGTGTTGTGGTGTTTGTGTGATGTTTTTATTGTGTTGTGGAGTTTTTATTGTGTTGTGGTGTTTGTGTGGTGTTTTTATTGTGTTGTGGAGTTTGTGTGATGTTTTTATTGTGTTGTGGTGTTTGTGTGGTGTTTTTATTGTGGTGTTTGTGTGTGTTTTTTGTGTGTGGAGTTTGTGTGGTGTTTTGTGTTGTGGTGTTTGTGTGGTGTTTTTATTGTGGTGTTTGTGTGATGTTTTTTATTGTGTTGTGGTGTTTGTGTGATGTTTTTATTGTGTTGTGGAGTTTGTGTGGTGTTTTTATTGTGTTGTGGTGTTTGTGTGGTGTTTTTATTGTGTTGTGGTTTGTGTGATGTTTTTATTGTGTTGTGGTGTTTGTGTGGTGTTTTTATTGTGTTGTGGTGTTTGTGTGGTGTTTTTATTGTGTTGTGGAGTTTGTGTGGTGTTTTTATTGTGTTGTGGTGTTTGTGTGGTGTTTTTTGTGTTGTGGTGTTTGTGTGGTGTTTTTATTGTGTTGTGGAGTTTGTGTGATGTTTTTATTGTGTTGTGGAGTTTGTGTGGTGTTTTTTTGTGTTGTGGAGTTTGTGTGGTGTTTTTTTGTGTTGTGGAGTTTGTGTGGTGTTTTTACGGTGTTGTGGAGTTTGTGTGGTGTTTTTATTGTGTTGTGGAGTTTGTGTGTTTTTTACGGTTTGTGGTGTTGTGTGGTTTTTGTGTTGTGGAGTTTGTGTGGTGTTTTTTTGTGTTGTGGAGTTTGTGTGATGTTTTTACGGTGTTGTGGAGTTTGTGTGGTGTTTTTATTGTGTTGTGGAGTTTGTGTGGTGTTTCTTTTGTGTTGTGGAGTTTGTGTGGTGTTTTTACGTTGTTGTGGTGTTGCAGCGATCCTGTACGAGCTGCTGTACGAGCGTGTGTTCGGCGTGGACCGCGCACACATGGACCGCCTGTGCCACAGAGCCTCCAAACCCTCCGACCTGCTCATTGACGACGCCATGCCGCCGTGTCCGAGCAGCGACGACTCCGACGCCGAGACGGACGCTCGCAGGTCACACGCACGAAACACACACAAAACACGCACACAAACACGCACAAAACACACACCAAACACGCACGAAACACACACAGACACGCACGAAACACACACCAAAGACACGCACGAAACACACACAGACACGCACGAAACACACACCAAACACGCACGAAACACACACAAAGCACACACAAACACGCAGGTCACATGCACGAAACACACAGGAAACACGCACCAAACACGCACCAAACACGCACCAAACACACACAGACACGCACGAAACACACACCAAACACACACCATTCCGCACTCTTCTCTCCAATTTATGTCTCTCTTTTTTAATTTTAATCTTCATGATTATTTATGTTTTGATTTGTTTTTATTATGATTTTAATGTATTTCTTATTCTGTAAAGCACTTTGAATTACTTTGTGTACGAATTGTGCTATACAAATAAACTTGCCTTGCCTTGCCAAACACGCATGAAACACACACAGACACGCACGAAACACACACCAAACACGCACAAACATGCACAAAACACACACGAAACACGCACGAAACACACACACCAAACACGCACAAACATGCACAAAACACACACGAAACACGCACGAAACACACACCAAACACGCACAAACATGCACAAAACACACACGAAACACGCACCAAACACACACCAAACACACACCAAACATGCACGAAACACACACAGACACGCACGAAACACACACGAAACACACATGAAACACACACAAACATGCACAAAACACACATGAAACACACAAAACACGCACAAAACATGCACAAAACACACTCGAAATGCACAAAACACACACACAGAAACATGCACAAAACACACATGAAACGCACAAACACGCAAAGACACGCACGAAACGGGCAAAACACACGGATACGCACAAACACACACGAAACGCACAAAACACGCACACAAACATGCACAAAACACACACAAACACGCACAGACACGCACGCAGTGCACAAAACATGCACGGACACGCAGAAACACACACAAAACACACACGAAACGCACAAAACACGCACAATTTCTATATATATGTGTCAGATTTCCTCGTTGTGTGTGTCAGATTTCTTCCTCGTTGTGTGTGTCAGATTTCCTCGTTGTGTGTGTCAGATTTCTTCCTCGTTGTGTGTGTCAGATTTCTTCCTCGTTGTGTGTGTCAGATTTCCTCGTTGTGTGTGTCAGATTTCTTCCTCGTTGTGTGTGTCAGATTTCCTCGTTGTGTGTGTCAGATTTCTTCCTCGTTGTGTGTGTCAGATTTCCTCGTTGTGTGTGTCAGATTTCTTCTCGTTGTGTGTGTCAGATTTCTTCCTCGTTGTGTGTCAGATTTCCTCGTTGTGTGTGTCAGATTTCTTCGTTGTGTGTGTCAGATTTCTTCCTCGTTGTGTGTGTCAGATTTCTTCCTCGTTGTGTGTGTCAGATTTCTTCCTCGTTGTGTGTGTCAGGCGCCCTCCCCCCGTGTGTCATGGTCCATGTGACGGTCGTTTCTTCTCTTTGAGTGTCTTGTTTTAGACTCTCAGTTTGTGTTAAACTCAAACATGTTTGTTTCAGACAAGAGAACGGGACGTGTGCAGCGGCGCTCAAATCCAAGGTAAAACTACAAACAAACACAATACTAATACTACTACTACTACTAATACTTGTACTTCTGCTAACGCTACTGACAGTGGTACTTCTGCTCGGTTGTGTGTTGTCGTTGGATCCTCGACAGAAGTGAATTAGTCTTTGTGTGTGTTTGTGTGTTTGATGTTGTCGTGTTGTTGTGTTGTTGTGTTCAGGGTCGAGGTCGCGGTCGATCTTTGTCTGAACGAGTCAAACGATCTCTGAACCCGACTCTGCTCCGGAACGTCCAGTACGACGTGTGGACGCGCTCCAAGAAGGGTGAGACGCACAACACGCGCACAACACACGACACACACGCACAACACACACACACAACACACACGACACACAACACGCGCACAACACACACGACACACACGCACAACACACACACAACACACGCACAACACACACACAACACACGCACAACACACGCACACACACGCACACACGCACACACACACGCACACAACACACGCACAAACACACGCACACACACACGCACAACACACGCACAACACACACGCACAACACACGCACAACACACGCACACAACACACGCACACAACAAACGCATAACACACACACACACATACATAACAGACACAACACACACACACACATACATAACAGACACACACACACACACACAACAGACACACACACACAGATGTCCAGTCGGCCGTGTGGACGCACAAACACACCTGCAGTTGTGTTTTGAATCTGTCAGGTCCAAACGTTTGACTGAAGTGAATTTGTCTAATACAAAATCTTCATTGTTTCCTAATTCCTTTTTTTATTTATTTATTTAATCTTTATTCTCTTGAATAAGATAAAAGAATATTTAGTTAATCGCCATGACAACAGTGTTCATGTTCCTCTTGTGTGAGAGTTTGTGTGTGTTTGTTTTCAGCTCAGCAGAAGATGGACTTTTGTATCGCCTCAGGGATGCAGTACAACGTGGGAGACCGCTGCCAGGTCTGTGTACTACTACTGTGTACTACTGCTGTGTACTACTGCTGTGTAGTACTACTGTGTACTACTACTGTGTACTACTGCTGTGTACTACTGCTGTGTACTACTGCTGTGTACTACTGTGTGTACTACTACTGTGTACTACTACTGTGTACTACTGTGTGTACTACTGCTGTGTACTACTGCTGTGTACTACTGCTGTGTACTACTACTGTGTACTACTACTGTGTAGTACTACTGTGTACTACTGTACTACTACTGTGTACTACTGTGTACTACTGTGTACTACTACTGTGTACTACTGTGTACTACTGCTGTGTACTACTACTGTGTACTACTACTGCTGTGTACTACTACTGTGTACTACTACTACTACTGTGTACTACTGCTGTGTACTACTACTGTGTACTACTGCTGTGTACTACTACTGTGTACTACTGTGTACTACTGTGTACTACTACTGTGTACTACTGTGTACTACCTGTGTACTACTACTGTGTACTACTCCTGTGTACTACTGTGTACTACTGTGTACTACTGTGTACTACTACTGTGTACTACTGTGTACTACTGTGTACTACTACTGTGTACTGCTACTGTGTACTACTGTGTACTACTACCCTGTGTACTACTGCTGTGTACTACTGTGTACTACTACTGTGTACTACTACTGCTGTGTACTACTACTGTGTACTACTGCTGTGTACTACTGCTGTGTACTACTGTGTGTACTACTACTGTGTACTACTGCTGTGTACTACTGCTGTGTACTACTGCTGTGTACTACTGCTGTGTACTACTGCTGTGTACTACTGCTGTGTACTACTGCTGTGTACTACTGCTACTACTGTGTACTACTGCTGTGTGTATTACTTTGTACTACTGCGTACTAGTGTGTACTTGTGTGTACTTGTGTGTACTAGTGTGTACTAGTACTGTGTGTACTTGTGTGTACTTGTGTGTGTACCTGTGTGTACTAGTGTGTACTAGTGTGTACTAGTGTGTACTAGTGTGTACTTGTACTTGTGTGTACTTGTGTGTACTTGTGTACTTGTGTACTTGTGTGTACTTGTGTGTACTTGTGTGTACTTGTGTACTTGTGACTTGTGTGTGTACTTGTACTTGTGTGTACTAGTGTGTACTTGTGTGTACTAGTGTGTACTTGTGTGTACTTGTGTACTTGTACTTGTGTGTACTTGTACTTGTGTGTACTTGTGTGTACTAGTGTGTACTAGTGTGTACTTGTACTTGTGTGTACTTGTGTGTACTTGTGTGTACTAGTGTGTACTTGTGTGTACTTGTGTGTACTAGTGTGTACTTGTGTGTACTTGTACTTGTGTGTACTTGTGTGTACTAGTGTGTACTTGTTTGTGTGTACTGTGTGTGTACTGTGTGTTCTGTGTGTGTGTGTGTACTGTGTGTGTGTGTTGTAGCCTGTCTCATGTGTGTGTTGTGTGTGTTGTGTGTGTGTGTGTGTGTGTGTGTGTGTGTGTGTGTGTGTGTGTGTGTGTGTGTGTGTGTGTGTTTAGTGTTCAGCCTGTGTGTGTGTTGTTGTGTGTGTGTGTGTGTTGTGTGTGTGTGTGTGTGTGTGTGTGTGTGTGTGTGTGTGTGTGTGTTTAGCCTGTCTCATGTGTGTGTTGTGTGTGTTGTGTGTGTGTGTGTGTGTGTGTGTGTGTGTGTGTGTGTGTGTGTGTGTGTGTGTGTGTGTGTGTGTGTGTGTGTTTAGCCTGTCTCATGTGTGTGTGTGTGTGTTTGTGTGTGTGTGTGTGTGTGTGTGTGTGTGTTGTGTGTGTGTGTGTAGCCTGTCTCATGTGTGTGTTGTGTGTGTGTGTGTGTGTGTGTGTGTGTGTGTGTGTGTGTGTGTGTGTGTGTGTGTGTGTGTGTGTGTGTGTGCCTGTGTCATGTGTGTGTTGTGTGTGTGTGTGTGTGTGTGTGTGTGTGTGTGTGTGTGTGTGTGTGTGTGTGTGTGTGTTGTGTGTGTGTGTGTGTGTGTGTGTGTGTGTGTTTAGCCTGTCTCATGTGTGTGTTGTGTGTGTGTGTTGTGTGTGTGTAGCCTGTCTCATGTGTGTGTGTTGTGTGTGTGTGTGTGTGTGTTTGTGTGTGTGTGTTGTGTGTGTTGTGTGTAGCCTGTCTCATGTGTGTGTGTGTGTGTGTGTTAGCCTGTCTCATGTGTGTGTTGTGTGTGTGTGTGTGTGTGTGTGTGTCCTGTCTCATGTGTGTGTTGTGTGTGTGTTTAGCCTGTCTCATGTGTGTGTGTGTGTGTGTGTGTGTGTGTGTCCTCTCATGTGTGTGTGTGTGTGTGTGTGTGTGTTGTGTGTCTGTCATGTGTGTGTGTGTGTGTGTGTGTGTGTGTGTGTTTAGCCTGTCTCATGTGTGTGTTGTGTGTGTGTGTGTTGTCTCTGTGTGTGTGTGTGTGTGTGTGTGTGTGTGTGTGTGTGTGTGTGTGTGTGTTTAGCCTGTCTCATGTGTGTGTTGTGTGTGTGTGTGTGTGTGTGTGTTGTGTGTGTGTGTGTGTGAGCCTGTCTCATGTGTGTGTGTGTGTGTGTGTGTGTGTGTGTGTGTGTGTGTGTGTGTGTGTGTGTGTGTGTTTAGCCTGTCTCATGTGTGTGTGTGTGTGTGTGTGTGTGTGTGTGTGTTGTGTGTGTGTTAGCCTGTCTCATGTGTGTGTTGTGTGTGTTGTGTGTGTGTGTGTGTGTTTAGCCTGTCTCATGTGTGTGTGTGTGTGTTTAGCCTGTCTCATGTGTGTGTTGTGTGTGTGTGTGTGTGTGTTTAGCCTGTCTCATGTGTGTGTTGTGTGTGTGTGTGTGTGTGTGTTTAGTGTGTGTGTGTGTGTGTGTGTGTGTGTTGTGTGTGTCTCATGTGTGTGTTGTGTGTGTGTGTGTGTGTGTGTGTGTGTGTGTTGTGTGTTGTGTTTAGCCTGTCTCATGTGTGTGTGTGTGTGTGTGTGTTGTGTGTGTGTGTGTGTGTGTTTAGCCTGTCTCATGTGTGTGTGTGTGTTGTGTGTGTGTGTGTGTTGCAGGTGTTGGAGTCGAGCGGGCAGATGGTCGGTGCGACGGTGAGGAAGCTTCCTCTGGATCACAGCGGTGACCTGGTGACCGTTTACACCGAGGACCAGAGGGAACTGTGAGTCTCCGACGCACCGAATGTTCCACAGCGCGACTTTAAACCGCTCCACTTCACATCTGTTCAATCACACGAGAGGGGTCGCAACAAACGCAAACGCCGCTACAAATACAAATGCCACAACACAACAAAAAAAGCCACAACGCACCAAAAAAAGCCACAACGCACCAAAAAAGTCACAACGCACCTAAAAAGCCACAACAAAACAAAAAAAACACTACACAACAAAAAAGCCACAATGCACCAAAAAAGTCACAACAAAAGCAAAAAAGCCACAACGGAAGTGACTGTGAGACTCTATTTTAATGCAAACGGCGCAACACAAACACAAATGCCACAACACATAAAAAAGCCGCAACACATTTAAAAGCCACAACAGAAGTGACCGCGGGACTCTATTTTCCGACGGACTGATCAAGCGGCAAGTGAAGAACACTACTTTTCACGTTGTAGTTCTTCTTCTTCACTTGCCGTTTGATCGGTCCGTCGGAAAATAGAGTCCCGCGGTCACTTCTGTTGTGGCTTTTTAATGTGTTGTGTCTTTTGCGTTTGTATTTGTTGCGGCGTTTGCATTCAAATAGAGTCCCGCGGTCATTTCCGCTGTGGCTTTTTTTGGTGTGTTGTGGCTTTTTGTTGCGTTGTCGCATTTGTATTTGTTACGGCGTTTGCGTTTGTCGTGACCCCTCACGGCTTCTGTAGGTTTTAGAGCTCAGAAATACCTCCAAACCAGAGAGTCACATACCTCGTCTTTAACACCTCGCAGAGTCACGTAGCTGCTCTTCTTGTCGGTTCGATGTTCTGACGCTGAAGTGTGTTTATGTCGTGTGCAGGAGTGTCCCCGTGTGGAAACTGCGCGCTCCCCCAGAGACGACCTGGAGCACCGTGGTCCGAGAGAAGAGGGTCACTAACGGAGCCGGAGGTGACAACAAACACAAACTTTTTTTTTTAACATATATATATTTTTTATTTGATTTGATTTGATTTATTAATTTATTTATTTTTATTTATTTATTTTTTATTTATATTTATATTTTTAATTTATATTTATATTTATTTATTTATTTCAAACCCAAACTCTACAAATCACAGTCTGTTTACGTCCACAAAGCCAGAACATTCAGAACCGACCAATCAGACGCCTTCTTTCCTCGAGGCCCCTCCCCCTCCCGTTAGTATCATGACAACCAACGAGCCAATCAGGAGCGAGGCTGCTGAAGATAATGCTCCTTTTACACATTTGTAGAGTTTGTGTTTTTTATTTTATTTTTTTATTTATTATTTTATTTTATTTACATTTTATTTATTACATTTAATTAAATGTAATTAAATTTTTATTTATTTCAAACCCAAACTCTACAAATCACAGCCTGTTTACGTCCACAAAGCCAGAACATTCAGAACCGACCAATCAGACGCCTTCTTTCCCCGAGGCCCCTCCCCCTCTCGTTAGTAACAGGTTTGATTGACAGCGTTGCTAAGATGTAAAAGGAGCGTTATCTTCAGCAGCCTCGCTCCCGATTGGCTCGTCGGTTGCCGTGATACTTGTAGTCGACTTTACAAATATAGAGGCTGTACCTGCAGGTGTCACTGAGCTTCATTTGACTGGACACACTCGGGACACTTGACTTTGTGTTGTTTTTCGTTTTTGTCGTGCGTCGTCTGACTCTCGTGTTGTTGTTGTTGTTGTGTTTGTCAGAGTGGGAGCACCGCGGCCGGGGCAGAGGGACTAAAGCCTCGTCCGCTCCCCCCGGCGCGGCTCAGGGCACAGCGCCACCTGCGGGACGAGGGCCCAAGCAGCAGCAGCACTCGACCTGGACCCAAGCGCAGCCCCCCCTGGAGGAGCGAGAGGCACCGAGCAGGTGACGTACACTCACACTGACACTTCACAGCTCGCGTCGTTAACGTTCGCCGGGGGGGTGACGCTAACTGAGGGCACCGCTCTGTCTGAGGATCTGAGACCGAGGAGTTAAAGTGTCCGGTTTTCAGTCAAACTCCATGTGGACGTGAGTTCTGGACGTCCTGTGTTTTTGCGGTGTCGGCGCGGTGCGAATTTGGCGTCAACCAATCAGAGACGAGTATCCAGTGACGTAGCAACGTTCTTACACAGAAGAAGAAGAAAGAGAAAAACACCAGAACAAGAAACACCAGAACAAGAAACTCTACAGCGACACATGATCAGAGAATAAATATAAACACACAACAACAACTGAGCCGATCACCAGGACCAGACCTGGACCAGGACTGGACCAGGACTGGACCAGGACTGGACCAGGACTGGACCAGGACTGGACCAGGACTGGACCAGGACTGGACCAGGACTGGACCAGGACTGGACCAGGACTGAACCAGGACTGGACCAGGACTGGACCAGGACCAGACCCAGGACTGGACCAGGACTGGACCAGGACTGGACCAGGACTAACCAGACCAAGACTGGACCAGGACTGGACCAACTGACTGGACCAGGACTGGACCAAGACTGGACCAGGACTGAGGACCAACTGGACTGGACGACCAAGACTGAACCAGACTGACTGAGACTGAACAGGACTGGACCAGGACTGGACCAAGACTGAGACCAAGACTGAAGGACTGACCAGGACTGAACCAGGACTGACCAGTGGACTGAAACCAGGACTGACCCAGGACTGGACCAGGACTGGACGACCAGGACTGGACCAGGACCGGACTGGACTGGCTCTGGACGCCTGTCAGTTATTTTTCTCCCTTTTTTTCTTCTTCTTGGTCCGCGGCGTCTGACCCCAAATGTCAAGGCTCCAACTGAAGGCGTCGGGCGTGTTTTTTTGACGCTCTTGGTCTGAACTCAAATCACAGAAAAGGAAAAACTGTTTGTGTCCCAAAGTTCAGGAAACATCAGCACCAGAGCAGAAGGTGGAGGTCAAATGATCAAATTATCCAAAAGATAAGAGCTCCACACAAACATTAAGACCAGACAGTTTGTACAGCGCAGAACTGAAGCCTCCAGAGCCACGCCAACAACACCTGTCACACCTGTCACACCTGTCACACCTGTCACACCTGTCACACCTGTCACACCTGTCACACCTGTCACACCTGTCACACCTGTCAACAGAGTCCTATGAGTTTGGTCTTATAGATGTTTAAAATCAGAACTTCGGGGCAGGAGGAGTCACCATGTTCTTGTTTGAAATGTTGAACTATAAATATTGAGCTGATGTTTTAGTTTCAGTGTTAATGTCTGCGCTGGTGCTGACACTTTCCTGCGTAAAAGCTCAGACCTGAACAGAGCGTCGCCTCGTGAGTGTAACGTTCGGTGTGTGTGTGTGTGTGTGTGTGTGTGTGTGTTTGCAGTAAGTCTGAGCCCGTGTCGTTCGGTCTGACCCTGGAGCAGCGTCTGGCCAAAGAGGAGGAAGAGAGAAACGCCGCTTTAGTGGAGCTGCAGTTCCCAGACGACAGGAGCTTCCCTGCCCTCGGAGTGAGTCCAAAAACTCAACTTTAAATCTGTTTTGGTTTTGGTTTGGTTTGTTTGTCTGTCTTAGATTTAGACTTAGACAAACTTTATTGATCCACAAGGGAAATGACTTGGACACAGGAGTCACACGTCACATTAACAGTAACGGAGAGTAAAAAATATGTTAAAAAACGGTAATAAACTTTTCAATAAGTTGCTAATGGCCTCGGTCAAGCAGAAGTAAACAACAAGGCCAAAACTTCAAGTGAATTCATCTGATATAAAAGTGTATTGAACAGATACATATGTACTCGAGTTTATCAAACTGTTGACCTTTTTTCTGTTCCATTTTTGGTTCTAAAGTTCCATCTGTTTTAAACAGACCATGAATGAAACATGGAACAAAAATTATTTCCCAAATTTCAAAGACCCAAAAATCATGTAAATAAATGTTTGTATTTCATCATATCTTGTGTTATTCCATCTTTGAACTGTTGATGAAGGGACAGGATTTAAAAAAAAAAAAGTATTTAAAATGATAAAAATGTTCTTGGACTGACATATTTTATAGAAATAGTTTCTTTCATTTTGAAGTAATATTAAAATTTTCAGAAGAAAAAAGTGACAAATGATGTAAAATCCTGCACCTTCTACTTGTTTGTTCAATTTTCCCTCTGTTACTTTTCCCTCCGTTACCATGAACTTTATTAATAAAAAATCTCATGAGTCAAAAAGTCAGAGGTTTTTCAACCTAATCTTGTACCATATGGTAGAAAACTATATGAAGCAAATATTCAAACCAGTTTGTTAAGGATATGGAAGTGAGAACCAAGAGTTATCACTGTTTGGATTTATTGACCAAAAAGTGCTGCATATTTCATTGAACTTGAAAGAATCTCACAGGTTTAACTTGACCCTGTTGGAGTGTAACTCTTTCCTACATTCTGATACTTTACTTATTTCAATAGTTCCTCTAGTTTCTGAATAAGAAACATTTGAATGTCAAAAATCTGACCCTGTTTCGTCCGTTAACACTTGACCAGACACTTATGCACTGTGTCTCCGTGGTAACTGCTGAACCTCCCTCCATAGACACACATGTAGAACACCATGTTGAAAATGAAGCTGATATTTGATCGTCCTAATAGACTTTTCAAAGGTTTGACACTTTCTGAATGAGAAAGTTTCACTCACTTTTTTTTTTTGCTTGTAAAATTGCCCTGATTTTCTCCTCTGAAAAACCGTGTGATCTGAATAATCATAATTACTCACAGAGCGAACACGTGTCGACATTCTCTTCACAGATGCGACGCAAACCCGACTCAGACTTCAAACTTTACTGAGCCAAAAGGAAAACGGCAAACGGCAGCTCACACGTCGCATGATATTAAACTCACAAAGAGCAAACGTATAAATGGAAATAATAAATTCAAAATAATCTGAAAAAACAGCAGGAGACTGGAGCGAGTGAAATACAAATGTAGAAACACAGTAAATCTAACTTGTGCACAGTGTCTGGGAGTAACAGATTACATGTACCAGAGTAATCAGAGTACAAATGACGAGTAACTGTATTCAGTTACAGTTACTGTTTCAGTGAGTGGGAATTGGATTACAGTTACTTTGTTGAAATAAATGGATTAAACAGAGGGATTTTACTGTTTTCACATTTATTTTCTTTTTTTCTTTTTTCAGTAAATCCACTCACTGACGGACACTAAACCAGGACTAAACCAGGACTAAACCAGGACTAAACCAGGACTAAACCAGGACTAAAACAGGACTAAACTAAACCAGGACTAAACCAGGACTAAACCAGGTCTAAACCAGGACTAAAACCAGGACTAAACCAGGACTAAAACCAGGACTAAACCAGGACTAAACCAGGACTAAACAAACCAGGACTAAACCAGGACTAAACCAGGACTAAACCAGGTACTAAACCAGGACTAAAACCAGGACTAAACCAGGACTAAACCAGGTCTAAACCAGGACTAAACCAGGACTAAAAACCAGGTCTAAACCAGGACTAAACCAGGACTAAACCAGGTCTAAAACCAGGACTAAACCAGAAACCAGACTAAACCAGGACTAAACCAGGACTAAACCAGGTCTAAACCAGGTCTAGGACTAAAACCAGGTCTAAACCAGGTCTAAACCAGGACTAAACCAGGACTAAACCAGGACTAAACCAGGACTAAAACCAGGACTAAACCAGGACTAAACCAGGTCTAAAACCAGGTCTAAAACCAGGAAACCATAAACCAGGACTAAACCAGGACTAAACCAGGTCTAAACCAGACTAAACCAGGACTAAAACCAGGACTAAACCAGGTCTAAAACCAGGACTAAAACCAGGTCTAAACCAGGTCTAAACCAGGACTAAACCAAGGACTAAAACCAGGTCTAAACCAGGACTAAACCAGGACTAAACCAGGTCTAAACCAGGACTAAAACCAGGGTCTAAACCAGGACTAAACCAGACTAAACCAGGTCTACTAAACCAGACTAAACCAGTAAAAGGACTAAACCAGGTCTAAAACCAGGTCTAAAACCAGGTCTAAACCAGGTCTAAACCAGGAACCAGGACTAAACCAGGACTAAACCAGGACTAAACTAAAACCAGGTCTAAACCACCAGGTAAACCAGGTCTAAAACCAGGTCTAAAACCAGGATTAAACCAGGTCTAAACTAAACAGGTCTAAACCAGGACTAAACCAGGACTAAACCAGGACTAAACCAGGACTAAACCAGGACTAAACCAGGACTAAACCAGGTCTTAGCAAAAAAAAAAAAACATCTTCTGTTACAATTTCCTCGTCTTTGTTTCTCTACAACAAACCAACTAATCCAAAGTAATCAGATTACATTACTCACTTTAAGTAATTTAATGGATTACGTTACAAACTACATTCTGGGTGTGTAATCTGTAATCTGTAGGGGATTACATTTTAAAAGTAAACCTTCCCCACGCTGCTCGTGCACAAACACAGGAGGTTCTTTAGTGAATATAAAAATGCTGGGGTAGTAAATGTGCTCTGATGTCAAAAACAGATCTGTTATTGAATCTCTGTTTTATTGTCAGGCTCAGACTGGAGGCCCGAGCGACGGAGGGAGGAAGAGAGGAGGAGGAGGAGGAGGAGGAGGAGGAGGAGAGAAGAGACGCTCGCAGAAAAACAGGGTAAAAACGCCGGGGTTTCAAATCGATTCACCTCGTTCTGACGTCGTTCCGTCACCGCGAACACGAGCCGGCGTCACGCTCCCCGTTCAGATGTTTCCGCCGCAAAAAAACAGAGCTGCACTTCTGTTTGTTTCGGTCACATGCTGGAGGAACTCTCTGTTATTATTAGTCGTCCGAACGCTCTGCTCCAGCTTGTGATGTCATGAAGTGAACGGCTCCTTAAATTTACCTTTGGTTCAGAAGAGATTTGGAAATTCCACGACTGAAAAACACAAATCCAGATCTGATTGTGACGAAGAAACTGAAACAGAGGTTCATGGTTTTCTGTGTAAATGTGTGTGTGTGTGTGTGTGTGTGTGTGTGTGTGTGTATGTGTGTGTAAATGTGTGTGTGTGTGTGAAATGTGTGTGTAAATGTGTGTGTGTGTGTAAATGTGTGTGTGTGTGTGTGTGTGTAAATGTGTGTGTGTGTGTGTGTGTGGTGTGTAAGTGTGTGTGTGTGTGTGTGTGTAAATGTTGTGTGTTGTGTGTGTGTGTGTAAATGTGTGTGTAAATGTGTGTGTAAATGTGTGTGTGTGTAAATGTGTGTGTAAATGTGTGTGTGTGTAAATGTGTGTGTGTGTAAATGTGTGTGTGTGTGTGTGTGTGTAAATGTGTGTGTGTGTGTGTAAATGTGTGTGTAAAATGTGTGTGTGTGTGTGTGTAAGTGTGTGTGTGTGTGTAAATGTGTGTGTGTGTGTGTGTGTGTGTGTAAATGTGTGTGTGTGTGTCTCTAAAATGTGTGTGTGTGTGTGTAAATGTGTGTGTGTAAGAGTGTCTCTAAGAGTGTGTGTGTGTGCAAATATGTGTGTGTAAGAGAGTGTGTAAATGTGTAATTTATGAAGCTGCTGGAGAATACGACACACATTTACACACACACACATTTACACACACACATTTACACACACACATTTACACACACACATTTACACACACACACATTTCACACACACACATTTACACACACACACATTTACACACACACACATTTACACACACACATTTACACATACACACACATTAACCACACATTTTACACAGAAAACATTTACACAGAAAAATTACCATTTACCAGAGGTTCAGCAAAACTACAGCAGGACACTTCAGATGATGTGGAAAAGTTCCATATGGGCCCTTTAATAATAATAATCAATAATCAATAATAATAATAATAATAATAAATAATATTATCATGATATTTCTTTGTTTTCAGAAAAGTCCAGTTGAAGACGTCACTTCAGGGGATCGTCCCAGTTCTTCCTCTCCTCCTCTTCCCTCCTCCTCTCCCTCTGCTCTTCCTCTCTCCTCTGCGTCTCCAACCCGCCCCCGCCGCCCCCGCCCCCAAAACCAAAGGCACACTCCAAACCCTCGCTGCCCGGGATGGTCCCTTCGTCCGCCTCCCATTTCTCCTTCGTGACCCCGGTTCTCCCGGCCGCGTCCAACTCCTCCGCCTCCTCCTCGGGCGGCTCCTCGTTGGCTCCTAAGGCCCCCCCCTCGTCTCCTCCCACCTTCATCGCGGCCATCGCTCCGACTCCCGACGCCGCTCAGGGTCTGATGGGTCGGACCACGCCGAGTCCTCCTTCGGCCGCCGCCGCGGTCGCCCACAGTCCTCCGGTGGTGACAGACGCTCTGGTTCAAGCAGCAGACGCAACAAGTAAGACTTTTGTTTTATTTTAAATCACTTTAGGGGCACACGCTGTGGCGGTCACACTCTGGACTCGGGCTGTGGCGGTCACTCTCTGGACTCGGGCTGGGCGTGGCGGGGGGTCACACTCGGGACTCGGGCTGGGGTGGGTCACACTCGGGACTCGGGCTGTGGTGACGTCACACTCTCGGACTCGGGGCTGTGGCGGTCACTCTCGGGACTCGGGCTGTGGCGGTCACTCTCGGAACTCGGCTGTGGCGTCACACTCGGACTCGGGCTGTGGCGGTCACTCTCGGGACTCGGGCTGTGGCGGTCACACTCTCGGGACACTCGGGCTGTGTGGCGGTCACACTCGGGACTCGGGCTGTGGCGGTCACTCTCGGGACTCGGGCTGTGGCGGTCACTCTCTCGGGACTCGGGCTGTGGCGGTCACTCTCGGGACTCGGGCTGTGGCGGTCACACTCGGGACTCGGGCTGTGGCGGTCACACTCTCGGAGACTCGGGCTGTGTGACTCGTCACTCTCGAGACTCGGGCTGTGGTGATGTCACTCTCGAGACTCGGGCTGTGGCGATGTCACTCTCGAGACTCGGGCTGTGTGATGTCACTCTCGGGACTCGGGCTGTGGTGAGTCACTCTCGGACTCGGGCTGTGGCGGTCACTCTCGGGACTCGGGCTGTGTCCGTCACACTCGGGACTCGGGCTGTGGCGGTCACACTCTGGACTCGGGCTGTGGTGACGTTCACACACTCTGGACTCGGACTGTGGCGGTCACACTCTGGACTCGGGCTGTGGCGGTCACTCTCGGGACTCGGCTGTGGCGGTCACACTCTGGACTCGGGCTGTGGCGTCACACGGACTCGGGCTGTGGCGGTCACACTCTGGACTCGGGCTGTGGCCGGTCACACTCTGGACTCGGGCTGTGGTGACGTCACACACTGGACTCGGGCTGTGGTGACGTCACACTCTGACTCGGGCTGTGGTCACTCGGGACTCGGGCTGTGGCGGTCACTCTCGGGACTCGGCTGTGGCGGTCACTCTGGACTCGGGCTGTGGCGGTCACACTCGGGACTCGGGCTGTGGCGGTCACACTCTGGACTCGGGCTGTGGCGGTCACACTCGGGACTCGGGCTGTGGCGGTCACACTCTGGACTCGGCTGTGGCGGTCACACTCGGGACTCGGGCTGTGGGCGGTCCACTCGGGACTCGGGCTGGGCGGTCACACTCTGGACTCGGGCTGTGGCGGTCACACTCGGGACTCGGGCTGTAGTGGTTCGTCCTGGGTTAGTTCTAGGTTAGTCCTGGGTTAGTTCTAGGTTAGTCCTGGGTTAGTCTAGGTTAGTTCTAGGTTAGTCCTGGGTTAGTCCTGGGTTAGTCCTGGGTTAGTTCTAGGTTAGTCCTGGGTTAGTCCTGGGTTAGTTCTAGGTTAGTCCTGGGTTAGTCCTGGGTTAGTTCTAGGTTAGTCCTGGGTTAGTTCTAGGTTAGTCCTGGGTCAGTCCTGGGTTAGTTCTAGGTTAGTCCTGGGTTAGTCCTGGGTTAGTTCTAGGTTAGTCCTGGGTTAGTTCTAGGTTAGTCCTGGGTTAGTCCTGGGTTAGTTCTAGGTTAGTCCTGGGTTAGTTCTAGGTTAGTTCTAGGTTAGTCCTGGGTTAGTCCTGGGTTAGTCCTGGGTTAAGTCCTGGGTTAGTTCTGGTTAAGTCCTGGGTTAGTTCTAGGTTAGTCCTGGGTCCCTGTTAGTCTGGTTAGTCCTGGGTTAGTTAGTCCTGGGTCAGTCCTGGGTCAGTTCTGGGTTCCTGGGTTAGTTCTAGGTCAGTCCTGGGTTAGTTCTAGGTTAGTCCTGGGTTAGTCCTGGGTTAGTCCTGGGTTAGTTCTGGGTTAGTCCTGGGTTAGTTCTAGCTTAGTCCTGGGTTAGTTCTAGGTCAGTCCTGGGTCAGTCCTGGGTCAGTCCTGGGTCAGTCCTGGGTTAGTTCTAGGTTAGTCCTGGGTCAGTCCTGGGTTAGTTCTAGGTTAGTCCTGGGTTAGTTCTGGGTTAGTCCTGGGTCAGTCCTGGGGTATCACGGACACGGGCGGTAACTGCTAGAATGTTAACGGGTCCGGGCGGGTGCGAGTCTCTAAAAATAGACCCGTGCAGGACTCTGGGTCGGGTCACGTTGGTCACGTGCGGGGGGCGGGGCCTCTTAGCACCGCGCTGATTGCGACGGCTCTATTCAGGACGCTTCTTCACACGGTCTGTAAAACTCCACCTGTTTGTTTTATTCCAGGGAATCTGCAGAAACCATCTCACACTGAAACCTCTGAGCCCCAAGAACCACCCACCAGTCAAAACCCGGTCCACAACCAGACCCAAGACCCAGTCCCAGACCTGAGGACAGTCCAGACCAAAGCCCCTCAAGTCCCTCAAGTCCCTCAAGTCCCTCAAGTTCCTCCAGCCATAAACCACCAAACGATGCCTCAGATCCCACCATCCCACTCTCCTCCTCCTCCTGCCCCCCCCACCTCGTTTCCTCCGTCCCTCCCCCAGAACGATCCGTCTGTCCCGGCCGCCTTCTCCCTCCAGGACCCCCCGCCTCCGCCCGCCCCCCAGCCCCAGACGGAGCCCCAGACCGCGGTGCCTCTCCCGACCGCGGCCCCCCCTCCGTCCCCGGCCCCCCCTCCGTCCCTGCCGCCCGCCCAGCATCACTACCTGCCCCCCCCCATCCCGCTCCAGCAGCAGTTGGCTCCGTTCTTCCAGGATCCTCTGTATCCCGGGTTTCCGCAGGGACCCAAGGGACAGGTGGCCCCGACTCCGCCCATGTCCACCAGCCAATCAGGAGACGACCTGCCGACAGGTGAGCG
This sequence comes from Boleophthalmus pectinirostris, assembly GCF_026225935.1. Classification (NCBI taxonomy): domain Eukaryota; kingdom Metazoa; phylum Chordata; class Actinopteri; order Gobiiformes; family Gobiidae; genus Boleophthalmus; species Boleophthalmus pectinirostris. The sequence continues at coordinate 775,013 of NW_026571153.1, read as the reverse complement.
CCGCCGACCTGGTTTAGACCTGGTTTTAGACCTGGTTTAGTCCTGATTTAGACCTGGTTTAATTTTGGTTTAGACCTGGTTTAGTCCTTGTTTAGACTTTGTTTAGACCTGGTTTAGTCCTGATTTAGACCTGGTTTAGTCCTTGTTTAGACCTGGTTTAGTCCTGGTTTAGACCTGGTTTAGACCTGGTTTTAGACCTGGTTCAGATCTGGTTTAGTCCTGGTTTAGACCTGGTTTTAGACCTGGTTCAGATCTGGTTTAGTCCTGGTTTAGACCTGGTTTTAGACCTGGTTTTAGATCTGGTTTAGTCCTGGTTTAGACCTGGTTTAGACCTGGTTTTAGATCTGGTTTAGTCCTGGTTTAGACCTGGTTTTAGACCTGGTTTTAGACCTGGTTTAGTCCTGGTTTAGACCTGGTTTTAGACCTGGTTCAGATCTGGTTTAGTCCTGGTTTAGACCTGGTTTTAGACCTGGTTTTAGACCTGGTTCAGATCTGGTTTAGTCCTGGTTTAGACCTGGTTTTAGACCTGGTTCAGATCTGGTTTAGTCCTGGTTTGGTTCAGTTTTTCTGTCATGTCTGATTCGTTTTTCTCTTTTAGATACAAACATTTTAAGATTCTTCTTCAACCTCGGAATAAAGGTACAAGACTCTGTTCCTCTTTGCACTTTTTAACAACATTCTCCAGCCAGATAATAACACAGAGTGTGTGTGTGTGTGTGTGTGTGTGTGTGTGTGTGTGTGTGTGTGTCCTGTGTGTGTGTGTGTTGTGTGTGTCATCGTGTGTGTGTGTGTGTGTGTGTGTGTGTGTGTGTGTGTGTGTGTTGTGTGTGTGTGTGTGTGTGTGTGTTGTGTGTGTTGTGTGTGTGTTGTGTGTGTGTGTGTGTGTGTGTGTGTGTGTGTGTGTGTGTGTGTGTGTTGTGTGTGTGTGTGTGTTGTGCGTCGTGTGTGTTGTGTGTGTCGTGTGTGTGTTGTGTGTGTGTGTGTGTGTGTCGTGTGTGTGTGTGTGTGTGTGTGTGTGTGTGTTGTCGTGTGTGTGTGTGTGTGTGTGTGTGTGTGTGTGTCGTGTGTGTGTCGTGTGTGTGTCGTGTGTGTGTGTCGTGTGTGTGTTGTTGTGTATCGTGTGTGTTGTCGTGTGTGTGTTGTGTGTGTGTGTGTGTGTGTGTGTCGTGTGTGTGTGTGTGTGTGTGTGTGTGTGTGTGTGTGTGTGTGTCGTGTGTGTGTCGTGTGTGTGTCGTGTGTGTGTGTGTGTGTGTGTGTGTGTGTCGTGTGTGTGTGTGTGTGTGTGTGTGTGTGTGTTGTGTGTGTGTGTCGTGTGTGTGTGTGTGTGTCTTGTCGTGTGTGTCGTGTGTGTGTGTCGTGTGTGTGTGTGTGTGTCGTGTGTGTGTGTCGTGTGTGTGTGTGTGTGTGTGTCGTGTGTGTGTCGTGTGTGTCGTGTGTGTGTCGTGTGTGTGTGTGTGTGTGTGTGTCAGGCGTACACTCTCCCGATGCATCCTCCGGTCATGTACCTGCTCCCGCTGCAGCAGGCTCACACCCTGCAGCCCCGAGCCGTGTCCCGCTCGCCCTCGCCGCTGCACCACGCCCACGAGCCCGCCTACCCGCCCTTTAACCCCGCCCCACAGGCCCCACCCACCCCGCAGGCTCCTCCCACCTCGTATCCCCCCGAGCCGCCCGCATCTGCCCCTAATTATAACCCCGCCCACAACTCCCCAGACCCCGCCCCTTCTACCTATAACCCCGCCCACAACCATCCAGACCCCGCCCCTTCTGCCTATAACCCCGCCCCCAACCCTCCAGACCCCACCCTTTCTGCCTACAACCCCGCCCACAACCCCCAGACCCCGCCCCTTCTTCCTACAGCATGTTTGACCACGCCCATTCCAATCATCAGGCTCCTCCCACTTCCTACAGCCAGCCCCGCCCCTCCCAGCCCCCGCCGGAGCCGCTGTATCACGCGGCGTACGCCCCGTCCCCGCACGTGTCCTGGCAGCAGCCCCACGCCAGCGCGCCGTACCCGGGCTCGTACCCCCCCTACACCCAGACGAGCTTCTACCAGAGCCACCACCACCACGGCTCCAACCAGGGCCCCCCGGAGCCGCCGCAGCACGCCAACGGAGACACGCTGCCGGGGCTGAGGGCGCCCAGGCTCCCCGGCGCCGTCGACGGGTCCACCTCGGCCAACGTGACCAACGGAGGTCGAGTGTCGCTGCCGAGCGTCTCCGCGTGTGGTAAGTTTATATTTACTGTTTAAAAAAGACGACAGACGAGCTTCAGATTGAAAACATGAGGTTTAAAGCCTCGTCATCCACACGTCAGAAGAACAGAAGAACTTTGTTCACAGAGTCGGACCAACAACATGTCGTCCTGATGTTGCTCCTGCTCATCGTGTTCACTTCTTGTGGTTTGTTCTCGACACTTCAGCTGAGCAGACGTTTGTTCAACAGTTCAACCCGACGCTCAGTGACGATAAAGTCAAAATGGAAGAAATTCATGGAGGGAGATCGATGACGAGGCGAGTGTTGGGAAGTTTACTTTTAAAATGTAATCCCCTACAGATTACAGATTACATAACCCAAAATGTAGTTTGTAACAGAATCCATTAAATTACTAATGGTGAGTATTGTAATCTGATTACTTTGGATTACTTGGTTTGTTGTAGAGAAACAAAGACGAGGAAATCATAACATAAAAAGTTCTGTCTGCTAAAAGACAATAAAAGGCTTTTATTGTCTTTTAGCAGACAGAACTGAACCAAATTAAAAATATTATTGATAGAAGAGGAGACATGGTCCATGCAGCAGGATTTAGTCCTGTTCAATCCTCTTACATCCTGGTTTAGTCCTGGTTAAGTCCTGGTTTTAGTCCTGGTTTTAGTCCTGGTTAAGTCCTGGTTTTAGTCCTGGTTTAGTGTCCAGCAGTGGAATTACCGAAAAAAAGAAAAAAAGAGAGATTTAGCCCAAAATGTGAAAACAGTAAAATCCCTCTGTGTAATCCATTTATTTCAACAAAGTAACTGTAATCCAATTACCACTCACTGAAACAGTAACTGTAACTGAATACAGTTACTCATCATTTGTACTCTGATTACGTAACTCCGGTACATGTAATCTGTTACTCCCCGGGCGGGGAGGGGGGGCGGGGCAGAGCGAGGGGGGCGGGGGGCAATACATCTTTTGAAGTAGGAAATGTCAGAGCCCAAACGCAGCTTGTTCTTCTGTTCTTCTGAAGTATAAAAGGCCTTCAGTGTTGCAGGAGGCTCCTGTCAGTTCTTCACGTTCTCCACCTGAGCGGCTCACGCTGAAACGGCTCTGGGAAAGGCGGAGCATCATGGGATTTGATTCTGATTGGTCGAAGCGTCACGACAGCGAAACAAACACAACTGGAGTCGAAATCCAGTTGAGAGAAAATCTTCTCTTTCCTCTGCAAGATTTTCTCAAACAAATGAGTCCATAGTGACGCTGAAACAGACGCCATGTTCACCGGGTTTGTTTTGGTTCATTCACCTGTGACTCCGCCCACCCCACAGCGCTGCTTTGTTATTGGTCCGTTCGAGTCTTTCAGGATGGATCTGGTGGTTTTGACTCAAATATCAGAGGATCCGTGTCACTGTGCAGGGTTAGATTAAAGCTCCTGTAACCCGACTCTTCACTGACTCTTTCCTGTGTTCCAGGTCACTCAAACCAGGACGGTGGGGAGAACATGGTGCTGCTGGTGGATCCTCCTCTGGACAAACCCATCGTACGTTTCACCTTCTGCTTCACACACATTTATTATATACACGTTTATTAAATCAAAGCAGGAGTCTCCAACCTGCAGCTCACCGAGGAGTTTCACCTTTCACCTTTGTGCTGAAGAATAAAAGTTTGGTGAATGACTCGTCTGTTACTGTCGTTCACGGGTCATTTTGAAGCCCAACTCTGTGCACTAATAAACGGACAGTGGTTTATGTTTTATTGGCGTCTCGCTGCACCCAAAGACTCGCCCTGTTTCTTAGAATCATCTCAAATTCTTGTAAAATCTAAAACGAGCAGCTCTCTGTCGTCTTCGTTTAGTAAATGTGGCTCATCCGAGGGAGAAAAAGGTTGGTGACTCCTGCACTAAACCATCTCCTGGGAGCTTTAAGTCATGTTCTAACGTTGGTCCCTCCTCAAAAACAGACCTGGAGACCTGGAGAACTCGTGGTAAATGTGCAGGTTTGTGTGATAAACGTGTTTAAAAGTGTGAATGAAACAAAACACAACTGCAGGTCTGTGCGACGAGGAAACACATGAGAACAGAGCAGAAAATCCTTTAATATGGACGTTTTCCGACAATCATGGATCTTTTTTTTTAGCCGAGTTTGCTGTACGTGTGTTGTGTCTCCATGGTAACTGCTGAACATTCCACCACACACACACACATGTAGAACCCCCCCAGCGTGAGGCGAGGTCTCCGTTAAGACTCGCGTGTCGTCCGTTCAGTCCCGTTAAACGTTCACGTCTGGTTCTGTTCCCGTGTCCAGGTCATAAACGTGCCCAAGTCCGGCAGCGGCCCCGGCTCGCCCGCCCTCTACAGCCCCGCCTCCCACTCCTCCGACTCCGCCCCCATCTACGTCAACCACCACAAGGCGTCCAATCACAGCGCGGCGCAGTACCTCCCCGCCGCGCTCACCTACATCCCGGGCTGCGGCGGCGGCGTTCCGTTCCTGCACGACCCGCTGTCCGTGTGCGTGGGGACGGAGGACGAGTGGGACGAGCCGGAGCAGCACCGGCTCCAGTACACCAGGGGCCCCCGCCGCGGCTACAGGGGCCGCTCCAGGGGCCAGTACCGACCCAGAGGCTTCCACGGCAACAACCAGTACACTCAGAGAGGAGGGAGGGGGCGCTACTGAGCAACGGCCAATCAGAGCGGACGACACTGACGCGTGAGTCTCTCCAAACCTTTTCAGTTAAGATGAAAGTACGACACTTCAGTCTGGAACTTTTATCATTCCATGTACATAGATATTTACTTTACTTACTTCATTTACTTATTTATTTTACGCACTTAATTACTTTACATACTTTACTTAACGTACTTTACTTTCTTTACTTTGTTACTTTACGTACTTAATTTGCATTACATATTTTACTTTACATACTTTACTTACTTACATTACATACTTTACTTTCTTTACTTTACTTAACATTTTACTTTACGTACTTTACATTACTTTACTTAATTTTACATACTTAACTTTACATACTTTACCTAACTTTACGTACTTTACTTTACGTACTTTATTTACGTAACTTTACATACTTTACTTAACATACTTTACTTACTTATCTTTACATACTTAACTTTACATACTTTACTTAATTTTACATTACTTTACACACTTTACTCACTTAACTTTACTTCATTGAATCCATTTTTTTTTTTTTTTTATTAAAAGTGACGTACTGTGGCTTTAAGGGCAGAGGAGGCAGTGCTCATGTACTCTGGAGTAATCTTTTGAAAAACATTTACTTCTTTTATAGCACAGAGTAACAGTACTTTTACTCGAGTAACAGCTGTGGCTCCTCTTCCCCGTGAGTCTGAAGTGACAGAATCTTCTAGACTTTGATCTGAAACGATTCTCACGTTTGTTTTTGTTGCAGCTTCTTCAGGTCGGAGCCACTTTGTCTCATTTGTCTCTTTTTTTTTTTTTTTTTTCTCCGTCCTCAGGTCTCGTGTCTCGTGTTCGTCCTCGTCAGATTCGACCAAAGATCTCGACGTGTTCAGATTCAAACTGAACTCGTCTCGTCTTCGTCTCTTCGTCCGTCGCTGCTTCGAGACTCGACGTTTGTGTTTAGATTCGTGAAACTGTTCCACTCCTGTTTTCCTGCTTTTATTTGATTTGATTTGATTGTTTTATAGATTCTTTAAAGCTGCACTGTGTCACTTTTCGGGTTTCTGTTTGTTTCTATGGAGACGTCGCCGCTCTGTCCGGAATGTTCCGCGGTGTGACTTTAAACAGCTCCACTTCTACATTTATTCAATCGCAGGTGCAGGTTTTATCGCTCAAAAATACTTAGGAAAAAAACAAAAAACAGACATTCTGGCAGAAAAGTTCCGCAGTGCAGCTTTAACGGTCGAGTAAACGTGGTGTGTGTGTGTGTGTGTGTGTGAGGAAGGAGCCAATAGGAGGCGGCGTTTTTCCTCGGTGGGCGGGGCTAAGGAACGGAGGCGGAGCGAACGGAAACGGGGACACGCCCACAAACCGCCGCCGCTCGTCGACTTTATAAAAAAAAAAAAAAAACACAAAAACAAAACAAAAAAACACTTCAAACTCTGGAACACTCTGGAACTTTTCCGGTCCTCGTCTCCATGGAGATGTGACCGGTCTGCCTGGAATGTCCCACAGTGCGGCATTAAACTTCATCTATCATTATTAATTATTACAAGTGTTTTTATCGTAACAGTAACGACGTGTGTTTCACCGTGGAGCCGGCTCGCCTCTCCGCGGATCTGACCTGTCGCCTGCTCCATCCCGGCGCGGTCTAATGCCGTACTGTGGAACATTCCGGGCTAAAAGCAGAGGCGGTTTCATCGGCGGGCGTCCGGACGAGTGACGGTGTGCGGCGGCGTCGAGACGGGGGACTGGACGGGGGGATTCTACGTGTGTCTCTACGGCGAAATGTTGAGCAGTTACCGCGGCGACGCACGGCAAACGGCAAAAAACACTGACGGAAAAAGTTTTAAAGATCGTCCGAAAACTCGAGAGAAAACGTGATTTTAAGACACATTTGTACTTTTTTTGGTCAAATTGTGTTAAAAAAAAAAAAAACAAAATTCGAATTAAAGTTTAACAGACGTTCAGACGGAGCAGTGCCTCCGGTTAGCGTCACGCCCCCAGAGAGCGTTTACGACGTCCGTAAAGCATCAACTTGTGAGCTGGCGTCGTCTCGATCGCCGTAGAAACCGCTCGTACTTTAAGATCACGCGAAGTCTCCACGGAAACGAGCCTTTCAGCTGATCCACCCTCACCGCCGCCGCCGCAAAAGTTCCGTCTTGTAGCTTTAACTTCACTTTTCCCTCATTTGCCGTCGACACCGCGTTGTAAAATGCTGCTACAGGAATCGCACTCGTAAAAAAACAAAAAAACCCATAAAAATCGTAAAACGTTTAAATCCAGGAAACGCCTTAAACGTGTGAACGCGGAGACGGTTTTGTGTTTGTTTCTGTCTCGATGAACTCGACTTTGAATGTAAACGGAAAAAACTTCTGACGCCGTTTCCTCGTCGCCGCCGACAAACCGGGAGTCGGGTTCGGTTTCCGTTTCACTCGATGACATCACGAGGTGGAATGGAGCGAAACGGAACAGGACGACGACGAGGAGGAACGCGAGGAGGTAAAAGTTTGGCGCGGTGCCGGAGCTTCGGTGCGTCGTATGAAATAGATCGGAGCACTTATCGGCCTTTATTTTGAAGGTGCTTGTGTGTTTACGTGCTTTTATTTTGGTGAACTTCCTTCTTCTTTTGTCTTTGTTGAAATTCTCGGTGCCTTGTAGAAAGTTCTGAAATAAAAAAACTGCTGTAATTTAAGAAAAGGGCTGTTCCACTTTGTAAAACTTTAATTGAATAAAGAAATCTTGGTTCAAAATGGAAGTTTGTTTTTACTCTTTGTGTAACTGACCCACAGACGAGACTAATACTCCCTACAAATAATACTCCCTACGACTACTGCTCAGTCACTTTTCTGATGATCTGGAGTCTTCAAAAGTTCTACAGTAAAACACAATAAAACAGAACATGAGTTTTCCATTTCAGACAAAATATCTGCACTTTTAAATCTGATTTTTGATCTGATCGTAATAATTCACACTCAGATCTTGTCAAGAAATTTAAAAATAATAAAGTTACATTTCTACAACTCATAAATACTCAAATATGCTGTGACTTTTTAAGAACAATTTAGTTTAAAAGTCGTATAAAGAATAAAAATCTCAGTTATAGTTGGTATTTTGGTTTAAGGACTTGAAGTGACTTGAAGCTCAAAGCAGACGACTTGGGACTTGACTTGGACTTATGGACTTGGACTCATGGGTCTGTGACTCGAGACTCGACTTTGGACTTGACTTGTAGACCAGTGACTCGAGACTCGACCTGAGACTTATGGACTTGACTTGGACTTATGGACCAGTGACTCAAGACTCGACTTGGGACTTGACTTATAGACCAGTGACTCGAGACTCAACTTGGACTCGATTTGGACTTATGGGCCCATGACTCAAGACTCGACCTTGGACTTGACTTGGACTTGAGGTCAAAGACTTGAAACTTGCAAAACAACGACTTGGCGCCCCCTCTGGTCGTGTACGTGTGTGTTTTGTGTGTGTTTTATTTATTTTCTCCTCCTCGTTTCTGAACTGAAAAGTAAAATTATTTGTGTTTTATTTTGGAACCTGCTGAAAAAAAAGTTTGAGGTCAAAAAGTTTTTATTTTTGTTCTTTCAGTAGATTTTTAAAGGTCTGGAGCCACTGAAATAAAAACAAACATTAAACCGTTTGGACTCGTGTGTTGTTCAGTTTCGCAGCGGCGTCGTGTTAGAAACTACAGAACTCACGGATCCAAAGTGTTTAATGTGCCGTTACCGTGACGACAAACTGAAACGTTCCACCTGGGAAAGTGAAAAGTTTGTTCTGTCGGTAAAATTCTCCAATATTTCAGTGATTTCAGTGTTTTAAATGAAGCTGGTTCTACTTTCTCCTCAGGGCAGTTGAGTGTTTGTTTACCTGTTGCTATGGCGACGTCACGGCAGAGCAGTGATACAGAACAGTGATTTGACCGTTGCCGGAACTACTTTGCTGGGTTCAAACTCTTTTTCCATTAACATTTCCAAACTTTACCATGACTTTTTCATGAGCTAAAGTGAATTTTCCAGGACTTTCCAGCACCTCCATGTGTAGAACAGATCATAGTTTTAGTGTAAATCTTTCCACTCACCTTCTGGTTTGGGATTATAGTTTTTGAACATTTTAAATCCTGTCGGTGAGTTTACTGTCGTCTCTTTTAAACAAAAGACTCAGATGTTCACAAATAAACACAACAGACTCATGAGAACGAAACAGAACACTGGAACTGTGGGAAAGAGACACTAATATTCCAGGACTTTTCCAGGATTTCCATGACCATGAGAATCCTGCACTTGTGTGTTATGTTGCTTTCACATCCTATGATAATGATCGTAAAAACCAAAAAACCGACATGTAACTGAGACATGAACACGACTCTGTCACGTCGTCGTTTCTTCTGGAAAACTGAAGATTTTTATGATCCACGAGCTGCAGAGACAAAAATTTAACCTTTCAACACGACGGAGCAGCGAAAGAGTCGTGAACGTGAACACAAACCAACTCTAAACTCTAAACTCTAAACCTTAAGCCCTGCATTTTGTGAAACGTCAGTCGGTTTGTTTTTAATCTACATTATGCTGTGGAATAAATCACTTTAATAAGTCAAAACAAAACAAAAAACACGCACACTCAGATGGCCGATGTCCAAAAGGGTTTTTTAGATAAAATTTTTGCCAAAAAAAAAAAAAAAAGCCTCTGTCAGACGTCAGATCGTCTTTCTGCTTTGGACCAGGACGTGACTTTGGTGTGTTTCTGTTTCACTTGACTCTGGTGAAAAACGATCTGACCCAGACTTTTTTTTTTTTTTTTCCTGAAACATTATTGAAAAATATTAAAAACGTCTGAGTGCGCTGTGCATTTTTCCACTTTTATTTTGCTGCTCCTTCATTTGCTGCTCGACAAGAACTTTGGTGTGTTTAGTTTTTAATAACATCACCTTTTACATTCACTGTCGTTTTTAAAAATCCTCTCATCGTTTGGTCGACGAATCATGAACGAATGAGATGAACGATCAAATCTAAAAGTGTTTTACCCGACGAGCAGGTTGGGATAAACTCTGGCTCCGTCGTGTTTCGCTTCACCAAAAACAAGACAAAAACTCCAGAACACGACGACACACCTCACATCTCCACCTCACAAGTCCAGAGGATCGTCTTGGTTTTTCCCTGATGGTTTCTAAAAGTGGCTGGTAAAAGTGTAAAGTTAAAAGTGTCTAAAGTGTCAAAGTGTAGTAAAGTGTAAAGTGTCGTAAAGTGTCGTAAAGTGTAGTTAAAGTGCCATAAAGTGTAGTTAAAGTGTCATAAAGTGTCATAAAGTGTCGTAAAGTGTAGTTAAAGTGTCTTAAAGTGTCGTAAAGTGTAGTTAAAGTGTCATAAAGTGTCAAAGTGTAGTTAAAGTGTCATAAAGTGTAGTTAAAGTGTCATAAAGTGTAGTTAAAGTGTCATAAAGTGTAGTGTTAAAGTGTCATAAAGTGTAGTTCAAAGTGTAGTTAAAGTGTCATAAAGTGTAGTTAAAGTGTCGTAAAGTGTAGTTAAAGTGTCATAAAGTGTAGTTAGTGTATAAAGTGTCATAAAGTGTAAGTGTCATAAAGTGTAGTTAGTAAAGTGTCGTAAAGTGTAGTTAAAGTGTCAAAAGTGTAGTTAAAGTGTCATAAAGTGTAGTTAAAGTGTCATAAAGTGTAGTTAAAGTGTCATAAAGTGTAGTAAAGTGTAGTTAAAGTGTAAAGTTAAAAGTGTAGTTATAAAGTGTAGTGTCATAAGTAGTTAAAGTGTCATAAGTGTAGTTAAAGTGTATAAAGTGTAGTTAAAGTGTCAAAAAGTGTAGTTAAGTGTAGTTAAAGTGTCATAAAGTGTCGTTAGTGTAGTTAAAGTGTCGTTAAAGTGTAGTTAAAGTGTCATAAAGTGTAGTAAAGTGTCATAAAGTGTAGTTAAAGTGTCATTAAAGTGTCATAAAGTGTAAAGTGTAGTTAAAGTGTCATAAAGTGTCAAAGTGTAGTTAAAGTGTCAAAGTGTAGTTAGTGTCATAAAGTGTAGTTAAAGTGTCAAAGTGTAGTTAAAGTGTCGTAAAGTGTAGTTAAAGTGTCATAAAGTGTAGTTAAAGTGTCATAAAGTGTCGTAAAGTGTAGTGTAAAGTGTCGTAAAGTGTAGTTAAAGTGTCATAAAGTGTAGTTAAAGTGTCATAAAGTGTCAAAGTGTAGTTAAAGTGTCAAAAGTGTAGTTAAAGTGTCATTAAAGTGTCAAAGTGTAGTAGTTAAAGTGTCGTAAAGTGTAGTTAAAGTGTCATAAAGTGTAGTTAAAGTCAAGAGGATCCTCTTGGTTTTTCCCTGGCGGTTTCTACGGCAACAGTGATGAATTTCCCAAGTGCGACGTCGTGATTCAAACCAGGAGGGAAAACTGGGAAAAGAAAAGTAAAACCTTCAACACAAAACGACTTTAACTCTGAGTTCGAGTGAAACGTTTCGTCCAAAACGTCACAGCGACTTTAAATTTAAACCAAGAAGAAGTGGATTTTATTAGAGAAATAAAAGTGGAGCTTCAGAAAGGAGCGGCCGTCACAAGAGTTTTATTGGTGTAAATGCACGAGTTCAAATCTGCAGTTTATGAAGTTTTGTTTTTTGTTTTTTTTGTGGTTTTGTGAAAAGCAGCTTCAGCACAAACGACTCGACTCACACAAACTCAAACGGCTCCAGGATTCTGAAAAATCTCGACTTTTGTTTAACTTTCACCTTTTGTTTCCTCGTCCAAAACGTTACTTTATACAAGCAAAACACGTCGCTCCACCTCATGACATCATCAGGTGGTTCTTCTGTGTCTGTAAAATCCATCAACTGAACTTTACCAATTTAGTGTTTCAGAGATTCATCGGTTTCGATACTAAAGAACAGACTCGATACTCGATACTGATCCCACGATGAAAATAAAACTCTGTCGTGTCAGTGGGATTTTTTTTTTTTTTTTTTAGGATCGAAACCGACGACAAACGAGGATCTAGTTTCGATTCTCGCTAAGTTTTGTCAGAAGTATCGAAAATCTAATTCTAATTGATACTAACGTCGATGAAATACAGAAATACTCGGACTTAAACCAGGTCTAATCAAAGTTTAATCCAAGTTTTAGACCTGGTTTAGTCCAGGTTTGTCAATGAGACTTTTTTAGTATCGATACCTGTGAAAAGTGTTAAGTATCGATACTGGTTTTAATATCGGTTAGAATCAGATTTTTCGATGTCAAACTGTAAAACGTGAAGCTCAAACTCGTTCTAAAGTTCTAAAAGTTCAGATTTTGCAGAAAACTGG
>NW_026571153.1:757557-762364 GCF_026225935.1 Boleophthalmus pectinirostris | reverse complement strand
CTGGTTTAGTCCTGGTTTAGTCTGGTTTAGACCTGGTTTAGTCCTGGTTTAGTTTAGTCCTGGTTTAGTTCTGGTTTAGACCTGGTTTAGTCCTGGTTTAGTTCTGGTTTAGACCTGGTTTAGTCCTGGTTTAGTTCTGGTTTAGACCTGGTTTAGTCCTGGTTTAGTTCTGGTTTAGACCTGGTTTAGTCCTGGTTTAGACCTGGTTTAGTCCTGGTTTAGTCCTGGTTTAGACCTGGTTTAGTCCTGGTTTAGTTCTGGTTTTAGATCTGGTTTAGTCCTGGTTTAGTCCTGGTTTAGTTTACCTGGTTTAGTCCTGGTTTAGTTCTGGTTTAACCTGGTTTAGTCCTGGTTTAGTCCTGGTTTAGTTCTGGTTTACCTGGTTTACCTGGTTTAGTCCTGGTTTAGACTGGTTTAGTCCTGGTTTATCTGGTTTAGTCCTGGTTTAGTTTAGTCCTGGTTTAGTTCTGGTTTAGACCTGGTTTAGTCCTGGTTTAGATCTGGTTTAGTCCTGGTTTAGTTCTGGTTTAGACCTGGTTTAGTCCTGGTTTAGTTCTGGTTTAGACCTGGTTTAGTGGAGCTGTTTAAAGTCACACTGTGGAAACATTCCGGCAGAGCAGTGACGTCTCCGTGGAAACGAGCGGGAAAGTCCCAGAGTGCAGCTTTAGTCTCTGCGGCAGAATCTCCACGGCGACGGCCCGGACCAGAGCCGCGTTTCCACGACGACCGCGTCAGGGTCACGAGACGAACGGGACCCACCGTCGCCCATGACGATTCACCACGAAAAACTGAACCACGACGAGTCCTGAAAATGTCTCCTCCGTTTCAGAACAGAAGTACTCTTGATACTCGAGTAAAAGTATCAGAGTATCTGTTTAAAGATAAAAATGTACTTAAAGATCTGAAAGTACAAAAAATAAACACGTTCTAATGTTTTAGTCCTGGTTTAGACCTGGTTTAGACCTGGTTTAGACCTGGTTTAGACCTGGTTTAGTCCTGGTTTAGACCTGGTTTAGTCCTTGTTTAGTCCTGGTTTAGATCTGGTTTAGTCCTGGTTTAGACCTGGTTTAGTCCTGGTTTAGATCTGGTTTAGTCCTGGTTTAGATCTGGTTTAGTCCTGGTTTAGACCTGGTTTTAGTCCTGTTTAGATTCTGGTTTAGACCTGTTTTAGACCTGGTTTAGATCTGGTTTAGACCTGTTTTAGTCCTGGTTTAGACCTGGTTTAGATCTGGTTTAGACCTGGTTTAGACCTGGTTTAGACCTGTTTTAGTCCTGGTTTAGATCTGGTTTAGACCTGGTTTAGACCTGTTTTTAGACCTGGTTTAGACCTGGTTTAGACCTGTTTTAGTCCTGGTTTAGATCTGGTTTAGACCTGTTTTAGTCCTGGTTTAGACCTGGTCTAGATCTGGTTTAGACCTGGTCTAGATCTGGTTTAGTCCTGGTCTAGATCTGGTTTAGGATCTAGATTCGATATTTGTTCAGTATCGATTAGAATCTGATTTTCGATATCGTCACTCAAACCTCTGACATTAAAAGTAAAAACTCTGCGTCACGTTCCACCTCGTGATGTCATCAAGTGAACAGCTCCTTTTCTCTTCAGTTCAGTCGAGATCAGTGACTCCAGGACTGAACTGATCCAGGTGATTCTAGTGAAGGTGTGTGGAGTTTAAAAACACAGTGGAGCACTTCCTGTATCACCACACGATGACATCACGAGGTGGAACAGAGCGACTGGAGCTCCCTGTCGCCCTCTAGTGTCTGCTCCCCGTTCTGTCTGGCTCCTCTTCAGTCGGGTTTGGGTTTAGGTGGGCAGTACTCGGATACTTTTACTCTGTACTCGGATACTTTTACTCTGTACTCAAACACCCGACAGAAACAAGAGTACAAAAAAAACAAAACTTAGTAACTTTATTTAAAAATTCACAAAACAGAAACAGACGGAGCGCGAGAAGAGTCGGACACACGACAGAAGAAGAAGAAAAAAAAACACTTTAGAGAATCGAGTTTTATGTTTCACACGAATTAAAAACATCCAAGATCAAACAGAACGAACTCCTGAGAACTTTAGAACATGAGAACATGAAAACATGAGAACATGAGAACATGTTCTAATGTTCTAAATGTTCTAATGTTCTGATGTTCTAATGTTCTAATGTTCTGATGTTCTAATGTTCTGATGATGTTCTAATGTTCTAATGTTCTAAATGTTCTGATGTTCTAATGTTCTGATGTTCTAATGTTCTGATGTTCTAATGTTCTGATGTTCTAATGTTCTGATGTTCCTCCTCACAAACACAACTGGAGTCGTTTTGTTTCACTTCTGTTTTAGTTAAATTTTAGTCCTGGATTAATTCTTCTTTAGTCCTGGTTTGGTTCTTTTTTTTGTCCCGGTTTAGTTCTTTTTTTAAGTCCTGGTTTAGTTCTTGTTTAGTCCTGGTTTAGTTTTTTTTTTTTTAGTCCTGGTTTGGTTCTTTTTTTAGTCCTGGTTTAATTCTTCTTTAGTCCTGGTTCATTTTATTTTTTTTAGTCCTGGTTTAGTCCTGGTTTGGTTCTTTTTTTAGTCCTGGTTTAGTTCTTGTTTTAGTTCTTATTTTAGTCCTGGTTTAGTTCTTCTTTTAGTCCTGGTTTAGTTTTTTTTTTTTTTTTGTCCTGGTTTGGTTCTTTTTTTAGTCCTGGTTTAATTCTTCTTTAGTCCTGGTTCATTTTATTTTTTTTAGTCCTAGTTTAGTCCTGGTTTGGTTTCTTTTTTTAGTCCTGGTTTTAGTTCTTGTTTTAGTTCTTATTTTAGTCCTGGTTTAGTTCTTGTTTTTGGCTTGGTTTGGTTCTTTTTTTAGTCCTGGTTTAGTTCTTTTTTTAGTCCTGGTTTAATTCTTCTTTAGTCCTGGTTCATTTTATTTTTTTAGTCCTGGTTTTAGTTCTTGTTTTTGGCCTGGTTTGGTTCTTTTTTAGTCCTGGTTTAATTCTTCTTTAGTCCTGGTTCATTTTATTTTTTTTAGTCCTGGTTTAGTTCTTGTTTTTAGTTCTTATTTTAGTCCTGGTTTAGTTCTTGTTTTAGTCCTGGTTTAGTTCTTTTTTTAGTTCTTTTTTTAAGTCCTGGTTTAGTTCTAGTTTAGTCCTGGTTTAGTTCTTTTTTTAGTCCTGGTTTAGTTCTTTTTTTTTTTTGTTCTTTTTTTAGGCCTGGTTTAGTTCTTCTTTTAGTCCTGGTTTTAATTCTTCTTTAGTCCTGGTTTATTTTTTTTTTTTAGTCCTGGTTTAGTTCTTTTTTTTTTTTAGTTCTTTTTTTAGTCCTGGTTTAGTTCTTCTTTTAGTTCTGGTTTAGTCCTGGTTTAGTTCTTCTTTTAGTCCTGGTTTAGCCTCGATTTAGACTTGGTTAATCCTGTTTCACCACACGATGACATCACGAGGTGGAACAGAGTGAAGAAATGTTCAGTAAACAAACCACGAGTCCAGGTCTGAGCGACGAGGAAACAACATCACAACAAAACAGAAAACAGGGTCATCTGGGACCTTTAACCTCAAATTTAAAGGTGCACTGCGGAACTTTTCACACTGAGGTCGGACTACGGCGTTTGTTTACTGTGCCGGCGGAATATTCCACACTGTGGCTTTAAACTCATCTCTGAAATTGTGTTTTTTATCCAATTAGAAGAGTTTTTATTGCTCAAAATCAGGTTGAAAAAAGGTCGGTCAGACTCGCCTCTTCACAGATCTGACCCGTAACTCGGAGCGGTTGAACACTGAACGAGCAGGTAGAGGACCCCAACCCCCTCCCCACCGGGAAAAGTTACACAATGCAGCTTTACACGAGTCATTTAATAAGTTCTAGATGATTCTCTGCTGAGAAACTGAAACTCGGAACTGTCCACTTCCTGTTGTCCTCTTTTGTAGTCCACTTTTTGTAGTCCACTTCCTGTCGTCCACTTTTTGTAGTCCACTTCCTGTCGTCCACTTTTTGTAGTCCACATTTGTAGTCCACTTTTTTGTAGTCCACTTTTTGTAGTCCACATTTGTAGTCCACTTTTTGTAGTCCACTTTTTGTAGTCCACATTTGTAGTCCACTTTTTGTAGTCCACGTTCTCCGTGTTCGTCCGTCGTGTCGTCCGTGGCGTGTTCGTCTCCGTGGCGTGTTCGTCTCCGTGGCGTGTTCGTGGCGTCCCCGTGTTCGTCTCCGTGGCGTGTTCGTCTCCGTGGCGTCCTCGCGGGTCACCTGATGGTCCGGTACATCATGAAGTCGACCGTGGTGCATCGTGGGTACTTGCCGACGGAGCTTTCCTCCACGGGGGTGTAAACTTTGATCTGGCGCATGTGCGTGTCGCGTCCGTTCTGATGATTCGCCAGAACCGCGATCTGGATCATGAACGTGCTGATCGGCTCGTTCGTCCTCTGACAAGAGAAAAAACATCAGGTAAAGTCTGTGTCCTCTGACCTATGACCCCTGACCCTTTGCTCTGTCCTCTGCTCTGACCTCTGACCTCTGACCCTCTCTAGTGTTGGTCCAGACGTGTGGATTCTTCGTCTGTGGATTTGAGTTTGTGTGTTTCCCTTTAAGAAAAGTCACATGACCAAAACATCCACCGTGTCGTTTGGTGTGACTCGTGTCGGGAGCGTTTAGAGCCAAACGGGAGCCAAACGGGAGCCAAACGGGAGCCAAACGAGAGCCAAACGAGAGCCAAACGAGAGCCAAACGAGAGCCAAACGAGAGCCAAACGGGAGCCAAACGAGAGCACTGAGGCGGCTCGTTTACACTGAGGCTCAAATCTGTGTCAGTGTCTTGTTCGTCACAGAGAAACAGAACACGTGTGTGTGT
>NW_026571153.1:735057-752557 GCF_026225935.1 Boleophthalmus pectinirostris | reverse complement strand
AGAACCAAACCAGGACTAAACCGGTACTAGACCAGGACTAAACCTGGTACTAAACCAGGACTAAACCAGGACTAGACCAGGACTAGACCAGGACTAAACCAAGTACTACACCAGGACTAAACCAAGTACTAGACCAGGACTAAACCAGGGACTAGACCAGGACTAAACACATTAGTGCCGTGTGCAGAACAATTTTTTATAATTTCGCGCTCGTTTCACTTTTATTTTATTATTACTAATCAAAAAAAATAAATATATATATATATATTTTTTTAAAACTTGTCCACTTTAAATTTGCCTTTATTCTTTTGGATTATTCTGAAATAAATAAAAATGTAAATGTTTCTGTCATGTTTGTGTTTAGCTCCGAGGCTAAAAACACGGAAAAACCGACACGAAATGGAACGTTTATTTCACACAGCTCCTACCGGGTGGATTTAGTTACGGTTCTCCAGCGCGTCGCGATGTTTTTACTCCGCGATTAAATCCAGAAATAAACAGTTTAAAGCGTTTTTCCTTCTCAAAAAAAAAAATAAAAAAAAAATCTCCCACTTTGCGCCAAGTCGCGTCCCGATGACGTGTCCCCGATGACGCGGTCGCGCTCTGCTGACGCGTGTCCCGCCATCTTTCCGCCGGCTCCAGACGAACACGTTGCGGGAAAAAAAACAACTCCGAGTCCGGATCTGCGCCCCGAACCGAGTCGAACCGCCGAGCTTCTTGCGGTCGAGTCACGGGGATCAGGGAGGGGTGAGTTTACGCGTTTGTGCCGCGGGTGAGCGATTAAAGACGCCGTTGTTGTCATTGAAACACGCGGCGATGCTAAGTGTAGCGGCTAAGTGCGGCGGCTGTCAGCGCAGGGCCCGGGGCTAGCGCCGTTAGCCGCCGCATGAATGTACGCAACGAGGATTTTACGGCGAATAAAACACGATCGGAAACGAGATTAAACACAGTTACACTTTGTCCGACGCCGCGCTTCAGTCCGCACCCAGCACGTGTCTGTGAATGACGTTATCTCCGCCGATCTTCACTTTGTGCTGTCGAAGAAAATCCCCGACGTGCCGCTCGGACGAAGTTACGTCGCCCGAACTTGTCCGGAGTGATTCCCGTGCGATTAACGCGCGATTAACGCGTGATTCCGAGAGCCGTGACCCGCACACGGTGGGTTCCGGGGGTGTATAGGCCGCAGGAGCGCGGGTCGGGCGGGTTACGTGAGGACAGAGCCGAGGACAGAGACGGAGCCGCCGCCCGACAGACTCAGTGCGCCACGGAGGAGACCAAACCAGAGATAAAACCAGAGTCAAAACCCGAGATAATATGAGATAAAACCAAAGCCAAACCCGAGTCAAAACCCGAGACCAATCCGAGTCAAAACCCGAGACCAATCCGAGTCAAAATCTGAGA
Organism: Boleophthalmus pectinirostris; assembly: GCF_026225935.1. Taxonomy (NCBI): domain Eukaryota; kingdom Metazoa; phylum Chordata; class Actinopteri; order Gobiiformes; family Gobiidae; genus Boleophthalmus; species Boleophthalmus pectinirostris. The sequence goes on along the minus strand of NW_026571153.1, from coordinate 751,156 downwards.
CAAACCAGAGACAAAACCGTGAGAAAACCAGAAATAATATGAGATAAAACCAAAGCCAAACCCGAGTCAAAACCCGAGACAAACCAGTGACAAAACTATGTCCAAACCCGAGTCCAAGACAACACCTGAGTCCAAACCCGAGACAACACCAGAGCTAATATGAGATAAAACCAGAACCAAACCCAAGTCAACACCCAAGATAACACCAGAGACAAAACAGACAAAACCAGAGATAATACGAGATCAAAACGAGTCTACAAACCCCGTGTGTGCTGTGGACGGACCCCAGTGTGTCCCTGTGGGGGGGTAAACGCGCGGGGACAGGTACACGTACAGGTGTTTTGTGTGTGGGTTTGTGGAGTAAAGGCCACGAGACCCGCGGTGACTCACGGGACGAGACTCAGACGCACGAAAATGGGACTTAGAATTGTTCTGTGGTTCTAATTTATCTATAATAGAGACCAGATGTCCCTGTTTCCCCAGGACAGTCACAGTTTTGTCCCCTGTCCCAGCAGATTTATACAAAACCACTGATTTGTCCAGGTTTTATACAAGAAATGTCCCAGGTGTCTCTATTTTTGACCAATTTGAGCTAAACCAGGACTAAACTAAGATTAAATGAGGACTACATCAACTCTAAACCAGGACTGTCACAATGTTTGACCAATCTGATCTCTGCCAACAGTAAACAGAGACATAAACTGTCATTTGTTTGGGTAAAATACAGAAAATCTGCTTAAAAAACGACCAAAACACAAAGAAAATGTGACTAAACTGACTCACATTAGTGCCCAGTGTGTAACAGTTTTACACACTCGTTTATTATTACCACCCAATCCAAACCCGGGATGTCCCAGTGTTTTATTTTGAAAATCTGGTCACTCTAAGCTGGTGTAAAGGCCACGAGACCCACAGTGACTCACGGGACGAGACTCAGAAGCACAAACAAGGGACTTAGTTTGGAATCACAGAACAATTCTATTGATAATAGAGACCACACTTCCCAGTTTCCCTGGGACAGTCACAGTTTTGTCCCCTGTGTCCCCTGTCCCTGCAGATTTATACAAAACCACTGAATTTGTCCCCGTGTGTCCCTATTTTTGACCAATTTTGAATAAAAGTGGGTCTTAAGACAAAACTTAAAACTCTTCCACTGAGAAGATCCTGTCCCTCCTGTTTTGGTCGTATTTTGTCTCGATAAAGTTGTATTTTGGATGTACCACGCTGGCCACGTTTAGTTCGAATAAAAATAATTTAATTCTGAATAAAACTTAATTCGTCTTTAAAAAGACCACGTAAACACTTATTTCCAACTGAAAAAGATTGTGAATTAATCTTAATTCTGAAGTAAGTGTTTGTTTTAATCTGAATTTCGTTCCTGGGTCATGTTTCTCGTTTCTTCTTGTTAAAAATAATGTGGGTGCTTCGGCGCATGCTCGTTGTGTCGCCCTTCTTGTCTAGTACTGTTTTAGACTGTATAGAGTCCTGGTTTAGACCTGGTTTAGTCCTGGTAAAAAAAAGTTTGGATAGTGTTTGTGTTCGTGGAGGAACTACAAACCGAGATGAGAGAAAAACCGGGAGCAGCTGAAGTTTGTGTTTTCTTCTCAAAGACGTAAATCTGTTGGTGTTTCTGTCCAATCAGAACCTCCCCCCCCACCTCCAGACGCTCACACACATGAAATAAAAAACATTTCACCACAAACATGATGTAAACGTGTCCACCGAAGCTTTAAACTCATCCCCAGTCTGATTTTCTTGATGATTATTTGACGTAGAGACTTCCCCGTGTGAGATTTAGTGTTTGTGAAACTCCTAATCCCGCCTCGTCCTGCCCGTTGACTGATTGTGTAAGTTTTCGCGGCGTGGACACTCCCGCGGCCCGTTTATACTCGCTCACAAACGCGACGATCTAAAAGTCCTCCCGCGGTCGTCGTCAACACGTGTTTTAAAAGTGCAAAAGGTGTGGAGCGTTTATTTATTCACTTACAGGTGGTTTTAGAGTCAAAAATCCCAAGGAAAACAAACATTCTGACTGTGAGCGGCGTCGCCTCTCCGCAGATCTGACCTGGAACTGCGTCTGGTTTGGTCTCCGTGAAGATAGAAAGGTTTAAAGACACACTGCGGAACATTCACGACAAAGAAATAACATCTACATGGAGAAAATGCACCTTTTTAAAGTTGAAAACCTCGTCTCAAGAAATCGACAAACCACAAACACAAAGTTAATTCTCCACTTTACTCTGTGTTTTCAGAGTTTTCGAGTTGTACAAACTTGTTCAACAGAATCCGATTATTAAAAAACATTCACGGCACTAGGCCTGGACGAATGGAATAAAAAATATCTCGATATTTTTGCTGTATCTCCCTAAACGATATATATTTCGATATGTGTACAGGAAAAATAACCCCCCAAAAACTGCTGCAAAAACAAATCTGCCAAATTCCACTCGGTCTTTTTTTATTTTTTTTTATTTTTTTCTTGAAGTGCGAAGAGGCAGATGATGTAGGAAGGAACAAAGTTTTAGATCTGGACTCAGGAGTCACACGTCACAATAAAAATAACAAAGAATAAAAATATAAATGGTGATGATAAATTTAAGTAACAAAAAAGAGCAAGAGACGGGAGTGGAATAAGACGTGATTATAGAAATGTAAATGTACAAGTCAAGATAAACTGGAAAAATAAGTAATGAAATAATAATAATAATAGTGAGGTCGTTATCGTAACGCTCGTCAGAAAAACTCTCCTATATTTTTCCCACGTGATGGAACCTCCGAGGTCAGTTCTGAGGTCAGTTCATGCTCAGGTTGTGGTCAGTTTTGTAGTCAGTTTATGGTTGGTTTGTTGACAGTTTTTATTTAGTTTGTGGTCAGTTTTTATTTAGTTTGTGGTCAGTTTTGTGGTCAGTTTTTATTTAGTTTGTCGTCAGTTTGTGATCGTTTTGTCGTCAGTTTGTGGTCAGTTCTGTGGTTAGGTTTGTGGTCAGTTTGCATTTAGTTTGTGGTTAGTTTTGTGGTCAGTTTGTTGTTTTTTTGTGGTCAGTTTGTATTTAGTTTGTCGTCAGGTTTGTGGTCAGTTTGCTGTTATTTTTTGGTCAGTTTTGTACTCAGATTGTGGTCAGTGTGTCGTCAGTTTGTGGTCAGTTTGCATTTAGTTTGTGGTCGTTTTTTGGTCAGTTTTGTACTCAGTTTGTGGTCAGTTTGTAATCGTATTGTCGTCGGTTTTGTGGTCAGTTCTGCGCTCAGGTTTGTGGTCAGTTTGCATTTAGTTTGTGCTTAATTTTGTACTCAGTCTGTGGTCAGTTTGTGTTTTTTTTTTTTGTGGTCAGTTTGCATTTAGTTTTGTGGTCAGTTTTGTACTCAGATTGTGGTCAGTGTGTCGTCAGTTTGTGGTCAGTTCTGTGGTCAGTTTGCATTTAGTTTGTGGTCGTTATTTGGTCAGTTCTGTACTCAGTTTGTGGTCAGTTTGTAATCGTATTATCGTCGGTTTGTGTTCAGTTTGCTGTCAGGTTTGTGGTCAGTTTTTTTTTTTTTTTTTTTTTTTTGTGGTCAGTTTATGGTCAGTTCTGCACTCAGGTTTGTGGTCAGTTTGTGATAGTTTTTTTTAGTCAGTTTTGTACTCAGTTTGTAATCATTTTGTCGCCAGTTTGTGGTCAGTTTGCATTTAGTTTGTGGTCAGTTTGTAGTCAGTTCTGTGGTCAGACTCGGGATCACATTCGGGGTCAGGCTCGGGGTCAGTTCTGGGTCAGTTCTGGGTCAGTTCTGGGTCAGAGTCACACAGAGGCCGGGTCGGTGCGGGGCTTTTGTTGCTCTGAAAAGTGACTGGAGGTGAATTGAAAATGAGGCTTCAGCAGTGACTCTCCGAGCGACGCTCAGTCTGACCACACCACAGTCCAGGAAATATACAACACGATCTCTCACTTTTACTATTTTTATTCTGAAGTTTACATTTTCAACATTTTAAAAAATTCAAAATAGAAAATTCACCTTTTAAATCTTCATAATAAACATTTTTAAGCCAAAATTCAACAGTTAAAATTCAGAAATTAGATCCACTCTCTTAGAATCTTGGTTCTTTGCTGCAATTTTTTCACTGCAAATTTTACACTTGAGAATATTTGTGCCGAATATTTAAAAGATTATTTTATTTATATTTTTAAACACTGAAAATGTATATGTTAAATTTAATCAACGGTAATTCAGATTAAAAATTATTTGAGTTTATGAATTCATAGTGAGAAAATCAACAGCATTTAAAATTTGAATAAACAAATAATTTTCCATAATCATCTTTATAACCTGTGTACTTTATTTCAATACTCAGGAACAGACTTGAACGAGATTCTGATCCTACGATGAAAATAAAAACGCTCTTTCTTTAGACAACAGAATGTGATTTTTTACATTAAATAGTAGAAGTTTGTTTAGTTCCATAGACCCACAGCGTTCGATTCCATATTCGATATTAAGAATCCGAATTTATTAACGGATAAATATAATAAATAATAAATAAAAACCCCAGGATCGTGTAGAGCTCGTTAATACGAACTTTTTTAGACCGAAACGGCGAGTCTGACAGCAGCAGGTACAGAGAGAAGGGCCACGGTTTTTCAATAAAAAGTGAACTGGAGCCAGAATCGATGGAGCCAAATCGTTTCCTGTTTGGAACGCGGCGGCTTTGTCCATTTATACAAACGGTCTGTGATTCCTACGACAAAAACAAACAATGTTTTGGGTATAAAACGACATTCTAATGTGTTAAAAGTGTTTTTTTTTTTATTATTGTTGTACAAAAATGGACAGAATCTTATTTTTTAGTTATATTTTTGTCTCATCTTTGCTTCAGACACTTTTTCCTGAATTTTAGTTTCAAAATATAAAACACAAACAGTCTTAAGTTTGTATTTGAGCTGTTTTTCTTTCAGTGGAGCTCAGAACGTCCGGTCGCTGTAACGATTCTTGTTTGTTTGCGTCTGTGTTTGAATCTTTGTCTAACCTCATCCTCTTTCGTTTCTCGCCTCGTCAGCGCTTCAGTCCTCGCGCCCATCCATCGCCTTCAAAATGGCCGACAAAAACACCAGGATCGCCATCGTCAACCACGACAAATGCAAACCCAAGAAGTGTCGTCAGGAGTGCAAGAAGAGCTGCCCCGTCGTCCGCATGGGTAAGAGCCGCCGCTTCAGACGCTTTGCTTTTTCTACTCTGTGAATCTGTGACGTGATTTTTGAGCAGTTACCACGGCGACGCGACGCACACACCAGCAAACGCCGACAGAAAAACAGGTTTAAGGTCGACTGCGTAGCGTCCGGGCGAACTGAGAAGGACTGAACTGACGGTTAAAGGACTTTTAATCTTTCCAAGGCGCGTCTCAGAACCAACGTAAGAGCGAGAACAAAATTACAGAAATGAAAAGTGTTGTGGTCAAGAGCGCAATAATCAAGACCAAGACCTGACCCAGACCACAGGGTCCAGAGACCAGGACAAGACCGAGACCTGACCCAGACCACAGGGTCCAGAGACCAGGACAAGACCGAGACCTGACCCAGACCACAGGGTCCAGAGACCAGGACAAGACCGAGACCACGACTGAGACCACAGGGTAGTGAGACCGAGACAAGATGGAGACTTTTAAAAAGGCTGAGACCGAGATAAAACCAAGACTGAGACCACATGGTACAGAGAAAAGACCGAGACTCTTAAAGGACGAGACCGAGACCACAGGGTCCCGAGACCGAGACTTTTAAAGGCCGAGACCGAGACTACGGGGTCCCAGGACCAAGACAAGGCAGACTATAGGGTACCTAGACTCTCAAAGGACGAATCCAAGACAAGACGGAGACTTTTAAAGGACGAGACAAGACCGAGACCAAATCGAGACCATCTTTGTCATTTTCTACATTTATTTGTATTTTACAGTTATTTTGGCACAAATATATAATTATTTTTGTAAATCTATCTCCATTTTAATGTTTATTTAAGATAGAAATAATCCAAACAAACTGTTCTGCACTGAAACATGTGGCCTGTGCCCTTTTTTTGGACCCTCACCCACAGTTTGAGAAACTTCCACTGGAATTTTACACAAAACTGAAGAAACTGGGATTGTTAAACTTGTTTTGGCCGTAATGAAACATGATCACACTCGTCGAGTTTTAAATCTCGAGTCTGAGACGAGACCAAGATTGTAAAAAAAACGTGTCTCGAGTCCTAACGACAGTAGAAATGACCCCACGTATCACCGGCTCTTTACACTGTTTAACTGTGTCTGTATTTTAAGATTCGTTCAGTACAAATTACAAGTTGCTCATATTTACATTCACAACGTTTACAAGAGAGATTTTATTATAAATACAAATAATTTAATTCTGACGATCTTAAACCTTTTTTGTCCGTGTTTTCTCGTGTGTGTTGTGTTGCCATGGTAACACAAAGGATCACTGCAGCGGATCAATAGAAGTATTGATATTATAATATTTCTCTGACACGATGCTCAGAACATCACAACAAATCCAGGGTTTTTCATCAGATAAAATGCAATGTTTGTTTTTCTTAAACCAATGTTCAATACAGCTGAATTTACTCATGATTTTCCTTTCAATTTTAATTTTCTTTTATTATAACTGAAATAATGGAGTTGAAAAGTAGATTAAAACATCGGTATAATATTAAAATTACAGTTTTTTACAGAAATATTGTTGATTGCTAAAAGTTTCAATATTGTGCTGACAGATTTAGGATTATTTTTATTAAATTTTCTAATGATTTTGTGTCTGTGTTTGTGTTTTTGTAGGGAAACTGTGCATAGAAGTGACTCCTCAGAGTAAAATCGTGCTGATCTCAGAGGGATTGTGTATAGGCTGCGGCATCTGCATCAAGGTAAAAAAACTGTTTCTGTCACGATCTGAAAGTGAAATGTTTGTTTATCGTGGCTCGGGTCGGACTGACGAGTGTCTGATCTGAGTTCTGGACTGTTCTTCCTCAGAGCAGCAGCAGCTTCAGTTTGACGTGGAGCTAAACTCTGACTCAGAGACAAAAACTCTGTTCTGAATACAGAGTGAAACTACAGGAGAAAAACACAAAAATACTCAGAGATCTCAGTGTAATATTCTCACATTCCAGTTCACGTGTTATTGTGGCTCAGTAACTTATAATAAAGCAGTTACAACAAAATGCCAATAAAAAGCTGCTTATTTTAACATAAAAAACAATAAATGTGTTTATCAGATCTGTTTTTATCATTAGCAGATTAAAATGAGGCTGCGTCACACAAAGAAAAATAAGTTATCTTAAATAAAATGGCTGACTGCTGTAATAACGTCTGTTTTAACTTCACAAGTTTTTTTTTTTTTTTTTAGCAATTTATACCCATGAAATTACACAAATTAAATCAATCAATCAAACTTTATTTGTATAGCACTTTTCATACATTTGAAATGTAGCACAAAGAGCTTCACCTGCAACAGAAAAAAATCAATACATTAATTAACCCCCCACATATATACAACAATTTAAACAGAAACATAAAAACTAATAAACATAAAGCTCTTAAAAGTTATAATAAAAATGAAAATGTAGAGCTAAGATCAGATGGAGACTAAGTAAAATAGTAATGATAATTTAATTTAAAACTATAATAATAACAATAATAATGATAATTTAAGTTAAAACAGGTGAAAGTTTTAGTTAAAAGCTAAATTAAAAAGATATGTTTTAAGTTTACTTTTAAAAAGTCCGAGAGGCTCATGTGATAAAAGCAGATCAGATAAATAAATAGGACTAAGACCATTAAGAGCTTTATAAACCAATAAAAGAACTTTAAAATCTATCTAAATGTGCAAATGTACATGTAAGTTTGATTTTGCAGAATTACACAGACCAAAATGCATAATTTGTCCATTTATGTGACAAGTTTCTGCACTTAGAGCGAATTTTTCACTTGTTCTGAACAGAGACGCTCAGAACATCGACCGTTTTGACTCACGACACTCTTTGGCAAAGTTTGGACCAATCAGAATGGACGGAGCCACCGAGTTTGGACCAAAACAAAGTTCCTATTGGACACTCGATTTCCCAACGTCAAAATCAATCTTTTATGGTCAGAAAGTTACGCCCGGTTCTAAAACATGTTCCCAGGTGTCGTAAACGATCCTGTTGGTCTGGAAGGGTTAATAGAGTATTTAATATTTTTTAAAGGAGTTTATTTATTCCTGAACCCTTGTGTTATTATTATTATATTTTTTTTACAGAAATGTCCGTTTGGGGCGTTGTCCATCGTGAATTTGCCGAGTAACCTGGAGAAGGAGACCACTCACAGATACTGCGCCAACTCCTTCAAACTGCACCGGTACGACGCTCCCTCCCTCCCTCTGCTGCTCCACGCTGATTTATTTATGTGTGTCATGAAATATAAAAACACTTAAACTGAGTCGTAACTTTAAACATGCAAGAAATGAACGAAAACGAGCAGAAAAAGTCTGATCTTCTGTTATCTGAGAGTTACTTTAAAACATGTCGGTACGTTTCATTTCAGTCACAAACTCGATTCAGACAAAAAAACCAAACAGAATCTGCACTTGGTTTTTCGTTTTCGTACTTAATGAGCTGAATTTATGGATTTTTATTGATTTGTTAAATGTCATTATTGTTCTTGATCTTTAGCTTCTTTCACAGCAGTGTTTTGTTTTATAATTTTGGTTCTGAATCTGGGTTTTTTGAACACGTCCGTTCGTTTTAGACTCTAGTTTTTTGTTCTTAACTCAAACAGTTTTTGAATGTTTACAGGTAAAATAAAAAAGATAAAAATTTGAGGATTCTTAAGTCGAGTGTTACAGACTCTGGGTTCGACGTTTCTCTTTCCCAAGACTTTTTTCTGTAAAATAAACACTGTCGGTGGGTAAGTTTTGACGTCCTGTTGTGTTTTACGCCTCGTCTGTAACGCACGGCGCCCCCTTGTGTCCAGGCTGCCCATCCCGCGGCCGGGCGAGGTGCTGGGGCTCGTCGGGACCAACGGTATCGGAAAGTCCACAGCTCTGAAGATCCTGGCGGGGAAACAGAAGCCGAACCTGGGCAGATACGACGTGAGTGTGAACAGAGTAACGCGGGTTCTTTAGGTTCTTCTAAAAAAAAACACAAGTCGGAGAACAGCGGAGGAGAGTTTCTGTTTTGTTCTTTATTCCAGGATTCCCGTGATGTCGTAAAAAGTCTTAAAACTATTTGAAACAATCTTAAATTTTTATGTCTGGGTTCACCTCTGTGTCTCTTCCAGAATCCTCCGGACTGGCAGGAGATCCTGACTTATTTCCGAGGGTCCGAGCTCCAAAACTACTTCACCAAAATCCTGGAGGACGACCTGAGGGCCATCGTCAAACCCCAGTACGTGGACCAGATCCCCAAGACCGTCAAGGTGCGTGCAGGTTTTTTTATTCTCATCACGTCATCGTCAGCCGCTAGAGCGTTTGTCCACCGTTTGTTTGGAGGTTGGTGGTTCGAATCCCACTGAAAGACCTTCGGATAAAGCGCTTTGAGTCTTGAACATGATTATTTAGCGTTTGTTACTTTAAAATCCTTAAAATAATGAAAAATGTACAGTGTTTTGGTATTTTGTGGTCTCTACGGCCGTAAACCTGATTCTGTGTTAATGTGTAATTCCGTTGTCGTCCTGCAGGGGTCAGTGGGGGCCATACTGAGCAGGAAAGACGACACAGAAACGCAGGACGTCATTTGTGAACAACTGGGTAAGAAAAGGACTTCCTAAAGTTCTTTTGGAGAACAGGGGAATATAACTCGGGGTTGGGCAGTGGATCAGACTGGCTGTTTTGGTGATTTACTGTTTTAAAGAGTAAGAAAATGAGTCTTTATTTATATTTGAATGTATTTATTTGGAGGATAAGCCCCTTGAGAGTCTCGCCATCTCGTTTGTGAGGGGGTCCTCAAAAATACAACAACAAAAGACAGATACAGTCGGGCAGACAGTAGGATACATCAGTTCAAATAAGCATCAAAACAACAAAATCAACACGAACGAACAAACAAACTCAGGAACTCACGAACAAACTGATGAACGAACAAACAAACTCACGAATAAACTGACAAACGAACTCATGAACAAACGAACTCACGAATAAACTGACAAACGAACTCATGAACAAACGAACTCACAAACTGACGAATGAACTGACGAACAAACTGACGAACCAACGAACTCACAAACTGACTAACGAACAAACGAACTCATGAATAAACTGACGAACGAACGAACTCACAAACTGACTAACGAACGAACGAACGAACAAGATGACGAACGAACTGACTGAACAAATGAACTCACAAACTGACTAACAAACTCACGAACAAACTCACAAACTGACTAACAAACTCACGAACGAACAAACTCACAAACTGACTAACGAACTCTCGAACGAACAAACTCACAAACTGACTAACGAACGAACTCACAAACGAACAAACTCACGAATAAACTGAAGAACGAACAAACTCACAAACTGACTAACAAACGAACTCACGAACTGACGAACAAACTCACGAACGAATTCACGAATGAACTGACGAACGAATAAACTGACGAACAAACTCACGAACGAATTCACGAATGAACTGACGAACGAATAAACTGACGAACGAACTCACGAACGAATTCACGAATGAACTGACGAACGAATAAACTGACGAACAAACTCACGAACAACGAATAAACTCACGAACTCACAAACTGACGAACGAACAAATTCATGAATGAACAAACTCCTGAACGAACCCGGAACTCACTCACGAACAAACTCACGAACGAACTCACAAATGAACAACACATAATAAATCAAATTTGAGCAGAATAACTAAGACAGAGTTCAAAGATAATCAAAAAATACAACAAGATGAACAACAAAATGATCAAAAACAATGGCATCGGTTCTGTAAATACTGAACCAGAGCTTTTTTAAATGAAGGGACAGAAGTTAAAGCTCAAATCGATGAGGGAAGATTGATCCAATCAGAAGCTTTATATTTAAGAGTGTTTTCCTGTTTGTTTTTTACTCTTGGGACAAAAAAAATCTCTGATCAGCGTGACGTAAACCGTAAGAGGATCTGAAGGGAACTAAAAACTGTTTGAGATCTTCAGGAAAACTGAGATAATCTTTTGCTTGTCTAAATTGTCGTGTCTCGAGCTGCTTTTTTAGAAGAGTCGATCGAGTCTGTCTCATGAAAGCAAACGTCCCCCCGTGTTTTAAATTGGGTCTTAGGGACGATGAAGAGACCCTGACCTGAGGTGTGACCTGAGGTGTGGGGGTGTAGTAAATCCATTTAGAGCTCTGGAAGTTAAAACCAGGATTTTAAAATCAACACGGAGCTTAACAGGGAGGACAGAGCAGTGAAGATAAACTGATGTAATGCGAGTTCTGTTAAAAACCCCACAGCCCCATTCTGTAAGTGTAGAAGCGTAAATACAAGTAAAAAGAGAATTACAAAACTCTAAATCTGATTTGTCCAACAGACTAAAATTTCATCTTCATCAACAAAATGTCCCGTTTAAAATGCTTCAACAGTCCTTTACTTTTGTCACAATCCAAAGAATTTAGATTTAAAAGTGCTTCTAACAGTTATTTTGTCATGTCGAGTCTACACTGAGACGGAGCAAAGGATCATGGTCCATGTAGTTCCCTCTGGTTCTTGCTGCGTCAAAGACACTTGTACCGTAATTTCTGGACTATCGAGCGCCCCTGAATATAAACCACATCAACAAAATTTTGATGGGGCAAATTTATGAAGCTGCTGGAGAATACGACACATGCTTACACACACACACACACACACACACACACACTTACACACACACATTTACAGAAATTTACACAGAAAAAGATTAACCGGAAGTTCAGCAAAACTACAGTGGGACACTTCCTGCCGTCGTGGAAAAGGTCTGTTCCAGGATTAAAATCACGGTGGAGCACTTCCTGTATCACCACATGACCTCACAATGTGTAGGAGTGTTTTTAGTTTGAGAGAAGAGCTCTAAACTCCTAAATCTTCAGGGTTTGTGTGTTAAATGTGTGTGATATGGACCCTCTTCTGAACTCTCGTGTGTCGCGTGTGCGCAGACCTGACTCACCTGAGGGAGAGGAACGTGGAGGACCTGTCCGGAGGAGAGCTGCAGAGATTCGCCTGCGCGGTCGTCTGCATCCAGAGAGCCGACATGTGAGCGCCCCCTGCAGTCCCCCTCCGCCGTCACTGTCGCTCTGTCGCCCTCACGCTGAAGCTCACCTCCCTCTGCTCTGCTCTGTGTGTGTGCGTTTCAGTTTCATGTTCGACGAGCCGTCCAGTTACTTGGACGTGAAGCAGCGGCTGAAGGCGGCCATCACCATCCGCTCCCTCATCACTCCAGACAGGTGAGACGGGGCCCCGGGGGTGTTCTACGTGTGTGTCTATGGAGGAATGTGCAGCTGCTGCCCTAGAAACACAACACACACTTTAAAAAAAACCGACAAATGAGTTTTAAGACGCGAGAAAAAAAACAAAGTGGATTTGAGCGGCACATTTTTCAGGAGCCTGTGGTCAGTCTGAGCGTTCATGAGTTTGATTTTCCACAAAAAAAGACGTGACATCATTTCGCAGGCCAATAATGTTTTTTTTGCCAATTCTTGTTAAAATAACCTCACATTTTCACAGATTTAGGTGATATTTTTGTTCTGTTTTCAAGTTGAGCTGTTTAGAAAAGAAGTAATTTTGTCCTGAAGTCGGTCCAGATTCTTTAGTCGTCTAAAAGCCGCACTCTTTATATTTTTTGTTCTAAGTCCAAATTTGTTTTGCAATTGATGAAGTTTTTCCAGATGTTGTGTTGAAGCTTCAGTCCTGGGTGAGTGTGAGCAGCCGATTCAACACACTAAATGATTCTGTTTGGGAGAGAACGACTCAACCTGAAAACACAACAAACAAGAATTTTGTAACAACAATTAAAAAAATTATTGGCCTGCGAAGTGATGTCAATTTTTTTGTTACTCCCAGTGTAACAAACAGCTGTGGGTTGATGTTAATATTTTCTTGTGTTATGTTTTTTGAGCGGAACGTGTTTAACGGCACAAATGTTGGAGTTCAGATTAAAGGCAAGTTTATTTGTACGGCACAGTTCGTACACAGAGTAATTCAAAGTGCTTTACGGAATAAGAAAGACGTTAAAATCATAAAACTAATAAATCGGATCATAAATAACCATCATAAAATTTACATTAAAAGAGAAAGAGAGAAGAGTGTGGAAAAAAACAAAACAAAAATCCGTTCTTTCTCCTCAAAATGAAGATCAGATTAAAGTCTAACAGGCCTCAGAGAAAGTCGAGGACGTCAGCTGCAAAGTGTTGTGAGTAAAGTGAACTTTAAACTCCTTTTGTGTGTGTGTTTGTGTGTGTGTGTGTGTGTGTTTGTGTGTGTTTCAGATACATCATCGTAGTGGAACACGACCTCAGTGTGTTGGATTATCTCTCCGACTTCATCTGCTGCTTGTACGGAGTCCCCAGCGCCTACGGAGTGGTGACCATGCCCTTCAGCGTCCGAGAAGGTAACGAGGACAAGGGGACAGGGGAAGAGGACCTCCTCTCCTGGACCTCCTCTCCTGGACCTCCTCTCCTGGACCTCCTCTCCTGGACCTCCTCTCGGTCCTGACCTGGTGTGTGATCTTCTTCTCTCGTTCTCGTGCAGGTATCAACATCTTCTTGGACGGATACGTTCCCACAGAAAACCTGAGGTTCAGAGAAGCGTCGCTGGTGTTTAAAGTGGCAGAAACGGCCAACGAAGAAGAAGTGAAGAGGCTCAGACACTATCAGGTCTAGAACGCACAAAAACACACAAACACACACACATGAACACACAACCATACACACACACACACACACACACTACCAGGTCTAGAACGCACAAAAACACACACAAACACACACACACACTACCAGGTCTAGAACGCACAAAAACACACACAAACATACACAAACACACACACTATCAGGTCTAGAACGCACAAAAACACACACAAACACACACACTACCAGGTCTGGAACGCACAACACACACACAAACACACACACTACCAGGTCTGGAACGCACACAACACACACACACAACCAGGTCTGGAACGCACAAAAACACACACAAACACACACATGAACACTACCAGGTCTAGAACGCACAAAAACACACACACTACCAGGTCTAGAACGCACAAAAACACACACAAACACACACACTACCAGGTCTGAACGAACGCACAAAAACACACACAAACACACACACACTACCAGGTCTGGAACGCACAAAAACACACACACTACCAGGTCTAGAACGCACAAAAACACACACAAACATACACACACACACACGAACACTACCAGGTCTGGAACGCACAAAAAAACACACAACACACACACACTACCAGGTCTGGAACGCACAAAAACACACAAACACACACACACTACCAGGTCTGGAACGCACAAAAACACACACAAACATACACACACACACACACGAACACTACCAGGTCTAGAACGCACAAAAACACACACAAACACACGCACTACCAGGTCTGGAACGCACAAAAACACACAAACACACACACTACCAGGTCTAGAACGCACAAAAACACACACAAACACACACACTACCAGGTCTAGAACGAACACAAAAACACACACACACACACACTACCAGGTCTGGAACGCACAAAAACAACACACAAACACACACACTACCAGGTCTAGAACGCACAAAAACACACACAAACACACACACTACCAGGTCTAGAACGCACAAAAAACACACACAAACACACGCACTACCAGGTCTAGAACACACAAAAAACACACACAACACACACACACTACCAGGTCTGGAACGCACAAAAACACACACAAACACACACACACACTACCAGGTCTGGAACGCACAAAAACACACACAAACACACACACTACCAGGTCTGGAACGCACACACAAAAACACACACAAACACACACACACTACCAGGTCTGGAACGCACAAAAAACACACACACAAACACACACACTACCAGGTCTAGAACGCACAAAAACACACACAAACACACACACTACCAGGTCTGGAACGCACAAAAACACACACAAACACACACACTACCAGGTCTAGAACGCACAAAAACACACACAAACACACACACTACCAGGTCTGGAACGCACAAAAACACACACAAACACACACACTACCAGGTCTGGAACGCACAAAAACACACACAAACACACACACTACCAGGTCTGGAACGCACAAAAACACACACACAACACACACACACTACCAGGTCTAGAACGCACAACAAACACACACACAACACACACACTACCAGGTCTAGAACGCACAAAAACACACACAAACACACACACTACCAGGTCTGGAACGCACAAAAAACACACACAACACACACACTACCAGGTCTGGAACGCAACAAAAACACAAACACACACACTACCAGGTCTGGAACGCACAAAAACACACACAAACACACACACTACCAGGTCTGGAACGCACAAAAACACACACAAACACACACACTACCAGGTCTGGAACGCACAAAAACACACACAACACACACACTACCAGGTCTGGAACGCACAAAAACACACACAAACACACACACTACCAGGTCTGGAACAAACAAAAACACACACACACACACAAACACACACACTACCAGGTCTGGAACAACACACAAAAACACACACAAACACACACACATGACACACACACAACACACACAACACACACACAAACACACACACTACCAGGTCTGGAACAAACAAATACACACACAAACACACACACTACCAGGTCTGGAACGCACAAAAACACACACACAAACACACACACTACCAGGTCTGGAAGAAACAAATACACACACAAACACACACACTACCAGGTCTGGAACGCACAAAAACACACACAAACACACACACTACCAGGTCTGGAACAAACAAAAACACACACAAACACACACACTACCAGGTCTGGAACGCACAAAAACACACACACAAACACACACACTACCAGGTCTGGAACACACAAAAACACACAC
>NW_026571153.1:722557-725057 GCF_026225935.1 Boleophthalmus pectinirostris | reverse complement strand
CCAGCAACGCCACTCCAACACACTCCACACACTCCTACTCCTGCCGCGTGCCACCAGCAACGCACTCCAACACACTCCTACTGCCCGCGTGCCCACCAGCAACGCACTCCAACACACTCCAACACACTCCTACTGCCCGCGTGCCCACCAGCAACGCACTCCAACACACTCCTTACTGCCCACCAAGCAACGCACTCCAACACACTCCTACTGCCCGCGTGCCACCAGCAACGCACTCCAACACACTCCAACACACTCAACACACTCCTACTGCCCGCGTGCCCACCAGCAACGCACTCCAACACACTACTGCCCGCGTGCCCACCAGCAACGCACTCCAACACTCCAACACACTCCTACTGCCCGCGTGCCCACCAGCAACACACTCCTACTGCCCGCGTGCCCACGAGCAACACACTCCAACACACTCCAACACACTCCTACTCCCGCCCCGCAACACACTGCCCACCAGCAACACACTCCTACTGCCCGCGTGCCCACGAGCAACACACTCCAACACACTCCATCAACAGTCCCTGACAAAAGTCTTGTCGTTGATCCATTTTGTAGAAACAAAAGTTTATAACTTGACTTTAAATGAATCGATTGGTTTTAGAAATGTCTCATATGAAGCTAAAAACCTCCCAAATTATGATCAATAAACTCAAATAAATGTTCTTCACTGAAGAAACATTGATCATTTAATGAACACAGAAAGGTCAGATTTTGACAGACAAAAGTTTTGTCGCCTACAGAAAATTGAACAAATAATTTACTTCAAATACAAAAACATGTTGCATAACGTCAGTGAATGAAGTAGTGGTGCTGTGAGATCCAGATTTAATATCTTGTGTGACTCCATGAGTTTGAAAGGACACATCCATGTGGTTCCACAATGATTCATACAGTTTGTTGTTGAAGTCATCAGGAATAGTAAAGAAAGCGTCTTACAGCCTCCCAGAGTTCATCAAGAGTCTTTGGTTTTGTCTTCATGTTTCCTCTTTCATTCTACCCCAGACCTGCTCAGTGATGTTCATGTCTGGTGACTGGGCTGGTCAGTCCTGCAGCACCTTGATCTTCTTCACCTTGACAAACTTTGATGTAGAGATAGAAGTATGTGATGGAGCACCATCCTGCTGCAAAATCTGACCCTTTTATGGTTGGGAATGTAAGAGGAGTTAATACTTCTTGATATTTTAGGTTATTGATATTTGCCTTCCACCCTGCAAATGTCTCACACACCCCCAGACTGGATGGAACCACAGACCAGGATTTTTCCTCCACCAAACTTAACTGTTTTCTGGGTGAATCTTGGATCCATGTGGCTCCAGTTGGTCTCCTGCAATATTTGCGGCGGCTGTGATGTAATTCAACCGAGGATTCATCTGAGAAATCCACCTTCTGCCACTTTTCCAGTGTCCATCCTTTTATCAGGCTGTGGGCCTTGGCAAATGCCACATGGTTTTTTTAATTGCCTTTTGTTTAGTGCTGGTTTCTGTGCACTGATTCGACCATGGAGGCCATTTCCAGACAGATTCTACAAACTGTTGTGGTTGACACAGGGACTTGAGGTGACCAGGCCTGGTGGAGTCTGCTGCAGTGGAAAAGGGGCCTTGGATTTTCCTCCAGAGCAGTTGTCTTGCGGCGTCTGCTGGACCTGGGCTTGTCAAAAACATCTCCAGTCATTTCAGATCTTTTTCTTCTTCTTTGTACTTGACGCTGAGACACATTGAAGGTGTCACCACCTCAGCAGTGGATCTGGTCTTCAGCCTCTTGATAATTAAGGCTTTGGTCTCAGGGTGGATCTGAGGCATGTTGTCAGAGGTCAAGTTGCAGTTGATGTGAAGGTCTGGTTCTGCTGGGTTCTTTTTATACACAAACACTAACTGATTGATCAGTAACTGATCACAGGTGAGGCTGTAATCTAGGACTGGTGCATCATATGACAAGACCACAAGACTTTTGTCTTGTCAAAATCTGTGTTCATTAAATGATCAATGTTTCTTCAGTGAAGAACATTTATTTGAGTTTATTGATCATAATTTGGGAGGTTTTTATCTTCATATGAGACATTTCTAAAACCAATCGATTCATTTAAAGTCAAGTTATAAACTTTTGTTTCTACAAAATGGATAACAGACAAGACTTTTGTCAGGGACTGAAGGTACTGCCCGCGTGCCCACGAGCAACACACTTCTACACACTCCACTGTACTGCCCCTGTGCCTCTGAGCAAACAAACAGTGTCCATGATAAACAGTCACCACGTTTACATGAGAGATTTAACGCTGAATAAAAATATTTAAATTCTGAATAAAAATAATTCATTTCTGAATAAAACTGAATTCCTTTTTAAATAAAAGTTCATGTTAAACACTTGAGTTTCATTCTGAATCATCATTTTCATGAAGATTTATCAGTGAAGTGGTTTGTTTGTTCGTTTGTGTTTTGTTCTTGTTAAATTCCTCTCTGTGTTTCCAGTTCGTCGTTTCGTTCTGAAT
>NW_026571153.1:720057-722057 GCF_026225935.1 Boleophthalmus pectinirostris | reverse complement strand
CTCTTTGTTTAAACAAACTGCACATGCAATGGCAGAACTTTATTTTCTGTGTGATCTTTGGTTTAGACCCGGTTTAGTGGTTTAGTCCTGGTTTAGTCCTGGTTTAGTCCTGGTTTAGTTTAGACCTGGTTTAGTCCTGGTTTAGTCCTGGTTTAGTCCTGGTCCTGGTTCAGACCTTGGTTTAGTCTTGGTTTAGTCTGGTTTAGTCCTGGTTTAGTCCTGGTTTAGTCCTGGTTTAGTCCTGATTTAGTCCTGGTTTAGTCCTGATTTAGTCTTGGTTTAAACCCGGTTTAGTCCTGGTTTAGTCCCAATTTAGTCCTGGTTTAGTCCTGATTTAGTCCTGGTTTAGTCCTGATTTAGTCCTGGTTTAGTCCTGGTTTAGTCCTGGTTTAGTCCTGGTTTAGTCCTGGTTTAGTCCTGTTTAGTCCTGGTTTAGTCCTGTTTAGTCTTGGTTTAGTCCTGGTCTAGTACTTGGTTTAGTCCTGGTTTACTGGTTTACCTGGTTTCAGACCTGGTTTAGATTTAGACCCGGTTTAGTCCTGGTTCAGCAGTTACCGCGGTGACACAAACACGAGCGAACACAGACCGAAAAAGTTGAACATCAAGATCAAGTCAAGATCGTCTGAAAACTCAAAAAAATTAAATAAAATAAAATAAAACAGAAAAGTGATTTAAAGTCGTTTTCAGGAGCCCTGTGTCGGTCCGAGCGTCGGGGTTGGAGTTCAGATCAGATTGAGTTAAAATAAAACTCAGATTAAAGTCGAACTTGAGTCTCAGAGTTTCAGACGGAGCAGTGCCTCCTGTTAGCGTCGCACCAAGAAAAACAACAGAACAAAGCTCGTCTCACGTTGGCGCGATTTTCATCCTCGTTTCATCGGCGTAACACTGCGGTTTGGAACTCGCGATGGTTTTTATCAGTAGAAAATAACGCTAAAAACGACGCTGGACGTTTTTTGTGTAAACGTGAGAAAATTTGGCGCGTTTTGTTTGGAAAATTTGGCACAAAATCATCGCCGACGTTTTCGAACCGACTTTGGCGAAACGTGAGCCTCCGTTTCCACGACACAAACGAACACCGACGCCGACTTTCAATCGTCACTTTCCGATTCTAAATATTCGGTCGCAGTTGTTTTTTTTTTTTGTTTTTTTTAACGTCACTTTTCGGCGGAGGGTTCGTCGCCGGCTCGTTTCCACGGAGACGGAGTTCTGGCTTTGGGCTGGAATGTTCCGCAGTGTGACTTTAAACAGCTCCACTTTACTTTTACTCAATTCCGGGAGGTTTTATCGCTCAAAGATCCCGATAAAAACAAGACATCGTGACCGTGAGCGGGGGTCGTCGCCTCTCCGCAGACCTGACCCGGATCTTCACGTCAGGTCCGGTTTGGTCTCCGTGGAGAAAGACAGTTTTAATGCCGTACTGCGGAACATTCCAGACAAAGCAACAACATCTCCACGGAGAAAACGCAGCTTAAAGTTCGCTCTGGTTCCGTAAAGTAAATTCTCCGTTTCATTTTTCCCACAGATTTTTCGGAAATTTCAAATATTACGGGCGAACGAAGATCCGTAAATCTTGAGAATAAGAGATGAAAAATTCCTCAAACGTGAATCCAAATAAACTTCAGAGTCAGAGAGAAAAAAACGAGAAGAACCTGGAGAAACATCTGAGGAGAACAACTCTGATTTAAGAACTTTGCGGTTTTTAAAAGTTTCAGAAACAGATTTTAAATAAAGTGTCGGTTCTGTTCTTTTGGTCGTTAGTTCCAGAGCCGATCGACCCAGAGTTTTCACACTTTTAATGTTTTTTTTTTTTTTTTTGTGGGAAAGTTTATGGGAAAAACGAACGGGAGTTTTATTTCCAGACCAGAGGCGGCGCCGTTGAGCTCCACGGGTTTCGTCGCCGGCGTTTCCCTCGGCAAAAACCTTTTCCGAAACTTCCTAAACTCGGCGTCTGCGCTCCGTGTCCGGACTCGACCCGTTCCTCAGACGCACTGCGGAACTTT
>NW_026571153.1:710057-712557 GCF_026225935.1 Boleophthalmus pectinirostris | reverse complement strand
GTACAAATAAAAACATGTATTTCTCTTCCCACTTGCAAAATGTTCAAACTTTTCCATGACTTTTTCATGAGCTAAAGTGAATTTTCCAGGACTTTCCAGCACCTCCATGTGTAGAACTGATCAGACTTTTAGGTCTAAATCTGAAATGTTTAACTCTTTCCACTCACCTGATGGCACAGGTGTCAAACACACGGCCCGGGGGCCAGATCCGGCCCTCCAAGACCTTTAATCTGACCCTCGGCTGATTTTCTACTCAAATATTTAATGATATTTTCTATTAAAATGTTGTTAATTTTGTGTGGTGTTTATCACAGCAGCGTCTCCAGCGTCTCTGTACGTGGCCCCTCCCACCAGAGCAGCACAAATGAAGACTTGTCTCTTTCCAAACGCTCTTAAAGGACGATGGTTTTGACTGTTGACCGTGACACCCCTCATCAGAAAAATGTCCAACATGAGAAAAGTGGAGCCGAGTGCAGGATTTTACAACAAAAATGAACTTATTCCTGTTTGCAGACAAGTTCATGTTAAAACTTTGTGTTGAAATTGTTTTTCTTAAAGTTTCAGGTTGTTCATAATATTATAATATTTTGTAAAAGAAAGAGTTCATCAATTAAAAAAGATTTGTGTAATAGATTTGTGTTTCTCTGCACAAATATTTGAACTTATTTTTATTTTTGGGGTTTATATGACATGAGTTTTCTGATCCGGACACGACCCCCGGAACAAAATGAGTTTAACACTCCTGGTTTATGGTTTGGGATTATAGTTTTTGAACATTTAAAATCCTGTCAGTGCATTTACTGTCGTCTCTTAAAAAAAAAACGAGAACAGGAGGAGCAGATATTTAAAGTGTGTTTGGATGAGGAGAGTTTTCGGGGCGTTTGGATGAGTCTCTGGTGTGTTTTGTGTTTGGGTGGAGAGTTTCAGAGGGCGAGGGCAGCGCCGCAGAAAACCAAGACCCCCGAGACTGTGTTTAATCAAAGATAAAAATATAAACACTTCACTGATCCTGAAGGAAACTCCGTCATGTGCACCTCGTGTTTGTGTGTCTGCATTTGTGTTTGTGTCTTTTCCATTTGACTCATGAATCTGTTGAAAAAGACGGTGAGAAAACGAGGTCGTACCTGTGTCCGCCTCCCACACTCTGATGGACGTGTCCAACGACCCACTGACCACGAACGCACCATCGAACTGCAGGAGAAAAACACAAACACACGTCAGATCCACCGTGGACGATTCTGATTTAAACACATTTAACACTCATGTTTATCTCCAGTGAAATCACGTTTGTTTAAATCCAGACCGGACCCACAGACGAGTGAAGACCAGGACTGAGCGACGTCAACAGTTCCAGGAGTCAAAGCCACAAAACTCTGATCAAATCTGCAGCTGAATCCAACATGTGTCAGGTTGTTTTCAGGGTCTGTGTCAAAAATAATGTTCTCTTCCTGAATCTGGGCGAGCTCCTCCCACCGTGTGACGTCTGGAGCGTTTGGACCAATCAGAGCGAGAGCTGCTCAGAGTCCTGCACCGGGTCGAGTATCTGCAAATAGTCGCTGAAACGGGCGAGTTTTAATGTTCTGGAATTTTTATGGGCAGGTATGTGGGCAGGTCAGGTCTAAAACAGGTCTAAACCAGGTCTAAACCAGGTCTAAACCAGGTCTAAACCAGGACTAAACCAGGACTAAACCAGGTCTAAACTAGGACTAAACCAGGTCAAAAACCAGGACTAAACCAGGACTAAACCAGGTCTAAACCAGGTCTAAACCAGGAACAGACTAAACCAAGACTAAACCAGGTCAAAACCAGGACTAAACCAGGTCAAACCAGACTAAACCAGGTCTAAACCAGGTCTAAACCAGGACTAAACCAGGACTAAACCAGGACTAAACCAGGTAAACCAGTCTAAACCAGGACTAAACCAGGTCCAGGACTAAACCAACTAAACCAGGTCTAAACCAGGACTAAACCAGGTCCTAAACCAGGTCTAAAAACCAGGTCTAAACCAGGACCAGGACAAAACCAAAACCAGGACTAAACCAGGGTAAACCAGGACTAAACCAGGACTAAAACCAGGTCTAAACCAGGTCTAAACAGGTCTAAACCAGGACTAAACCAGGTCAAACCAGGACTAAACCAAGGACTAAACCAGACTAAACCAGGACAAAACAGGACAAAACCAGGCTAACCAAGACTAAACCAGGACTAAACCAGTCTAAACCAGGACTAAACTAAAAGACTAAACAAGACTAAACCAGGACAAAACCAGGACTAAACCAGGTCCAAACAAGGTCTAAACCAGGACTAAACCAGGTCTAAACCAGGTCCAAACAAGGTCTAAACCAGGACTAAACCAAGACTAAACCAAGACTAAACCAGGACAAAACCAGGACTAAACCAGGTCTAAACCAGGTCCAAACAAGGTCTAAACCAGGACTAAACAAGGTCTACACCAGGACTAATCTTGATCTTAAGAGAAAGAACCCCGAGCCTGTGGAGC
>NW_026571153.1:690057-702557 GCF_026225935.1 Boleophthalmus pectinirostris | reverse complement strand
GGAGAGGAGGAGAGAGGAGAGAGGAGAGGAGAGAGAGGGAGGAGGAGAGGAGGGAGAGGAGAGAGAGGAGAGGAGGAGAGAGGAGAGAGGAGGAGAGAGGAGAGAGGAAAGGAGGAGAGGAGGAGAGGAGGAGAGAGGAGAGAGGAGAGAGAGAGAGGAGAGAGGAGGAGAGGAAGAGGAGAGAGAGGAGGAGAGGAGAGAGGAGAGAGGAAAGGAGGAGAGGAGGAGAGAAAAGAGGAGAGAGGAAAGGAGGAGAGGAGAGAGGAGGAGAGAGAGAGGAGGAGGAGAGGAGGAGGAGAGAGGGAGAGGAGAGAGAGGAGGAGAGAGGAGAGAGAGAGAGAGAGAGAGAGAGAGAGAGAGGAGGAAGGGAGAGAGAGGAGGAGAGGAGAGGAGGAGAGGAGGAGAGAGGAGGAGAGGAGGAGAGAGGAGGAGAGGGGAGAGGAGAGGAGAGGAGAGAGGAGAGGAAGGAGGAGAGAGAGAGAGAGGAGGAGAGAGGAGGAGGAGGAGGAGAGAGGAGGAGAGAGGAGGAGAGAGGAGGAGAGGAGGAGAGAGGAGAGAGGAGGAGAGAGAGGAGGAGAGAGGAGGAGGAGAGAGAGAGGAGGAGAGGAGAGGAGGAGAGAGGAGGAGAGGAGGAGGAGGAGAGGAGGAGAGGAGGAGGAGAGGAGGAGGAGAGAGGAGGAGGAGAGAGGAGAGGAGGAGGAGAGAGGAGAGAGAGGAGGGAGGAGGAGGAGGAGAGAGGAGAGAGGAGGAGGAGAGGAGGAGGAGAGGAGGAGAGAGAGGAGGAGAGGAGGAGAGGAGGAGAGGAGAGGGAGGAGAGGGTCAGGTTCAAGTACAAATGAGATTTAAAATGTCTCTTGTTGGTCTCTCAGATCAGCCTCTAAAAATCCATATCGTTCAGGCTTTAGTTTTAAGGTTCTAGATGTTCTCAGATGTTCTCGATGTTCTAGATGTTCTAGATGTTCTAGATGTTCTCGATGTTCTAGATGTTCTAGATGTTCTAGATCAGGCATGTCCAAACTATGGCCCGGGGGCCAAATGTGGCCCTCAGACGAATTTTTGTTGGCCCTCAGGCTTCCAGGTGAATTGGCCCAAATTACTTTGTATCAATTAAAAATGAGCATTTTACTGCAAGTTTTTTGAAAATCTACCTTGATAAAGCGAATATTTAATATTTAGTGTTTAGTGTTTTTTAAGGATCTTTATAACGTGTTAAACATGCACACATTTCTATTATTGACTCTACGGCCCTCGATCGGCCTCTGCTCTGTCTGTGTTTTGAGATGTGGGGTGTTTGGACACCCCTGTTCTAGATGTTCTCGATGTTCTAGATGTTCTAGATGTTCTCGATGTTCTCGATGTTCTAGATGTTCTCATACCTTCCTGTGACGGGTTAGTTTTAGTTCTAGATGTTCTATATGTTCTAGATGTTCTCGATGTTCTCGTACCTTCCCTGTGACGGCCGACCACACTTTGAGCGTGTTGTCGTCAGATCCGGACACGATGAGGTCACCACTGAACTGCAGACACGTGATCACATGATCATCATGACCCTTCAACACCTGGAACAACAACGACGACGACACAGTTAACACACAGGAGGAGTTAAAGACGAGTGTGTGACTCTGTGGGGGGTTAAAGACGAGTGTGTGACTCTGTGGGGGGTTAAAGACGAGTGTGTGACTCTGTGGAGTGTTAAAGACGAGTGTGTGACTCTGTGGGAGTGTTAAAGACGAGTGTGTGACCCTGTGGGAGTTAAAGACGAGTGTGTGACTCTGTGGAGTGTTAAAGACGAGTGTGTGACTCTGTGGGGGTGTTAAAGACGAGTGTGTGACTCTGTGGGGGGTTAAAGACGAGTGTGTGACTCTGTGGAGTGTTAAAGACGAGTGTGTGACTCTGTGGAGTGTTAAAGACGAGTGTGTGACCCTGTGGGAGTTAAAGACGAGTGTGTGACCTGTGGGGGGTTAAAGACGAGTGTGTGACTCTGTGGAGTGTTAAAGACGAGTGTGTGACTCTGTGGAGTGTTAAAGACGAGTGTGTGACTCTGTGGAGTGTTAAAGACGAGTGTGTGACTCTGTGGGGGTTAAAGACGAGTGTGTGACTCTGTGGGGGGTTAAAGACGAGTGTGTGACTCGTTAAAGACGAGTGTGTGACTCTGTGGAGTGTTAAAGACGAGTGTGTGACTCTGTGGAGTGTTAAAGACGAGTGTGTGACTCTGTGGAGTGTTAAGACGAGTGTGTGACTCTGTGGGGTTAAAGACGAGTGTGTGACTCTGTGGGGTTCTGTGTGACTCTGTGGGGGGTTAAAGACGAGTGTGTGACTCTGTGGAGTGTTAAAGACGAGTGTGTGACTCTGTGGAGTGTTAAAGACGAGTGTGTGACTGTGGAGTGTTAAGGACTGTGTGAGTGGGGGGTTAAAGACGAGTGTGTGACTCTGGGGTTAAAGACGAGTGTGTGACTCTGTGGGGGGTTAAAGACGAGTGTGTGACCCTGTGGGAGTTAAAGACGAGTGTGTGACTCTGTGGAGTGTTAAAGACGAGTGTGTGACTCTGTGGGGGGTTAAAGACGAGTGTGTGACTCTGTGGAGTGTTAAAGACGAGTGTGTGACTCTGTGGAGTGTTAAAGACGAGTGTGTGACTCTGTGGGGGGTTAAAGACGAGTGTGTGACTCTGTGGGGTGTTAAAGACGAGTGTGTGACTCTGTGGAGTGTTAAAGACGAGTGTGTGACTCTGTGGAGTGTTAAAGACGAGTGTGTGACTCTGTGAGGGGTTAAAGACGAGTGTGTGACTCTGTGGGGGTTATAGACGAGTGTGTGACTCTGTGGAGTGTTAAAGACGAGTGTGTGACTCTGTGGAGTGTTAAGACGAGTGTGTGACTCTGTGGGGGGTTAAAGACGAGTGTGTGACTCTGTGGGGGGTTAAAGACGAGTGTGTGACTCTGTGGGGGGTTAAAGACGAGTGTGTGACTCTGTGGAGTGTTAAAGACGAGTGTGTGACTCTGTGGAGTGTTAAAGACGAGTGTGTGACTCTGTGGAGGGTGTTAAAGACGAGTGTGTGACTCTGTGGAGTGTTAAAGACGAGTGTGTGTGACTCTGTGGGGGTTAAAGACGAGTTGTGTGACTCTGTGGGGGTGTTAAAGACGAGTGTGTGACTCTGTGGGGGGTTAAAGACGAGTGTGTGACTCTGTGGAGTGTTAAAGACGAGTGTGTGACTCTGTGGAGTGTTAAAGACGAGTGTGTGACTCTGTGGAGTGTTAAAGACGAGTGTGTGACTCTGTGGGGTGTTAAAGACGAGTGTGTGACTCTGACTGTGGGGGTTAAAGACGAGTGTGTGACTCTGTGGGGGTGTTAAAGACGAGTGTGTGACTCTGTGGGGGTTAAAGACTGGAGTGTGTGACTCTCTGGTCCGACAGAGTGAATCCAATCAGAACCGACACAGTTAAACTCACTTTTTCATCGACCTCATGACAAACAGAGGAAACTGTTTGTGTGGAAAGTCTGATTTTATCAAGTGAAAAAAGTTCTTGTGAACGTCACACAGACGAGCAGAGCATCAGTGCACGTGAACA
Organism: Boleophthalmus pectinirostris; assembly: GCF_026225935.1. Lineage (NCBI taxonomy): Eukaryota > Metazoa > Chordata > Actinopteri > Gobiiformes > Gobiidae > Boleophthalmus > Boleophthalmus pectinirostris. The sequence continues at coordinate 698,994 of NW_026571153.1, read as the reverse complement.
CGAGAGGCCGGGCTCAGGCATTAACCTGGACGAATATTTTCAATTTGTTTTTTTCTCACAAAAACAAAAACCTCCAGACTCCACAGACTCCTGCACAATCACCTGTTTATCATTTTACATTTCAGTTGTTTTATCACACTGAAGTGTCCGAGTCTGAGCCTGAACATAACGTCTAAATATTTGTCCCAATCAGACACAACTCATCAGGTCCCGTGGGACTTGGGAGTGGGACTTGAGCGGGACTCGGGTGGGACTTGGGTGGGACTTGGGTGGGACTTGGGTGGGACTTGGGTGGACTTGGGTGGGACTTAAGCGGGACTTGGGTGGGACTTGGGTGGGACTTTGGGTGGGACTTGGGTTGGGACTTGAGCGGGACTCTGGGTGGGACTCAGGTGGGACTTGGGTGGGACTTGGGCGGGACTTCGGGCTGGACTCAGGTGGGACTTTGGTCGGGTTTCCAGGTCTATCACACACTTGTCTGGGGCATTAAGTGTAAAACGTCACACGTGTCGATCTCCATGTTCCTTTTATTGTTTTTAAAATGTTCTATTCACACAAAACAACTCACATGTTTTATCATTTTCACTGTCTCCCCTCCCTTTGCTCTCTGTGCTAAGTCCCTCCCCCTTCAGAGCAGCACACTAATCAAACTCCTGCACAAACATCAGGTTTGTCCAGTCGCTGTGTTCAGTTTTGTGTTTTTGTGTTTTTATGGAGAATTGTCGTGTGGGAGTGTGTGGGGGCGGAGCCTCGTACAGACTCATACTGCTGATAGGGCCTGGGAAAGATCACTAGATGACTCAAACATGGGTGAGTGTAGAAGCTGTTCAGGCAGGTTTGTGATGAGGAACAGCGTCAGAACATGAGAGAGTTTTTTTTGTGTGTTTGTACCATGGGCTCGCGCTCGTCTCCGCTCCTCCAGTTGCTCTCGATACGATGTTGGCGGATGTAGGCAGATTTCCACGGACTCACACACGCGCTCCTCCTGCGCGATGACGACACCTGCTCCGAGATCCCTGAGGACCAAAGCCAGAGTGTGAACCACTCGGACCTGAGACTCGGACTGAGACTCGGACCCTGAGACTCGGACTGAGACTCGACTGAGACTCTGAGACCTCTGAGACTCGACTGACTCAGACTCAGACTGACTGAGACTCGGACTGAGACTCGGACTGAGACTCGGACCCTTGAGACTCAGACCCTGAGACTCGGACTGAGACTCAGACCCTGAGACTCGGACTGAGACTCGGACCCTGAGACTCGGACTGAGACTCGGACTGACTGAGACTCGGACCCTGAGACTCGGACCCTGAGACTCGGACTGAGACTCGGACCCTGAGACTCGGACTCTGAGACTCGGACTGAGACTCGGACCCTGAGACTCGGACTGAGACTCGGACCGAGACTTGGACTCGCTCAGACCTTCAGGAGTTTAACAAAGTCTGGATCATTTCAGTCCAGAGGATCTGACACTGCTCCCTACGTTTACACACCGTCTGAACCACTTCTGTTTCAAATACACAACAAATCATCTAGTCCAGGATTAGTCCTGCTCTAGTCCTGCTCTAGTCCTGCTCTAGTCCTGCTCTAGTCCTGGTTTAGTCCTGGTTTAGTCCTGGTTTAGTCCTGGTTTAGTCCTGCTCTAGTCCTGCTCTAGACCTGCTCTAGTCCTGGTTTAGTTTAGTCCTGGTTTAGTCCTGGTTTAGTCCTGGTTTAGTCCTGGAAAGAGGGGAAGAGAGGGAGAGTGAAGGAGAAGAGAGAGTGAGAAAGAAGCAAGATAAAGAGGGAAGAGAGGAGAGAGAGGAGGAGAAGTCCTGGTTTCTAGGGACTCTGGAAAAAGTCCTGGTTAGGACCTGTTTAAGAGTCCTGACGTTTTAGTTCTGGTTTAGACCTGGTTTTTAGACCACCTGTTTACCCAGTCCTGTTTTAGAACCTTTAGGAAAACCGTCCATACAGTTTGTCAAAGCCTGATCCCGGACTCTAGACCTCAGGTCTGCTGGGCCTGGTCGTGGAGTCTGGGTCTGGGGTTCAACTGTCTGGGTCTGGTCTGGGTCTGGGTCTGGTCTGGTCTGGTCTGGGTCTGGACTTGGATGGGAAGACCACTGGAAAAATCAGGAGCCACAGGAGGCACCAGTCGTTAAAAAAACCTGGTGGTGGTTGGGAGTGACATGGTCAATAATGTTTATATCACCAGATTACGTGAGTGAAGGAGTGAAAGGTGAGAGACTTTTGAGTGAAGGTTAGTGACCTGGTTTGACTGGTTTAGTCCTGTTTAGCCTGGTTTAGTGTTTAACATATAAAGTCCTGGTTTAGTCCTGGTTCTTTAGTCCTGTTTAGTGTTAGATTAAGTCCTGGTTTAGTCCTGGTTTTAGACCTGGTTTAGTCCTGGTGAGTCCCCTGGTTTAGACCTGGTTTAGTCTGGTTGTCCTGGTTTACCTGGTTTAGTCCTGGTTTAGTTGTCCTGGTTTAGTTATCCTGTTTAGTCCTGGTTTAGTCCTGGTTTAGTCCTGGTTTAGTCCTGGTTTAGACCTGGTTTAGTCCTGGTTTAGTCCTGGTTTAGTCCTGGTTTAGACCTGGTTTAGTCCTGGTTTAGTCCTGGTTTAGTCCTGGTTTAGTCCTGGTTTAGTTTAGTCCTGTTTAGTGGTTTAGTCCTGAGTCCTGGTTTAGTCCTGGTTTAGTCCTGGTTTAGACCTGGTTTAGTCCTGGTTTAGTCCTGGTTTTTAGTTTAGTCCTGGTTTACCTGGTTTAGACCTGGTTTTAGACCTGTTTAGTCCTGTTTAGTTTAGTCCTGGTTTAGTCCTGGTTTAGTCCTGGTTTAGTAGACCTGGTTTAGTCCTGGTTTAGTCCTGGTTTAGTCCTGGTTTAGACCTGGTTTAGTCCTGGTTTAGAGTCCTGTTTAGTCCTGTTTAGTCCTGGTTTATCTCTGGTTTAGTCCTGGTTTAGTTTTAGAGTCCTGGTTTAGTCCTGGTTTAGTCCTGGTTTTACCTTGTTTAGTCCTGGTTTATCCTGGTTTAGACCTGGTTTAGACCTGGTTTAGTCCTGGTTTAGTCCTGATTTAGTCCTGGTTTAGTCCTGGTTTAGTCCTGGTTTAGTCCTGGTTTAAGTTTTTAGACCTGGTTTAGTTTACCTGGTTTAGTCCTGGTTTAGACCTGGTTTTTAGTCCTGGTTTAAGTTCCTGGTTTAGTCCTGGTTTAGTCCTGGTCCTGGTTTAGTCCTAGTCCTGTTTAGTCCTGGTTTAGTCCTGGTTTAGTCCTGGTTTAGAGTTCCTGGTTTAGTCCTGGTTTAGTCCTGGTTTAGTCCTGGTTTAGTCCTGGTTTAGACCTGGTTTAGTCCTGGTTTAGACCTGGTTTTAGTCCTGGTTAGTCCTGGTTTAGACCTGGTTTAGTCCTGGTTTAGTCCTGGTTTAGTCCTGGATTAGTCCTGGTTTAGACCTGGTTTAGTCCTGGTTTAGTCCTGGTTTAGTCCTGGTTTCAGTCCTGGTTTAGTCCTGGTTTAGTCCTGGTTTAGTCCTGGTTTAGTCCTGGTTTAGTCCTGGTTTAGTCCTGGTTTAAGTCCTGGTTTAGTCCTGGTTTAGACCTGGTTTAGTCCTGGTTTAGTCCTGGTTTAGACCTGGTTTAGTCCTGGTTTAGTCCTGGTTTAGACCTGGTTTAGACCTGGTTTAGTCCTGGTTTAGTTCTGGTTTAGTTCTCTAAAGAAGATGAAGATAAAGAGATGAAGTTCTCGTTGTGTTTCGTCTTGTGGAGGATCTGGGACCTTCTGTAAACTCAGGTCACTTCGGGTCAGTTTAAAAACTTCCACAGAAGTTTTTGAAATATTTTAAAAGTGTGTGACAGTTTTGTAAATAAATAAATAAATAAATAAATAAAAGTGTTGTGGTCGGGCACCTCTTTGGGCAGCAGCGAGATGAAGTCCCTCTGAAACTGAGGCTCGATCAGCTGCATCATGTGTTTGACCTGCGTCGTCTCACAGCGATCGATCAACTCGTCCAGAGCCAGAAGACGCTCAGGTCCACTCCAGGTCTGAGGAGAAACCAGAAAAAACACATGAAGAACAGCTCCAGGTCTGAGGAGAAACCAAAACACATGAAGATCAGCTCCAGGTCTGAGGAGAAACCAGAAAAACACATGAAGATCAGCTCCAGGTCTGAGGAGAAACCAAAAAACACATGAAGAACAGCTCCAAGTCTGAGGAGAAACCAGAAAAACACATGAAGATCAGCTCCAGGTCTGAGGAGAAACCCAAGAAAACACATGAAGATCAGCTCCAGGTCTGAGGAGAAACCAGAAAAACACATGAAGATCAGCTCCAGGTCTGAGGAGAAACCAGAAAAACACATGAAGAACAGCTCCAGGTCTGAGGAGAAACAAACACATGAAGAACAGCTCCAAGTCTGAGGAGAAACCAGAAAAACACATGAAGATCAGCTCCAGGTCTGAGGAGAAACCAAGAAAACACATGAAGATCAGCTCCAGGTCTGAGGAGAAACCAGAAAAACACATGAAGATCAGCTCCAGGTCTGAGGAGAAACCAGAAAAACACATGAAGATCAGCTCCAGGTCTGAGGAGAAACCAGAAACACATGAAGATCAGCTCCAGGTCTGAGGAGAAACAAAAAACACATGAAGATCAGCTCCAGGTCTGAGGAGAAACCAGAAAAACACATGAAGAACAGCTCCAGGTCTGAGGAGAAACCAAGAAAACACATGAAGATCAGCTCCAGGTCTGAGGAGAAACCAGAAAAACACATGAAGATCAGCTCCAGGTCTGAGGAGAAACCAAGAAAACACATGAAGAACAGCTCCAGGTCTGAGGAGAAACCAAGAAAACACATGAAGATCAGCTCCAGGTCTGAGGAGAAACCAGAAAAACACACATGAAGATCAGCTCCAGGTCTGAGGAGAAACCAGAAAAACACATGAAGATCAGCTCCAGGTCTGAGGAGAAACCAGAAAAACACATGAAGATCAGCTCCAGGTCTGAGGAGAAACCCAGAAAAACACATGAAGAACAGCTCCAGGTCTGAGGAGAAACCAGAAAAAACACTCCATGAAGAACACTCCAGGTCTGAGGAGAAACCAAAAACACATGAAGAACAGCTCCAGGTCTGAGGAGAAACCAGAAAAACACATGAAGAACAGCTCCAGGTCTGAGGAGAAACCAGAAAAAAACACATGAAGAACAGCTCCAGGTCTGAGGAGAAACCAAGAAAAACACATGAAGAACAGCTCCAGGTCTGAGGAGAAACCAAAAAAAACAGATGAAGAACAGCTCCAGGTCTGAGGAGAAACCAAAGAAAACACATGAAGAACAGCTCCAGGTCTGAGGAGAAACCAGAAAACACATGAAGATCAGCTCCAGGTCTGAGGAGAAACCAGAAAAAACACATGAAGATCAGCTCCAGGTCTGAGGAGAAACCAAGAAAACACATGAAGAACAGCTCCAGGTCTGAGGAGAAACCAAAAACACATGAAGATCAGCTCCAGGTCTGAGGAGAAACCAAGAAAACACATGAAGATCAGCTCCAGGTCTGAGGAGAAACCAAAAAAACACATGAAGAACAGCTCCAAGTCTGAGGAGAAACCAAAAAAACACATGAAGAACAGCTCCAGGTCTGAGGAGAAACCAGAAAAAACACATGAAGATCAGCTCCAAGTCTGAGGAGAAACCAGAAAAACACATGAAGATCAGCTCCAGGTCTGAGGAGAAACCAGAAAAACACATGAAGATCAGCTCCAGGTCTGAGGAGAAACCAAGAAAACACATGAAGATCAGCTCCAGGTCTGAGGAGAAACCAAGAAAACACATGAAGATCAGCTCCAGGTCTGAGGAGAAACAAAAAACACATGAAGATCAGCTCCAAGTCTGAGGAGAAACCAAAAAAAACACATGAAGAACAGCTCCAGGTCTGAGGAGAAACCAGAAAAAACACATGAAGATCAGCTCCAAGTCTGAGGAGAAACCAGAAAAACACATGAAGATCAGCTCCAGGTCTGAGGAGAAACCAGAAAAACACATGAAGAACAGCTCCAGGTCTGAGGAGAAACCAAAAAACACATGAAGATCAGCTCCAGGTCTGAGGAGAAACAAAAAACACATGAAGATCAGCTCCAGGTCTGAGGAGAAACCAAAAAATAAAGAACTCTCCACAAATCCAAGTGTCACTTTCCTACTTTTTTCCATGGAGATGTTGTTGTTTTGTCTGGAATGTTCCGCAGTATGACTTTAAACCTTTCTATCTCCACGGAGACCAAACCAGACAGCGTTCCGGGTCAGATCTGTGGAGAGGCGGTGGAGAGGTCTGGTTTTTTTCGAGGTGTTTTTGACTCTAAAACCACCTGAAACTGAACAAATGTGAAGTGGAGGTGTTTAAAGTCGCACTGCGGAACATCTCAGACAGATCAGTGTGGGACCCTCCTCCTCGGTGAGGTGTTCTGACCTGGAAGGCGCGCAGCCACTCGGCGAGTCCGGCGGGGGGCGGGCCCGAGGTCACGCGCCGCCTCTGAGCCGAGTGCCCATTGGCCACGCGCAGCTCCCCGAACGTGGTGGGCGTGGCCGGAGCCAGACTCGACGGACTGACGAGAGACACAGAGGAAAAACGGGTCACACGGGTCACTCGGGTCACTCGGGTCACGCGTCGTCGTTCAAAACACTCTGTTCCACCTCGTGATGTCATCATGTGGTGATACAGGAAGTGCTCCAGTGTGTTTTTAAAGTCCACACTTCACCTTCACAAGAATCTTTTTGGTTTGTTTTCCGATTCCAGTCCTGGTTTAGTCCTGTTTAGACCTGGTTTAGTCCTGGTTTAGTCCTGGTTTAGTCCTGGTTTAGTCCTGGTTTAGACCTGGTTTAGTCCTGGGTTTAGTCCTGGTTTAAGTTTCCTGGTTTAGACCTGGTTTAGTCCTGGTTTAGCCCTGGTTTAGTCTCACTTTAGTCCTGCTTTAGTCCTGGTTTAGTCCCGGTTTAGTCCCGGTTTAGTCCCGGTTTAGTCCTGCTTTAGTCTCACTTCAGTCTCGCTTTAGTCCTGTTTTAGACCTGGTTTAGTCTTAGTTTAGTCCTGGTTTAGTCCTGGTTTAGTCCTGTTTTAGTCTTAGTTTAGTCTTAGTTTAGTCCTGGTTTAGTCCTGGTTTAGTCCTGGTTTAGTCTTAGTTTAGTCCTGGTTTAGTCCTAGTTTAGTCCTAGTTTAGTCCTGGTTTAGTCCTGGTTTAGTCCTGGTTTAGTCCTGGTTTAGTCTTAGTTTAGTCCTGGTTTAGTCCTGGTTTAGTCCTAGTTTAGTCTTAGTTTTAGTCCTGGTTTAGTCCTGTTTGTTTCTGTCTGGTTCTGTGTTTCTTATCGTGGTGTTAAAGTTTTACCTGAGGAACCCGTTTCCTTTACAGTGTTTCTTCCCTGTGGGAAACGGTCGACCGTCAGGACCATGGTCCAGTTTCCTCTTCATCTGTTCAGACAAAAAAACTACACAACTCACTATAAGATAAATAATAAACACAAATAAACACAAACAAATAAACACAAACACAGATAAACACAGATACAGGACGCAGCAGCTGGAGGAAGGATTTAAACTCAAAACAAAACGACAACAGAAACGTCAGAGGATCAAAAACTACAGCTGCAAATCAATAAAATATTTAAAATCAATTAATGTCACAAATGTCACAGTGAACTCACGATTAATCGCACAACAAACAACAACAACAAACAACGACAAACAAACAACGACAAACAACAAACAATGACGACAAACAACAAACAGCTATGACATGTCTACTACACACACAATAAACAACTGAGACAAACAACAACAAACAACAACAACATGCGCATAACAAACAACAAACAACTACCTCAAAAAACTACAACAACATGTCCACTACACATAACAAACAACAACAAACAACGACGACAAACAACTACAACAAACTACGACAAACTACAACAACTACAACAAACAACAACATGTCCACTACACACAATAAACAACTACAACAAAAAACTACAAAAAACAACGACAAACAAACACAACAACTATTAATTACTACATCGACGAACAACAACAGCAAACAACGACAAAGAACTATGACAAAAAACTATGACATGTCCACTACACACAACTACCACAAAAAACTACCACAAACAACGACAACATGTAGATTACACACAACAAACAACTACAACAAGAACTACAACAAACAGCAACAACGACAAACAACTACAACATGTCCACACACAACAACAACAACTACAACAAACAACAACTACAACAACTACAACAAACAACTACAACAACATGTCCACTACACACAACAACTACAACAAACAACTACAACATGTCCACTACAACACAACAACACAACAAACAAACAAAACAACTAACAACATGTCCACTACACACAACAAACAACTACAACAACATGTCCACTACACACAACAAACAACTACAACAACAACATGTCCACTACACACAACAAACAACTACAACAACAACATGTCCACTACACACAACAAACAACTACAACAACTACAACATGTCCACTACACACAACAAACAACTACAACAACATGTCCACACACACAACAACTAAACAACAACAACATGTCCACTACACACAACAAACAACTACAACAAGAACTACAACAAACAATGACGACAAACAACGACAAACAAAAACATGCCCACTACACACAACAACAAACAAAAAACTACAACATGTCCACTACACACAACAAACAACTACAACAAGAACTACAACAAACAGCAACAACGACAAACAACTACAACAACAACATGTCCACTACACACAACAAACAACTACAACAAACAACAAACAACTACAACATGTCCACTACACACAACAAACAACTACAACAACAACATGTCCACTACACACAACAAACAACTACAACAAACAACAACAAACAACTACAACAACAAACTACAAA
>NW_026571153.1:665057-682557 GCF_026225935.1 Boleophthalmus pectinirostris | reverse complement strand
GTTTAGACCTGGTTTAGACCTGGTTTAGTCCTAGTTTAGTCCTGGTTTAGTCCTGGTTTAGACCTGGTTTAGACCTGGTTTAGACCTGGTTTAGTCCTAGTTTAGTCCTGGTTTAGTCCTGGTTTTAGACCTGGTTTTAGACCTGGTTTAGTCCTGGTTTAGTCCTGGTTTTAGTCCTGGTTTAGACCTGGTTTAGACCTGGTTTTAGTCCTGGTTTAGACCTGGTTTAGTCCTGGTTTAGACCTGGTTTAGACCTGGTTTAGTTCTGGTTTACCTGGTTTAGACCTGGTTTAGTCCTGGTTTTAGACCTGGTTTAGTCTGGTTTAGTCCTGGTTTAGTCCTGTTTGTTTAGTCTGGTTTAGTCCTGGTTTAGTCCTGGTTTAGACCTGGTTTAGACCTGGTTTAGTCCTGGTTTAGACCTGGTTTAGACCTGGTTTTAGACCTGGTTTTTACCTGGTTTAGTTCTGGTTTAGACCTGGTTTAGTCCTGGTTAGTCCTGGTTTCCTGGTTTAGTTCTGGTTAGACCTGGTTTAGACCTGGTTTAGACTGGTTTAGTTCTGGTTTAGACCTGGTTTAGACCTGGTTTAGACCTGGTTTACCTGGTTTTTCTGGTTTAGTCCTGGTTTAGTTCCTGGTTTAATCCTGGTTTAGTCCCTGGTTTTAGTCCTGGTTTAGACCTGGTTTAGACCTGGTTTAGATCCTGGTTTTAGACCTGGTTTAGTCCTGGTTTAGTTTAGTTTAGTCCTGGTTTAGTCCTGGTTTAGTCCTGGTTTAGACCTGGTTTAGTCCTGGTTTAGACCTGGTTTAGACCTGGTTTAGACCTGGTTTAGTCCTGGTTTAGTCCTGGTTTAGTCCTGGTTTAGACCTGGTTTAGACCTGGTTTAGTCCTGGTTTAGACCTGGTTTAGACCTGGTTTAATCCTGGTTTAGTCCTGGTTTAGTCCTGGTTTAGACCTGGTTTAGTCCTGGTTTAGACCTGGTTTAGACCTGTTTAGACCTGGTTTAGACCTGGTTTAGAGTCCTGGTTTAGTCCTGGTTTAGACCTGGTTTAGTTTAGTAGACCTGGTTTAGACCTGGTTTAGTCCTGGTTTAGCCTGGTTTAGACCTGGTTTAGTTTCCTGGTTTAGTCCTGGTTTAGTCCTGGTTTAGACCTGGTTTAGTCCTGGTTTAGACCTGGTTTAGAGTCCTGGTTTAGTCCTGGTTTAGACCTGGTTTAGTCCTGGTTTAGACCTGGTTTAGACCTGGTTTAGTTTCCTGGTTTAGACCTGGTTTAGTCCTGGTTTAGTCCTGGTTTAGTCCTGGTTTAGTCCTGGTTTAGACCTGGTTTAGTTTTCTGGTTTAGTCCTGGTTTAGTCCTGGTTTAGACCTGGTTTTACCTGGTTCTGGTTTAGTCCTGGTTTAGTCCTGGTTTAGACCTGGTTTAGTCCTGGTTTAGTCCTGGTTTAGACCTGGTTTAGTTCTGGTTTAGTCCTGGTTTAGTCCTGGTTTAGACCTGGTTTAGTTCTGGTTTAGTCCTGGTTTAGAGGAGTTAAAGACAAACAGTTTATTGTTTTGTGTTGTAAAAACAGAAGGTGATGAGGATCTGCAGAGTCCAGGAGTCGAGTCAAGAGGAAGAAACAGAGAAGAAGAAGAAGAAGAAGAAGAAGAAGAAGAAGAAGAAGAAGAAGAAGAAGAAGAAGATCATGTTTATGTCAGGAGACGTTTTTATCACAACTAAATTTAACAAATGTTAAAAATGTTTGACTCTGTGACGTCGGACTCGGGGACGTCGGACTCGGGGACGTAGGACTCGGGCGTGACTGGACGGGGGACGTAGGACTCGGGACGTCGGACTCGGGACTCGGGGACGTCGGACTCGGGACGACGGACTCGGACGTCGGACTCGGGGACGTCGGACTCGGGGACGTAGGACTCGGGGGACGACTCGGACTCGGGACGTCGGACTCGGGGGACTCGGACGGACTCGGACGTCGGACTCGGGGACGTCGGACTCGGGGACGTCGGACGTCGGGGGACGTCGGGATCGGGACTCGGGACGTCGGACTCGGGGACGTCGGGACTCGGGGGACGTCGGACTCGGGGACGTCGGGACGTCGGACTCGGGACGTCGTCGGGGACTCGGGGACGTCGGACTCGGGGACGTCGGACTCGGGGGGACTCGGGGACGTCGGACTCGGGGACGTCGGACTCGGGGGACGTCGGACTCGGGGACGTGGACGTCGGGGGAGGACTCGGGGGACGTCGGACTCGGGGACGTCGGACTCGGGGACGTCGGACTCGGGGGACGTCGGACTCGGGGACTCGGGGATCGGGGACGTCGGACTCGGGGACGTCGGACTCGGGGACGTCGGACTCGGGGGACGTCGGACTCGGGGGACGTCGGACTCGGGGGACGTCGGACTCGGGGACGTCGGACTCGGGGACGTCGGACTCGGACTCGGGGGACGTCGGACTCGGGGACGTCGGACTCGGGGGACGTCGGACTCGGGGGACGTCGGACTCGGGGGACGTCCCTCGTCCTCTCGTCCTTCATAATCTGTGGGTTTAATCTGTTTATTCTGATTTTCTGGAGCAAATACAGAAGATTAAAGATCAGTGACCTGATCTGACAGAGGACAGAGGACAGAGGACAGAGGACAGAGGACAGAGGACAGAGGAGGACAGAGGACAGAGGACAGAGGACAGAGGACAGAGGACAGAGGAGGACAGAGGACAGAGGACAGAGGACAGAGGAGGAGGACAGACAGAGGACAGAGGACAGAGGAGGACAGAGGAGGACAGAGGAGGACAGAGGACAGAGGAGGACAGAGGACAGAGGACAGAGGACAGAGAGGACAGAGGATAGAGGAGGACAGAGGACAGAGGAGGACAGATAGGACAGAGGATAGAGGAGGACAGAGGACAGAGGAGGACATAGGACAGAGGACAGAGGACAGAGGACAGAGGACAGAGGACAGAGGACAGAGGACAGAGGACAGAGAGGACAGAGGACAGAGGATAGAGGATAGAGGAGGACAGAGGACAGAGGAGGACAGAGGACAGAGGACAGAGGATAGAGGACAGAGGACAGAGGACAGAGGACAGAGGATAGAGGATAGAGGAGGACAGAGGACAGAGGAGGACAGAGGAGGACAGAGGATAGAGGAGGACAGAGGACAGAGGAGAACAGAGGAGGACAGAGGACAGAGAGGACAGAGGAGGACAGGACATAGAGGACAGAGGACAGAGGACAGGACAGAGGAGGACAGAGGAGGACAGAGGAGGACAGAGGACAGAGGAGGACAGAGAGGACAGAGGACAGAGAGAGACAGAGGACAGAGGACAGAGAGGACAGAGGACAGAGAAGGACAGAGGACAGAGGACAGAGAGGACAGAGGACAGAGAAGGATAGGAAGGACAGAGGACAGAGAAGGACAGAGGACAGAGAAGGATAGAGGACAGAGGACAGAGGATAGAGGATACAGAGAGGACAGAGGACAGAGGATAGAGGATAGAGGACAGAGGACAGAGACAGAGGACAGAGGACAGGATAGGGATCAGATCTGACCCCAGATCAGCTCTGACCAGAGGTTTGGTCACAGATCTGTGTTTTTGTTAAATGTCTGGATCTGGAGCGTTTAACCCACAACCTCAATTTACACAAGAATCCAGAACTAAACCAGGTCTAAACCAGGACTAAACCAGGTCTAAAACCAGGTCTAAACCAGGACTAAACCAGGTCTAAACCAGGACTAAACCAGGTCTAAACCAGGTCTAAACCAGGACTAAACCAGGACTTTGTACATCAACAAGAAAGAACAAGAAAATGTGTCCAGGTTCCAACAGAAAATGGAGAAAATCAAATAAAATAAACACAAACAAACACAAAAACACAAAATGACACTTGTCTCTGACCTGGCTCTGCTGTGACATCACTTCCTCTTCCTCTTCTTCGCTGCTGTCCCCGCCCTCCTCGTCCTTCCCCGCGCTCTGATTGGGCCGTTCCCGCTCGTCTGTCAGTGTCCTTTCACTTTCACTTTCACTTTCTGTTTTGGACGCGTCAGTCCGTTCGCGGGAGTTGTTTAAGTCTCGGTCGGTCAGTTCCTCGTGTTCGTCGCTCACTTCCACCTTTTCCGATCCTGCCTCCTGATTGGCCGACTCCTCCGTTCTGCTCGTTTTGATTCGGCGATCACACTCTGCGTTCTGATTGGTCGTTCTGTCCCTGGTGTCCTCGGCGTCTCTGCTCTGATTCGTCGACTCGTCCTCGGCGGTGACGACAGTGACCCGCGTCTCCTCCTCGTCCCCCTCGTCGTCGTCGTTGGCGCCTTTTTCCCGCCGAAACCATGACGACAGGAAGGGGGAGGAGCTGACAGAGGAGGAGGCGGAGTTGGGAGTGTTTCCTCCAATCAGATCGCGGCGCGTCCTCAGGGCCTGGTCCCACTGGTCCTGGCTCAGAGCGTCCTCCTCCGGAACGCCGTCCTCCACTTCAGGCAGAACGCCGCCGTCCTCCGGAACGCCGTCCTCCGGAACGCCGTCCTCCGGAACGCCGTCCTCCGGAACGCCGTCCTCCGGAATGTCGTCGGCTGCTTCAGGATCCATGAGCGACGCTTCAGAGCGAAGTTTAAGATTTACTCAGACGAGAAAAAGAAAAAAACATCCTGAAAGAAAAACAGAAAACAGAACTGAACCAGGACTAAAACCGGACTAAACCAGGACTAAACCTGGACTCTTTTTGGTTTTGGAGACAAATAATGAAGTTTTTTTTGTTTGTTTTTTCTTATTTTTGTTTTTATTTTGAAAAACAAAATGACCCACAGATTCTGTTTGTCACTTTTGTTCTGGTTTTGTTTTGGCTTCAAGTTATAAAATAAAAAATAAATTAATAAATAAAAAAAAACATGTTAAAACGAGTTAAAGCTCAGTTTGTGCAATAAAACAGAGTCAAAACTACAAGAGTTAATGAAAACAGAGTGAAAATTTACTCGATTTGGAGCTCGGATTTCACATAAAAGTCGATTTAAAAGTGAATTATCTCGTTTATCTGAATTTTAAACAGTTAAATCAGCTTCGTGCCTCCAGCTGAGCAGTTTTCATCAGTTTTCATCAGTTTTTGTGTAGTTTTTGTGGTTAAAGTGAAGTGTGACTCTCACCTTTTCTTCTTTTGGACTTTAAAGTTTAAAACTCGGATCTTTTCCGTGTTTTTTTCTTCTGATCTCGTCGTAAAATAAAAACAGCTCGATAAAACCCGCGGCGCTGCTTCATAAACTCCACATTTAAACCTGAATCTTTGTGTTTTATTTTTCTTTTGTTGATTCTAAAAAAAAAAAAAAAAAATCCGTAAAAAAAAGAAACTTTTGCCGAACTCCGCCGCCGCGTCCGTCGCACATGGAGCCGTGTTTTGGGTGCGCACTGATGACGTCACCGCGGGGGTTGCCAGGTCCGCGGCGCGTCGTTTTTTATTTTAAGTTTTATTTTAGTTTTTAAATCATAGTTTTTGTTCGTCGGTTTCACTTTTTCATTCGCTGAGTCAGAACATAAACTCTTCTTCAGTCCGAGCAGCGTCACAACGATGAGAAATACAATTCATTTAATCATTTTTATTTATTTTTTAATTAATCACATATACTTTTTATTTTTTATAAAGAAATACAATTCATTTAATCATTTTTATTTATTTTTTTATTAATCATATATACTTTTTATTTTTTATGAAGAAATACAATTCATTTAATATATATTTTTTTAAATTAATCATATATACTTTTTATTTTTTATAAAGAAATGCAATTAATTTAATTATTTTTATTATTATTTTTTTATTAATCATATATATTTCACTTTTCAAAACATTCAAAGACACTTTACACTTTATTATTCACCAGTGTCGGGGAGTAACAGATTACATGTACCAGAGTAATCAAAGTACAAATGATGAGTAACTGTATTCAGTTACAGTTACTGTTTCAGTGAGTGGGAATTGGATTACAGTTACTTTGTTGAAATAAATGGATTACACAGAGGGATTTTACTGTTTTTACATAATTTTTTATTTATTTATTATTATTTTATTTTTTTTCAGTAATTCCACTCATTGCTGGAAATTAAATAAGGTCTAAAACCAGGACTAAACTAGAACTAAACCAGGACTAAACAAGGACTAAAACAGGTCTAAAACAGGACTCATTTTGGTTTTGGAGACAAATAATGAAGTTTTTTTTTTTTTTTTTTTCTTCTTATTTTTGTTTTTATTTTGAAAAACAAAACGACCCACAGATTCTGTTTGTCACTTTTGTTCTGGTTTTGTTTTGGCTTCAAGTTATAAAATAAAACATAAAAAAAAAAAAAAACATGTTAAAACGAGTTAAAGCTCAGTTTGTGCAATAAAACAGAGTCAAAACAACATGAGTTAATGAAAACAGAGTGAAAATTTACTCGTTTGAAGCTCGGATTTCACATAAAAGTTGATTTAAAAAGTGACTTATCCCTTTAAAATTAAATTAAATTAAATGTCCCTTTTATTTTGAAAATGTGATGACGCTCGTTAAAATCACACACCAGAGGCTTTTTTTTTTCTTTTTTTTCTTTTTTTTTAATTGAAAAATAAAGCAGTGTGCACATAATGCAGAGTTTTAAATTCAAGAACTGCATCGAACTAAATTTACAAATTATATAAATAATAAGTAAAGTAACAAAAAAGAAAGGAGGGGAAATAAAAGGGGACAGGAAAAAGGGAAACGTTCGACTTTCACACACAGAGTTCAAGTAAAAACATTCAAAGTTGTACAGATTTCTACAGCGTCGACGCTTTCTGTTTCTCCGAAAATTTAACTGAAAGAAAGAAAGTTTTGTCGATTGGACTTTTACCAGAAAATGTACACGAGTGGATATGATACTTTGACATTAAAGGTCATGTGGAGGATTTTTTTTGTTTTGTCTCAAATTGTCAGTGAAAGTTTAAAATATCATTACAGAGACGCAGCAGCTTTGTAATTATGACGACCAAAAAAAAACAAAAAAAAAAGAAAATCTATCAACTGTGGACGTGTTGAGGCCAAATAAACATCAGCCAATAGAAAACGAGGCTTCCTCTTTATCTATTGGCTGTTGGGTCGTCAATCAAACTCCCTATGTTTCTAGTGTAAGTGACTCGTCGGAGTGCGGGGATTTCGTGGTTTATGCAGCGGTTCTTAGAGACTTTTTCAAACTGTAGTTTCCTCGCATTTCACACAAAGTTTGCCGCGATGTCGGACGAGAATCCACGACCGGTTCGCCGCAAAAAAAAGTCGGTTTTTGAGGTCGCTGAAAGAAGAAGAGAAGAGGAAAAGGAGCAAAGACAAACTGAGGTGATTCTTGGAGATCTCGTCCAGCGACGGCGCGACTGAAGCAGACGAAGGGTCTAAAAACTGACGCGTCGGTCGATAAATTATTTCTACACAGGTCATTTCAACAGTGATTCTGAACACGCACTGGATGAAAACAAACGTGATTTCTAGACTAAAGAGGCGGGAGGAGGAGGTGTTTCTACTGAGGAAGGTGGAGTCACAACATTTGAAAAAGGACGGTCGCTGTATTTCACTTCCCTTAAAAAATCCTCTTTACAACCTTTAATAATAAAGAGATGAATTAATCAAATATACAAAATCTCTAAAATCATTATAACTCTACATCCTTCTCAAGAGGGTGTCAAGGCAAATTTCTAATTTGTTGTGCTTCCACTGGTACAAATGGTATAAAGGAAAAAAAAAAAAAGAAGAAGAAGAAGAAGAAGAACAACGCAGATTGTTACTTATATATAACCTGTATTGTGCATGTAGGACCTGGGGGGGGCGGGGTTAGTGATGTGGGAGTATAAAAAAAAAAAAAAAAGGAAGTAATTGAAATATAGAAAATTCAGTGGTTATTAAATCGGTATTTTCACTGTAATGTTTCTCACAGTTTGTGTAATAATTTGACTGATTTGAAGTTTTAGTTGCCTGTTGTTGCTGTTATGATGTTGTCAAACACTGACATGTGCTTGGATATAAACAGTAAAACGTGAAGATGGAAAGCCTCAAAAAAATAAAAATAATAATAATAAAAAAATAAAGAGATGAATTAGGTAGATCGACCAGAGGCTTGTTTTTTGCTTTATGATCTGGCAACTCGTGACGTCACACACGGGGGGAAGCGAAAGTTGGCGCGTAAAAATCAGACCGGCGTGACTTTTCAGACCCGCGTCAAACCCGCACTAAACCCGCACTAAACCCGCACTAAACCCACTGCGCGGCGTCCTGCGTGCACCATGTCCACCTCGTCCGTGTCCCGCGGCTGCTTCGTCTTCAAACCGAGCTCCAAAAAGCGGAAACGCGTCGGAACCGAGACGCATTTTACGCGCGGCTGCGAAGAGAAAGACGCGGGCGGCGCGCTGCGGTACAAACTCTGCCGCGACCTGTGGGACCAGATCCTCCGCGACACCGAGTCACTGCAGGACGAGCTCCACAGAAACATCCTGGACTCGCTTCTGGATTTCACGCGTAAATCTTCCCCCTCTGCGCATGCCCAGTGCGTCTGGACCGCGCAGATTCGGGCCAGCGAGATCCCGACGGCGGCGCTGATGCTCGGCGTCAACGTCCCGGACCACGACGCGACGTTCCAGAGTCTGTCGGAGCTTCTGCGTCGCTCCGTCACGCCGCACGTCGCCTCCCTGCACGCCAAGGAGTGCGCCACGCTGAAACATGCGCTCAAACGCGTCCTGGAGCGCATCATGGACGGCGTCGGCGTGGCTCTGGACGACGACGACGAAGAAGGTGGAGAAAGTGACGCTCCGAAACTGGGCAGAGGCGTGCAGTGCTCCTTCGGGACACTCTGCGAATGGTACAAGGCTAAAAACAAACAAAAAGATCACGCTACGGAAAGACGTGACGCAAATCCTCCCGTCGTCGTCATTTTCAAAGATTTAGAATCGTTCAGTCCGAAAGTTCTGCAAGATTTCATCCTGATCTGCAGCCGCTACGTGTCGCAGCTCCCCCTCGTGTTTATTTTCGGCATCGCGACGTCCCCGAGCACGATCCAGAACATGCTGCCGCACTCCGTCTCGTCGCTTCTGTGCATCGAGCTGTTCCATTCGCTGTCGTGCACGCAGCATCTCGCCACCGTCATCGACAAGTTCATCCTCGACGCCAAGTTCCCGTTCAGGCTGAGCGGGAAAGTCCTGCAGGTCCTCGTCAGCGTCTTCCTCTACCACGACTTCTCCGTGCGGAACTTCGTCAAGGGCCTGCAGGTGGCGCTGCTGGAGCACTTCCACTCGCAGCCGCTGAGCGTCCTCTGCTGCCCCAAGAACGTCGCCCTGGATCTCGTCGAACACCTGCAGAGGAAAGATCTGGAGCGGATTCGCCGGCTCCCGTCGTTCAGGAGTCACGTCCAGAGTCTGAGCGCCGAAGAACGAGACGAGCTGACGACGAGAGACGACGCTTTGAGAGAAGAATGTAAAAAGATGATCAAATCTCTTCACAGGTAACGAGGTTTTATATTTTTATTCACAACTGTCGAGGGAAGAAAGACGTAAACTTAAAGGTCGTATGGAGGATTTTTTTTTTTTGTTTCAAATTGTGAATGGAAGTTTAAAATACCATAACAGAGACACAGCAGCTTTGTAATTATGATGACGGAAAAAAAGAATGAAAATCTATCAACTGTGGACGTCGTGAGGCCAGATAAACATCAGCCAATAGAAAATGAGGCTCCCTCATTTTCTATTGGCTGTTAGGTCGTCCATCAAATTCCCTAGTGTAACTGACTCGTCGGCGCGCGGGGATTACGTGGTTTATGCAGCGGTTCTTAGAGACTTTTTCAAACTGTCGCTTCCTCACATTTCGCACAAAGTTTGTCGCGATGTCGGATGAGAATCCAGGACCAGTTTGACTCTCAAACACTTTTAAAATGGAGCATTAGTGAGCGGCTCGCCTCTCCACAGATCTGATAAAGCCTCATGTGTCTCTGGTCATGAATGTGTGTGAATAAAACACATGAAATGTTTCAGCAGAAGAAACACGACTGATGAAACATCATCAGAACAAAAACACTGGTCATAAACCAGGACTAAAACAGGTCTAAACTGGGCCTAAACCGGGACTAAACCAGGTCTAAACTGGGCCTAAACCGGGACTAAACCAGGACTAAATCAGGTCTAAACTGGGTCTAAACCGGACTAAATCGGGTCTAAACCGGGACTAAATCAGGTCTAAACCGGACTAAATCAGGTCTAAACCGGGACTAAATCAGGTCTAAACCGGGACTAAATCAGGTCTAAACCGGGACTAAATCAGGTCTAAACCGGGACTAAATCAGGACTAAACCGGGTCTAAATCAGGACTAAATCAGGTCTAAACTGGGTCTAAACTGGGTCTAAACTGGGTCTAAACCAGGACTAAATCAGGTCTAAACTGGGACTAAATCAGGTCTAAACTGGGACTAAATCAGGTCTAAACTGGGACTAAATCAGGTCTAAACTGGACTAAATCAGGTCTAAACTGGGACTAAACTCAGGTCTAAACTGGGTCTAAACTGGGTCTAAACCGGGACTAAACCAGGTCTAAACTGGGTCTAAAGCAGGACTAAATCGGGTCTAAACTGGGTCTAAACTGGGTCTAAACTGGGTCTAAACCGGGACTAAATCAGGTCTAAATCGGGTCTAAACCGGGACTAAACTGGGTCCAAACTGGGTCTAAACCGGAACTAAACTGGGTCTAAACCGGGACTAAATCACATCTAAATCAGGACTAAACAGAACTAAAACAGGTCTAAACCGGGTCTAAACCAGGACTAACACTGGGACCAAACCGTGTCTAAAACGGGACTAAATCAGCTCTGAACCGGGTCTGAACCAGAACTAAAACTGGGTCTAAACTGGGTCTAAAAGCATAAAATGATAAAGCAGAAGTAAAAGTTCCAGAGTGCGTCTTTAAAGGTCTGATGTTAAATGTTTTTACAGGTATCATAAGACGTTCTTCCCGGTTCTTCGGTGTCTCCACGCGCTCACGTCGACGCTCCCTCGGTTTCCGTTGGGGAAGCAGATCCGGGAGCTTCTGCTGATCTGTCTGGAGAGGAGAGTGTGGGAGGGAGAGGAGTACGGAGTCGCCCTGAAGCTCCTCCGGATGTTCTCCAGAGACCAGCTGGAGGCCGGAGTCCAGAGGTGCCTCCAAGTCCTGGACCCAGAGAAGTCCAAAAGGATGAAACGAGCCAAAGTCCAACTCCAAGATCTGCTCTCCAGGATGAAAGATCTGGACCTGAACGCGACAGGAAGCACACCTGCTCAGGTAAAACACACACCTGCTCAGGTAAAACACACACCTGTTCAGGTAAAACTCACACACCTGCTCAGGTAAAACACACACACCTGCTCAGGTAAAACACACACCTGCTCAGGTAAAACACACACACCTGCTCAGGTAAAACACACACACCTGCTCAGGTAAAACTCACACCTGTTCAGGTAAAACACACACACCTGCTCAGGTAAAAACACACACCTGTTCAGGTAAAACTCACACCTGCTCAGGTAAAACACACACACCTGCTCAGGTAAAACACACACACCTGCTCAGGTAAAACTCACACACCTGCTCAGGTAAAACACACACACCTGCTCAGGTAAAAGACACACACCTGCTCAGGTAAAAGACACACACCTGCTCAGGTAAAAACACACACCTGTTCAGGTAAAACTCACACACCTGCTCAGGTAAAACTCACACACACACCTGCTCAGGTAAAACACACACACACCTGCTCAGGTAAAACACACACACACCTGCTCAGGTAAACACACACACCTGCTCAGGTAAAACACACACACCTGCTCAGGTAAAACTCACACACCTGCTCAGGTAAAACACACACACACCTGCTCAGGTAAAACACACACACACCTGCTCAGGTAAAACACACACACCTGCTCAGGTAAAACACACACACCTGCTCAGGTAAAACTCACACACCTGCTCAGGTAAAACACACACACCTGCTCAGGTAAAACTCACACACCTGCTCAGGTAAAACTCACACACCTGCTCAGGTAAAACTCACACACCTGCTCAGGTAAAACACACACACCTGCTCAGGTAAAACTCACACACCTGCTCAGGTAAAAGACACACACCTGCTCAGGTAAAACTCACACACCTGCTCAGGTAAAACTCACACCTGCTCAGGTAAAAGACACACACCTGTTCAGGTAAAACACACACCTGTTCAGGTAAAACTCACACACCTGCTCAGGTAAAACACACACACCTGCTCAGGTAAAACACACACACCTGCTCAGGTAAAACACACACCTGCTCAGGTAAAAGACACACACCTGCTCAGGTAAAACTCACACCTGCTCAGGTAAAAGACACACACCTGCTCAGGTAAAACTCACACACCTGCTCAGGTAAAACTCACACCTGCTCAGGTAAAAGACACACACCTGTTCAGGTAAAAACACACACCTGTTCAGGTAAAACTCACACACCTGCTCAGGTAAAACTCACACACCTGCTCAGGTAAAAGACACACACACCTGCTCAGGTAAAAGACACACACACCTGCTCAGGTAAAAGACACACACCTGCTCAGGTAAAGACACACACACCTGCTCAGGTAAAGACACACACCTGCTCAGGTAAAACACACCAAAAACACCAAGACAGAACGAAAACAACAACGAGTATTTTATTATTTGTCTCCAAAACCAAAATGAAAAAAAACAGAAAATGATTCGATTTTTCAGTTTTTGATTTTGGGTTTAAATGAAAAATGGGAAAAAAGACTAAAAACCGGGACTAAAAACCAGTTTCATTCATGTCCTGGGTCTCAGTCCCGATCTCAGTCTCAGTCCTGAGCTCGGTCCCAGTGTCGGACTGGGTTTGGGACTGAGTTTCGGTCTCGACCCCGGTCAAACTCAGTCCTGGTTTAGTTCTCGTTTGGGCCGCATTTGGTCCTTGTTCAGTCCTTGGTTTAGTGCTTGGTTTTAGTCCTGGTTTAGTCCTGGTTTAGTTCTAGTTTAGTTCTGGTTTTAGACCTGGTTTAGTTCTGGTTTTAGACCTGGTTTAGTTCTGGTTTTAGACCTGGTTTAGTCCTGGTTTTAGTCCTGGTTCAGTTCTGGTTTTCATTTTTTTCATTTTGGTTTTGGAGACAAATAATGAAAATACAAGAAAATTTTCGTTTTCTTTTAGTTTTTATTTTGAAAAACGAATGCATGACACAGATTCTAAACGATGCTGACGTTTGTTTTTCTTTTTCTTTTTGTTTTTCTTCTCGTCAGGACTCGGAGTCGATCGTCACGTCGCCGCTGAAAAACCTGCAGAAGAAAACCGACCTGTTCCAGCTGCAGAAAACTTTACTGGAAATGCACGAAACGCGACGCACCAAGAAGCTGAGCCCCTTCGAGCTCCTGCGAAACGAAACGGTGGATCTGCTGGACGCTCTGGTCCGAGCTCACCTGGCCCCGCCCGAGTCCCAGCCGCTCCACGAGGTCCTGTACTACCGCTCGTCCTCCACCGTGAGGCGCCACCTCAACGCCGCGCCGCGCACCTCCATCCAGGCCGCGCTCGCCGACCCCGACTTCTACCTGCGCCCGCAAAACCCCGCCCCCGACCACGCCCCCGACCCGCCCCCGACATCTGCATCGCCTACAGGCTCCACCTGGAGTGCGGCCGCCTCATCAACCTGGTGGACTGGCTGGAGGCGTTCGGGACGGTGGCGGCGGCGGCGGAGGCGGCGGCGGAGGGGGCGGATCCCGACGACGAGGAGGAGGAGTTCGGGAAAGTGGACGAGGTGAAGCAGGCGCGGTTCATCCAGGCCGTGTCCGAGCTCGAGTTCCTCGGCTTCGTCAAGTCGACGAGGCAGAAGACGGATCATGTGGCGCGGCTCACGTGGGGCGGCTGCTGAAAAACAACAAAACAAACAAATAAATAAACACACAAACAACAAAAACAAACAAACAACAAAACAAACACACAAAATAAACACACAAACAACAAAACAAACAACAAAACAACAAAACAACAAAAACAAAACAAACACAAAAACACACAAATAAACACACAAACAAAACAAAACAAACAAAACAAACAAACAAACAAATAAACACACAAACAAAACAAACAACAAAACAAACAACACAACAAACAACAAAACAAAAAACAAATAAACACACAAACAACAAACAAACAAACAAACAACAAAACAAACAAACAAACAAAAACAAACACACAAACAACAAAACAAACACAAAATAAACACACAAACAACAAACAAAACAAACAACAAACAAACAAAACAAACAACAAAACAAACATCGTCGGGGTTTAAACACTTCACACATGACGGTCGTCTGGGTTTTGGAGTTTTTCAGTTAAAGATGTAACGTGGAACTTTTAACGCAGCTGCTCGTCTCCATGGAGATGTGACTTCTGTACCTGGAATGTTCCACAGTGGAGCATTAAACACATCTCCCACTGGATTTGTTCAATTACAGGTGTTTTATGGCTCAAAAATACTTTAAAAACTGAATTCTTACTGTGTGCAGCTCGCTTCTCCATAGATCTGACCTATTGAACCTGTTAAAAAACACTAATATATCCATGGATACAAGAAGGGAGTGGATCTGCCATCAGAAAAGTGACACAGTGCATCTTTAAAGGTTTTATGTTACACAAAACTGACTCTTGTGAGATTTAAGTCGTGTTCTCCTCAAAAACAGAACAGAAAATTTCAAACCCATGGAACTTTTCTCTGAGTTTTGTCAAAAAAAAAAAAAAAAAAAATCTTAAAAGTCTAATAAAATAAAATTGTTTCCACAAACCCAGAGTGAAACGGCCTTTCTTCACCTGTGGACAGATTTCTCTGTGTCTGTGTGGTGTGTTCTGTGTCTGTGTGTGTGTCTGTGTGTGTGTCTGTGTCTGTGTGTGTGTCTGTGTGTGTTGTTGTGTGTGTGTGTGTGTGTGTTGTGTGTGTCTGTGTGTGTGTGTGTGTGTGTTGTGTGTGTGTATAGTGTGTGTTGTGTGTGTCTGTGTGTGTGTGTGTGTATAGTGTGTGTTGTGTGTGTATAGAGTGTGTGTATAGTGTTTGTGTGTGTGTGTCTGTGTATTTTTACTCAAGTAACAAAGTTGAGTAGATCCTCCATCACTGACCATTGTGATGAGTTTATTCAAATGAATTAAATTTATAATAATAAATTAATCATAAAATAATAATAATAAATATAGCCGCAAGCGGCAATGATCGGCCCTCGTGCATGCCTACGTCGTGCCCCACAAAAGCCACGCCCCACATAAGCCACGCCCCACAAACACCGCACCCCTCAGAACGCTGCGCCCTGCACTAACGCTAATAACCCTCATGTTAAATCTAACCCTAGTTCTAATCCTAACCATAGTCCCAGCCCGAACCCAAACTTAACCTCACCCCCAATTCACACCAAAGTGCAACGGTGTAAATGCAGCAGCTCAGCACACGAGCAGCAGACGCGCTGCTTTAGAACATCCACTTTAACCAGTCTGACAGTTTAACACCGACAGAGTCACACACACGTCCAACGAGCGTCTGTCAAGATTAGTCCTGGTTTAGTCCTGGTTTAGACCTGGTTTAGTCCTGATTTTATAAATGGAGCGTTTATGTCATCGCTATGGCAACGCCATAAAAAATATGACATGGGTGTCATTGACTTTTGGATCAGGATGCCAAAATGGAATTTTGTGCAAAATTTCAGAAATTTTTGAACAACTGATGAACAATGATTTTCTCTCAAATTTAGTTTGAATCTATAGGGGGCGCTAATGTGCCAAAGTAATAATTCATAAAAGATGAGCAAACTTTAAGCCAATATTGCTGCCCCCTAGTGGAGCACACGGTGTTGGCGTAATAATATTTTTTCCTTGTCTTGACATGATCGACTTCTGTGTCAAATTTCATGATTGTACGTGCAAGTTTTTTTTTTTTGTGTCATTCGTATTCCCTAATGCATTTTTGAGTCGTTTGGTGGCGCTGATGAGCCATTTTATTTATTTTTGGAAAATGAAAATAGCCAAAACGTAGGGAAGCGCGAGTTTTACCAGATGGAAAAATTTCCAGGACTTTTTGTCACAGTTCAGTCGGTGAAAAATGGGTGAGTTTCGGCCACTAGGAGCATCACTTTATGATACTAATATGTCCTTCACCAGCCTGTGGCGCTCGGGCCTAATAATAATAATATTATTATTATTATTATTAATAATAATAATAATAATAATAATAATATAAATGCATTAAAAATCAGTTTTAATCTGAACGTTCTGGGTTTATTCCCATAATCTTTATGTTTTATTCATAAAAACACGAAACACAAAGGTTTAAAAAAAACAGTTTTATTGCAGATTAATTCAGATCAGAACAAGATTAAAACAAAACTATTTACACCAAGACACAAGGAAGGAAGGAAGGAAGGAGACAAGACGAGGGAGAGGAGACGAGGATCTAGTGCAAATAGTTCAGCATTTATATTTTTATAAAATAATTTTAATTAAAAAAATACTTCAACATAAAAAAACACAAAAAGGCTCAGAATCTTCAACAAAAAAATTAAAAAACAAGAACCACGAGAACAAACCTGCTCCAGACTAAAACACTTCAGTTCTGGTAGTCTGGTTTAGTCCTGGTTTAGTTCTGGTTTAGTTCTGGTTTAGTTCTGGTTTAGTTCTGGTTTAGTCCTGGTTTAGTCCTGGTTTAGTTCTGGTTTAGTCCTGGTTTAGTTCTGGTTTTAGTTCCTGGTTTAGTTCTGGTTTAGTCCTGGTTTAGTTCTGGTTTAGTCCTGGTTTAGTCCTGGTTTAGTTCTGGTTTAGTTCTGGTTTAGTTCTGGTTTAGTTCTGGTTTAGTCCTGGTTTAGTTCTGGTTTAGTCCTGGTTTAGTTCTGGTTTAGTTCTGGTTTAGTTCTGGTTTAGTCCTGGTTTAGTTCTGGTTTAGTCCAGACCAGGTGCAGGAGGTTTTGTCTTTTTTCACAGGTTGAACATTTAAACCTTGAGATGAAATGAAAATATGAAAAACATAAGAAACATTTGTTCAAACTTTACATTGAACACGAGTTTCAACAAAGAGTGATTTAACCAAAAAATATTTCTACATGTTTAATACAAATAATATTTATGTTTAATGAATAAAACATTTATGTTTAATGAATAAAAGATGTTAAAAGAGCAATATTCCGTCTGTGTTTCTGTGACGACGTCTGAACATCTCCTGCTGCACAGTGGGGGGACGGGGGGTGAGGACGGCTTTGAGAGCCTGAAGAAAACTCTCTGTGGAGACAAAAGTTTTGGACACGTCACAATCGCAGTTTATTTTGTGTAAAAATGAGACAGAAGAAGAAGAAGAAGAAGAGAGAGTCACAAACCTTCGGTTTTCTTCATTCTTATATACACCCATACACAGAGAAAGATCAACGGGATGAAGATAAGGACACCGATGATGCCGCTGATCTCGATGGGGATAGAAAGTCCTGGGAAGAAAGAGGAAGATGTGACCAA
>NW_026571153.1:634642-664557 GCF_026225935.1 Boleophthalmus pectinirostris | reverse complement strand
CTGGTTCAGAGTTATAGCCGCAAGCAGCTCTGGATCAAGATCAGGATCACCTTCATCATCTCTGCAACCTTGGGCGGACTTGCTCTTCTCAGACATGTGGCCCGCCTCGGCGCTGTTGCTTGTAGTGCTACTATTATGGTGCAAGCCTATACGGCTAGGTATGTGATCAATGGCAAAAAGGACAGTCAAAATTTCACAGTCGTGAAAATCTGTCTCACGCTTCTGGTAAGCTTCCTGTAAGTGCACACAGTGTGTCCAGGTGGAATCGGCCCACCCTTCCACTACCATCCGTGTTGCCTTTCGGGCCTCTCGCGGTGTGTAGATTTGATACAGAAGGTAGCAGACCTCAATTACGGCCTCGTTTCGCACGAGCCAATCTCTTTCTTTGGAGGCTTCGCTCGCTGCACACTCCGTGAGAAAAGTGCAGGCTGTCAAAAGCCATTTTTCACATTCGTGGCACAGTAAGCTTGCGATTAGATTCTCCGCACAGCGAACTGCGTGCACCGCCGACCACGGAGTGTAGCCGCACAAATTCATTTTAGCCAGAATGGCTTTGAAAATTTGGTAACAATGTTCTTCTCCGCAATCGCGGGAGCAAGTCCTGGCATAAGCAAATTGCAGACAGCCTGTCCTGTCTCTGGGGATTGCGGGCCAATTGTAAAAGTCCTGAGCCCAGCCCAACTTTAGAGTGTGGTTTGTATCTCTCTCATCCTTGCGCCTTCTTATCCAGTCAGAGCGCAGGACTCTGTGGAGCACCGGTGCGAGCATGGCATCGCACGCAAACAGTCCGAAAAGATGTATGCCTTGAGTCAGGTTCTCTTTATCCAAAAGCCACTTGCTGACAAGATAAAGCAGGCCGTCGTCGTTCTTTTGCTCCAGCACCATTCTTTGTAGTTGTGGTAGGAAAAGACAAGCTAAACCAGCATATCTTAATCTGTAGAGGGATGCGAGACACTCTGTCTTTGCAGACAGCCACGTACCGTAGGGAGAAACGTCTTGCAAATGTATTTCTCCACGCAACGTTGCTACAAGTCCATCTTTTACATAGCATGGTGCACTTTGTAAATGTAAATGCTCGAGTAATTCACATCTTGAATCGCGTAGGTCCGGCTGCGATTCAGAAATCTGGACATGTGCCGCCATGCGCCCCGTTACAGCTTGCTGGAATGGAATAGGTTGCGTGCTGTACTTTCTTGAGCACACTATGGGCACTTCCTGACTAATAATAACTGGACCTGCCGGTGAGCCATCGCTTGGACAACAAAGGAGACAGGACTCCTGGCTCTGTTGACTTGAAATGTCTGCTGCTGGGCCACAACTGTACATCAAGCGATCACAATCCCAATCCATTGTGTAAGCCTTGCATTAGGATTAGTTAGGAAAAATGTGTGTGTGTGTGTGTGTGCATTTGTTTGCTACAGATATCAAACTTTCTGCTGAGAAAGTGA
The DNA here is from genome assembly GCF_026225935.1 of Boleophthalmus pectinirostris. Lineage (NCBI taxonomy): Eukaryota > Metazoa > Chordata > Actinopteri > Gobiiformes > Gobiidae > Boleophthalmus > Boleophthalmus pectinirostris. The sequence continues at coordinate 663,109 of NW_026571153.1, read as the reverse complement.
GAAATTCACCATCTGAGCTGTCCGTGGTCTTGACCTTAGTGAAATTGCCAATTTTTCTACTAAGCACTACGATCGTGACACATTAACATGTTGTATTACATTGTATTACCTCCTACAGAGTTTAGTACCACTTGGACCACTCACAAAAAATAAAATATAAAACATTATTGTTGTTGTTGTTGTTTGTTTTCAATTTTTCAGTTTCTTCTTATAACCATACATATGTTAGCTGTATTTAAAATTACTGTAAACTACTGGCAACACAAATGCCAGGTGCTACATGTAAATGAAATACACAACAAGGTTTTGCTGCAAGGCAAGGCAAGTTTATTTGTATAGCACAATTCGTACACAAAGTAATTCAAAGTGCTTTAGTAGAGCAATTATTTACTGTATACTGTATATAAACCAATGAAGAACTGTGTAACAAACAAAAAAAAACAAGAAAATTGTAAAAAGTTCCCAGCTCCCACCAGTAAATACAAATTATTTGCTAAAATAGTCCAGCAAATACCTGGCCACAAAATTGCCAGGTGTTTACCACTGTCAAATTTTACAGTAGATTTGTTACACTGTGGTATTGGTTACGGGTCAGTGTTTCTCGGAGTTCACTGCTGATCTGATCAACTTTATGTTGTAGAGCTCCTTCATTTATGATGAGTTTTCTGTGCTGGGAGATGAGTACGTGCCTCTCGTGTAGCAGGGTCTTTACGGAAATCTCCCCTATACCGATTAGAGACTCGAGAACAGTTAGGTCGCTGCGAATGTCAAAATATAAGTCAACCATATGGGCATCCCAACCCCACTTTGATGAGCCCTCGTCCAAGTGATTTCGAATGTCATTAAGGGACGCATCTACAACACGCTTAGACTTGTGAAAGTCCGTGGGTGCGGAAGACAACTTGAACTGTATATCCTTAAGCAAGACTGTACAAGTCTCTCCCAGATGTCTAGGGGTGACAAGACGTAGCTTATCTACCATGCGATTCACATAGGCCTTGGCCTCAGACCAAGGCTCCCCATGGCTTACGCCTGGTCTATCCCGAGTAAGATTTATGAACTCAATTACAGAAATATCTTTGGTTACCTTGGAACACATGTCCCGCCACACCTGCAAGTAGCGAATATACACATTTGTGTAGCGCTGAAGGATCATTCTGAGAGCCTCGGCATCAGTATAGCATGTTCTCAATGCTTCTAGCACGGACACGGTTTCCTCGTGGCAGTGACACGAGACTAGGCTTGTTGGCATTGACGTGGCTTGATCCGCACGTCTACTCTCTCTTTGCGCAGAAAGACGAACCATCTCTTGTATGAGATTATCACGTCCTAAGGCAGCATGTACCATGCGGCGCAGATGACCGTCACTGGACTCTGCTCTGAGCTCTGGGTACCTTTCAAGCACCTTTTTGAAGCCAAACATGAGCTCAGACACAGTCTTGGTGTAGCAGGACAGGGTGCGCCTGTAGGCCTCTGCGGCAGATTTACAATGAGCATCGTAGGCTTCACATCGCAAGCACCTTACATCGTCAGATGTGATTAAACAGGCACGACGCTGCTGCTGCTGCTGCTGTTGTTGGTGTTGTTGTTGTTGTTGTAGTAAAGCCTGCTTCACTGTACATGTCTCCAGGTTGTGCGCTTTGTGACTGGAAAACTCTCCCATGGGCAACACACAGTTCTTTGGGTGATGTACTACATAGGGCTGACATGGAGCCATATGCTCATCCTGCTCTGGAGCATAATAGTCTATAGACATACTGTCTACTTCACTGTCACTATCGTCAAAACCTGTAATCCGTGGTGGGTCATTACGTAGCACTGTTTGCATAGAATCCGCAGAGGACATACTTGCGTCTGAGAGGACGATAGAGTCCCTACGCCAGTCATCGTTGTGATCACTCGGGTGTGTGGTCACGGACTTGAGATTGGTGCTTATTTGATGATCACTGTTTCCAGTGATAATAGTGTCATATTTACAAAACAAATGTTTAGCCACATTGTGTAATGTATCTTGCAAGGGGAGACCATAATCAAATGATCCGTCTCTTTTCCATAATGACAAAGTTGTGTCCATATTATGTATTATATTATTATTATTATTATTAGTAATAGTAGGAGTAGGAGTAGTAGTAGTAGTAGTAGTAGTAGTAGTAGTACTTAAATCATTAATGTGTGAAGAATCCCTCAGTCGTGCAGGTAGAATCCATGGCGAGGAGAAATTTCAGTTTGTCGAGTGGACAAAAGTTTCTACAGATCTGAGTTTACTTTTTCAAAGCACTATTTACATTATTATTACTATTGAACATTATTATCAGTATTACACTATTTACATACATTGGACAATCACGACAAAGATGTGCTTTAGCATCAAGATATTTTATTGAAACTTTTACATAAAGCATTTTTCATTTTACCCATGTGTAGTAGTAAGCATCTTTTTGTACATGCGCTGCACATTCTCACAAATGTTGATGTTTTGCCAGTCAGTCTACTGCTGCTGTCTTTCCACATACTGTCTTGCATAGCTTGACAGACAGAGAGACTGTCTCTTCCAAAGGGCACAGAGACTGTTCTTCAGCCGTTTGCTTCTTCTCCCCGTGCAGGTCTAATTACTTATTTCGGAATTATTATTGGCTGGCACCAGAATCCACGTGTGAGGAGGGAAGACAGAGAGAGAGAGAGAGAGAGAGAGGACAAAGAAAGAGCAGACACACGCGCACACACACACACACACACACTTGTGAATGTGAGGGTAGAAATAAAACTAGAAAACTGTACATCTGCCAGAGAGTCTAAGAGAAGAGAGACAAGGGACATAACAAGGGACACAACTATGGAGACAATACCGCCTTTTGTGGATTTATTTCCACAGGTGTTTCCTGTGCACAGAGCAGTAAACCCTGACACAGATCGCGACCTTGTCGGTGTTTTGGTAAAATCTGTCATCTTCAGCAGAGAAGAAGAAGCTCTCTTATGCCGGGCTGTAGTTATACATGGTTATAATGTTACCATGTATACTACTGTACACCTAAAAGTTACAGGTGTTTCACCTGTTGTCGGCTACGACCTTGACTTAATCCACTCCGAAGAGAATTGTAATGAGACTTGGGAGCACGTGAGAACAACGTGGTCCAGAGAATTTGCTTCTGAACCAAGAAATGTCCGTGTTCTACATCAAGACATTAAAAGCTACGTAAATTGTATGTTGTTCCCCCTGAAATCTATTTGTACGGCCGTACGATTTGTGGAAAAGGTGAAAGGCGCGCTTGTATTCGGCGATTTCTGTCCAGAAACAGGGCAGTACTTGACAAGAAATGGGAACACACCTGCTTTGAGCTGTGGAATTACATTTGGGCGGCTGTATTTTGTGGCCAGAGACAAACTGAACAGCTGCATTACACCTTGTCAACTCATTTATGATCATGCCAAGTCAGAGAGAGTGGCGAAGCAATTCGACTCAAAGCATGTAAACCATTTGTACAAAAGTGCCTGCGTGACCGTTCAGACTGTTTATGACAATAGTTCCTACGGTGACCCATCTCTGCGTTGCCCCACTTTTGCTTTTAGATTCCCCCATTGCACTGAGGCAATGATAACTGAGATGACCACATACAGAGAAAGACTTGTTCATGTTCTAAAGGAAGGCAAGGAGTTATTTAAAGACTTTAAAAACTTGACCGTACCGAAAATTCCATCTGACGTGTCTGGACGACAACATGAAATTGTCTCTTTGTCTCTAGTGATTTTGAACTCTCATGTACCTAAAACCTCTACCTCGCATCACAGGAAGAGACTATTCATTTTTTATAACTTGTGTAAAGTTCGAGATTTCGGCACACCTACGGGAGTCCCGGAACTCGCTTCGAGCATAGGTATCGAAGACATGTCCAGAATCCGCTTCTACCCTTGTTCTTCAGAACTGAGTATTTTAGAGCATTTGATTACTTTTTTATCGCGATACGAAATTGATTTGTTATACGTGTATAATGCAGACTTTCACGTGCGCGTGTTAAATCAACAAGTACATTTCTATGCGCACTCAAATTACACAACGCAGCTGGACGCACAAGCCCGTAGCCGATGTTTGAGGCTTATAAAAACATGGGAAAGTCTTTTTACTGCTGCCGCAGCAGCTTCTGACTTCACGCCGGCGTTTCAGTTTGAAATACCTAGGTATTTGGAAATGTACAGAGCAATGCTGAAAAATATCGGCTCTTTGCTGCTGAATGGAGATTTGACACTGGAGAAATTACGTATCATTGCCTTTCGGGTGGACCAGTATAAACGAGATAAGGCTACAGTTGGCCATTTCAAATTAAACAGCTGTGGACTTAAAATCATTGATCTGTACAGAGTAGCTGAAAGCAAAGATACAAAGTTCTCTTGTCCCACTATGCGGCTGAATGAAGTAGCAGCTTTTCTCATAGCAAAACACAGAGAGCTGCAACAAAAGGTACCAAAAAACTCTAGAAAACTTTGCAAGGACGTGCCATACGTGAGTTACGCTGAAATGGACAAAATGTTTTATTCTGGGGGTGAAAGCCTTTTTACAGTTCTTCTGTGTAATCTGATGGATTCACAACTGTGCGCTCGCTTATCAAAAGTTCTCAGGCCTGTGTCTCGTCTGTTTCATTCCTGTAGAATGACTCTGAATATTGACGTTATTGTTCATGGGAGAGGAGACTCTTTCTCGGGTTTTGTACAGACTATCCTTTCGGCTCAGATGCCTCAACTATTGTTCACACAAAGAAATCTTAGAGCAAAAGCCGCCCCAGCCGCCTCTGCCATCGTGTCTCGTAGACGCTGGAATCCCGTCCCGCATAAGACACGGGGGGAGGGGGGAGTCGTCTTTTGACCCTCAGAAACCAGTTCGATGTGATGAGTTTTATATCTGTCACCCCTGTGAAGTGGCTTTCTACAGATTGCCACTTCATGTCTGTTCGGAAGTTGACTTTATGAGATGTCTTTTACGGGAAATACCAATTCTCTGAAAAACGTGGCTCAGATTGCGATGAAATATCATCAAGTACTAATGTTGGACATGGTCACACGAGTGTGGACAATCTGTCAAGTGGTCAGGATATCATCTCACACCCGCATATCAAATGTAGGCCTAGAACCTTGTCCAGAGTTTTGGCATCTCATGAGCTCAATCGGAGACTAGGGAGTGGGGAAAATTTTGCTGGATTATGCATTATAGATTTGTGTTTAGCTCGCAGCATGCACAGTTCTGCAAATGATACATGGCATATCTGTAAAAAACAACTGAACACATTCACGGGGTGTGTGAGAGACAGGCTTAAAAGGGCCTTCTCGGCTTTTTATTCTGTTATGAAAAATTGTCCTGAACACATGCTGCCTGTTTTGGGGAAATATGAATTACAGATGATAAAGATGAATAGGGAGAATGTTTCTAGATTATCCGATCAAGAAATCGTAGCTTGTTCTAAGGTAATTATTCAAGATTTAGATCTTAGCCCGGTCCAGCTTTATCACAAGATTACGTCGGCCCTCAACTATTGTTCACACAAAGAAATCTTAGAGCAAAAGCCGCCCCAGCCGCCTCTGCCATCGTGTCTCGTAGACGCTGGAATCCCGTCCCGCATAAGACACGGGGGGAGGGGGGAGTCGTCTTTGACCCTCAGAGAGGACTCCATTTTGCAGGCCCCGAATTTCCCTTGGAAATGTGCTTCGATTTTTGCTCTATGTATCCATCCATAATTTGCACGTTAAACATCTCACCAGAGATGCTGGTGCCTTGGCCTCCTGTCCATTTTCCCCACGATCTGTCAGGTTGGATCTGCTACAGGTGGGAGGCCGAAGGATTTCAATACGCATCACTCGTTTTAAAATTTGATGATAAACTCCAGTGTTTCACCAGACAACCTGGTGTTCTCCCCTCTTCCGCGCAATATTATTTGAAATTGCGTGCAGAGTGTAAGCAAAAAATGCAACATTTCAATGTCAGCGAAGCAGAAAAGTTTTACTATAAAACACAAGAGAATGAGTGCAAGATTCGAGCTAATTCCATATACGGCACTGCGCCTAGCCCCTGCAGTGCGCTCATTTCTGTCCACGGGAGACGGCAAATTAAAATAGTTAAGGAATGTGTGGAAAAATTTGACCAGAACCAGAACCCTGTTCTTTATGGCGATACAGATAGCATAATGATGTTATCGGCTGCATTTGACCCACAGCAGGCCGAGATCACGAATGTAGTCCACGAGTGCGGTAGCACTGAAGCGACATTAAAAAACCTGGACATTTTTGCTCAGGAAGCAAGAAAGGCGTTTTTACATAAACTGGATCATGTAAACCAGCGTGTCCCAGAATTTATAGACTTTGTGGATAAGAAATTAGTGGAAGACAGTCTTTCGCGAATGTACCTTATCTGTGAGGGGAATACGCATCAAAAAATTCTTAAGCATCCTAGTTCTCTCTGCCCTCAAGGCTTTCCCAGTTTCGTAACAAAAGTGCCTGGAACACACACATGCATAGATGTCACCAACTCTTGTGAAAGACAGGGTAATCAAATTAGAATATGAACACAGCTGCTCTGTATTCTGTCACATATCAAAAAAAAGTTACGTCTCTCTCATACATTCCACGGGTGATAACGACGGTGTGCCTTCGATGTGTGTGAAAACGAGAGGCCTAAGGGCTTTCAAACGGACACGCACACCGTGTGACGTGACAGTCGCAAATGCATTTTTATCTTGTATAATGAGGGGAGATTGCGTTAAAGTGGAAAAAGATGTTCCCTTTACATTTCTACCCTGGCCTAGTCTCAAATCGGGAGACGTAATCTATTATTTTGAAAATGACCCCAGATTAGACGAGCGAGGCCTGTGGCTGGATCTGCAAAAAGCGAAAAATTTTCTGATTAAATATGAAGTCCAGGCAATAAACAATATATATTTGTCTTCAGGCCTGAATGCAGTCGCTGTAACACTTGGGCCAACTCAAAGGCAATTTGATAACAAGCCGTTAGCAGTGTACACTTTATATAAAGACGGGAAATATTGTCTGAATCATTTTTTCTCTCACAAAGAGCCTATTTTGAGAAACCTGCTGATGTGTAAAGTTTCAGAACTTATTGCGTCCAAAATGGGAGTTGGGTTTTTCCCCTGGAGTGGTCTTATTAAATCAGGAAAGACTCATAGCTTCAGCGAACAGACGATAAAGCGCCTAGGACCGCTTTGTTTTAAATCGAGTTACCTGGGTATTGTGAGTAGGCCTGATAGACTGCATGAAATTACAGCGTTACGCATAAAACCAGTTCGATGTGATGAGTTTTATATCTGTCACCCCTGTGAAGTGGCTTTCTACAGATTGCCACTTCATGTCTGTTCGGAAGTTGACTTTATGAGATGTCTTTACGGGAAATACCAATTCTCTGAAAAACGTGGCTCAGATTGCGATGAAATATCATCAAGTACTAATGTTGGACATGGTCACACGAGTGTGGACAATCTGTCAAGTGGTCAGGATATCATCTCACACCCGCATATCAAATGTAGGCCTAGAACCTTGTCCAGAGTTTTTGGCATCTCATGAGCTCAATCGGAGACTAGGGAGTGGGGAAAATTTTGCTGGATTATGCATTATAGATTTGTGTTTAGCTCGCAGCATGCACAGTTCTGCAAATGATACATGGCATATCTGTAAAAAACAACTGAACACATTCACGGGGTGTGTGAGAGACAGGCTTAAAAGGGCCTTCTCGGCTTTTTATTCTGTTATGAAAAATTGTCCTGAACACATGCTGCCTGTTTTGGGGAAATATGAATTACAGATGATAAAGATGAATAGGGAGAATGTTTCTAGATTATCCGATCAAGAAATCGTAGCTTGTTCTAAGGTAATTATTCAAGATTTAGATCTTAGCCCGGTCCAGCTTTATCACAAGATTACGTCGGCCCTCGGTGCCCGGTACAGAGCCTTAAAATCTGTAGGATTGGTCATTACGGACCCTACTGAAACACAAATGAACGAGCGCTGTGACGCTAAAATAATTATTAATTTGCCGCAGATTCTCTTCACAGATGCTGGAATTTCATGTTCTTCTGGCAAACTTCTTATAACTAAAAATCAATATTGTGAAGAAGGTTTGATAGATTTTGGATGTATGATGTACCAAGCTATAATACTTTTGCACTGTCTAACACCCAGCGCTTTCAGTGTGACTGCACCCGAGTCCCCTCTCTGCATGCTGTATCCTTGTGAAGACGTGAATCTGAGTCAAAACTGGATACATTTTTTCACAAAAAAACAATGCCTTCAGCGCCTTGGTAAACGGAAACGTAATTCCGGTGGAAATTCTGAAATCCCGTACCATTGCGTTGTGTGTAAACAAATGATAAAAGCAAAAACATACGACTTACTCCAGATATCAGACGGAGCAGAAGTAGATGAAAGGTGATGCGGATGCACCTGTGTCAGTGAAAAATTCTGTCTTGTATAATGTACAGTAGATAAATGTATTCTTCTTGAAAAGCCACGGTTCAGTTCTGGTTCAGTTTGTAATTATTTTAGGGATTTTTTTTTTTTTTTTTTTCTTTAGGGGAATTTAAAAATAGTTTGTTGAAGAGTCCAGACCAAAGACCAAACTTTAATGTTTTTCATAAAGAACTGTGTCTTTGGTTTTTTGTGTTTTTGGGTTTTTTTTTTGTTTTCTTCTTGTTCTTCTCAGAAATGACACAGAAATAAAAGTTTCCTGTGAGATAACAAAGACTGTCTCTGTGTCTCTCTTTTCTGTCAATCTTTATTTAAGCACACCTCCCCTACTTTTGGCAAGACATAATATTCCGTTTACACAGATATCTCCTTTTTTATTTTGTAGTAGTATACCAAAAATTATAGCACCTCTGTTTAACAAGACAAGGCAAAGAACGAAAGATGGAATTGATCCAGTGTTGCATTTCACACCAAAAGGGTTGGATTGTAGCACGAAAGAAAAAAAAAAAAAAAAGACCATCGGCGCTTTCAATCTCCTTTTCACAAAAAGTGCAAATGTTTTCTTGAATTTTACAGCGTAATTGAAGTAATTCTTTGGATGGGTAAATGTTAAGTTTGCTTTCTATACTGATCGACTGGCTTACTTTTTATTCTCTACAGAACTGAAAACCTAAATATTTAGTTTTTAATAGTTTTGATAGGAATGTAGCAGATTTCTTTTATCTGAGTGTCACAGAGAGAGAAAAGTTTAAATTTTTTCAGTGTGTGTTATCACCCTGTGTTGGTAAGTGCGTGGGCTCTATCTAGTGGTTTATAAAATGTACTGCAGCTATACTAGACTACAAAAGAAACACGTCGTAATGAGTTTGCATCACTAAGTGCAAGATTTGACTTTTCCCACGTGAACATGACAACTGGGCCGATGTTCAGTCATCTCTATGTGAAATTAGAGTGAATCTTCTTGTGATGATTCATTGTGTGTGTCATATGAGTGCTTGTGAACATTGTACACATTGTGCTTGTGAACATTGTACACATTGTGCTTGTGAACATTGTACACATTGTGCTTGTAACATTTGCGTGCTTCTCTTTTTTTTTCTTTTCTTTTTTCTTTTGATTAAGAAAAATTAGTTTTTTGAAAAATTTCAGTTTGTCGATTTGTACAAAAGTTTCTACAGATCTGAGTGTACTTTTTCAAAGCACTATTTACATTATTATCACTATTGAACATTATTATCAGTATTACACTATTTACATACACCAGACAATCAAGACAAAGATGTGCTTTAGCATCAAGATATTTTATTGAAACTTTTACATAAAATGTTTTCCATTTTACCCATGTGTAGTAATAAGCATCTTTTTGTACATGCGCTGCACATTCTCACAAATGACCACCAACTTTACAACTTTTCAGTCAACTCTTCTCATCTTCTTCAACAATGGATGTTTTGCCAGTAAGTCTACTGCTGATGCCTTTCCACATACTGTCTTGCATAGCTTGACAGTGGCGTGAACATTGTAATCAATGACAAGTTATTCTTCTTCTTTTTTTTTCATCTGTAACCAGCTCAAGGGCACATCTTGTAACGGTGTCTCATGCATGTCTCCTGTAATCAAATGTAACTGAGGCATGCATTTGGACAATAAACTCTTCCAGGTGTGTGATGTAGGTCCTGCAGCGCTCACACAATATCTATACAAAAGATATATATAATATCTACAAATTTTGGACTCATCCTCCAATATCTTGCTAGGGATAGGTGCTTCACAGCCCATGATGCTGATGGATTCCATGCGGTGAAGGGACTGTAAATCCTGTTTGGATACATACAATGCGTCTACACGCGTCCACATTTCTCTCAAGATGTGCAAAGAGTTCTGGAGCAGCTGTTCATCTCTAAACTCCAAATGGTTGAGTAATCCTGTAGCTGGTCCCCCAGAAACTATTAGGCATTCAAAGAGTGACAATGAAGCGTGTTCTGAAAAATTAATCTGTAACCGAACTGAACTGCTCATTTTTTGTTTTGGTTTTGTTTTTTTTTTTTGTTTGTTTGTTTTTTTCCAAGTGGTGTACTGTGCGTAGAGACGCACAGATTCAGTAATGGAACAAGTCAAAGCACAATCACAACACAAAGTCCTCCGGTTGTTGGCTTTAGTGTCCAAAGGAAAGCTGTTTCATGTGAAAACGCTGTGGTACAATGATACACAGGGAGTCCTGGATTGGCTAGGAGCCAGCCTCAAATTCAGCGTCGATGAAGACACATTGACCGTACTCCAGAGATTTCTCTCACTGCATGAGGCAAAAGATGTAGTGGTCAGCAGTATCGATGAGGAGCCACAGCTCAAGGGGAAAAAACGTTTACTCGTTTACATAAAGCAAAATCCAAACCGAGTTAGTGAGACAGACACATGTATATTGTTCTTGGTGCAAGCTACATGCGAACCCACCGCGCACTGGGACGATTACCGCCTCATGAAACAAAACATTTGTCAGGCTGAAAAGACCTACAGATTATTGCTCTCTACCTTAACAAGCTGTACTTATAATCCTCTGTTTCTCCAGCCCATTAGCCAGCAAGCACATCCTGTATTTGACAGCTTTTTGCCCCATAAGTACAATACTACAACACCAAAAGTGCCCCCGTACGCCACAGATTCATTTGGAGCAAAGCATGAATTGCTTAAGTGTACTGCAGTCTCAGAGCCTTGGAGTGTGTACTCACTAAACGAGCAGAGGGAATATAGTGTCGATTTGGAACAGTTAATAACTAGTCCTGGCAAAGTCTTGGGTCGGGGAGGTTTTGGCGTTGTCGTTGAAGTGGATAAGAATTGTGCTGCAAAAATAAACCTGTTCCCTGAAATGTGTGACTGGAGTGTACCGGTGTTACCGCCACAGAATGAATTTTGTCACTATGCCCATATCGCTTGTCAGACTGAAGAAATCATGCTGGGGGTTTCAATAAAACACCCAAATATCCTGCGTGTTTTCGGGGGACTGTGGTGTGAAATTCCAGGATATCCCATGGGCAGGGCTGTGATGGTGATGGAAAGGGCAATGACCACTTTGCAAGAATTTGTCCTTTATTGTGGAACATCAATGCTGCCCGTAGCTGAAATGGACACTTTGCGAGGTTTGCATTACCTGCGTTCTAGAATGATCCGTCACAGAAATTTAACTTATAAAAATATACTGGTGTGTCATCAGCCAGACAGAACACTCATACCCTTTGCCTTCAAAATCAGTGACTTTGGAACTGGATGTAACTTTTCTACGCCAAGTCAGCGCCGGGGTAACAGAACTAACATGCCTCCTGAAGCCTTATGGTGTTGTGACACTGCCAGTGGGAGTGATATTTTCAGCTGGTATTGCTTAATGTGGGAGCTCCATAGTGGCACACCACTGATAGAGTACAAGAACACTTCAGGAGAGGTTTGTATAATTACATATGCAAAAAATCTGTCAAATTTGGTGGGAGTCTACGCCCCAGACAAGGAGGAAACATTAGATGCTTCTCACATGAAAGTGTTTCATGCGCGCGCATTATATGAACAACACGGGGAACATGTGAGGCCAAGTGCAGACCATATACAAAGGTGCCTTGACGCTGCGGGCAGCAACATGCCGGATAAGGGGTTTGTTTCAATGGGCAGCCTGTGTATAACCTTGTTTCCACAGGAGAGACAGTCTCCTGCCCAGCTGCTGTCACTTCAGCGCTACACAATTTTGGCACAGCACACTGGAGATGTGAAGCTACCACACCAAATGATGTGTCCTACGCATATTCGTGTGGGACAATACACGCCGCGTGATTTAATAATAGCGCAGGACTGCATGCCTGCCGGGCTGGACGCAGTCACTTCGCCGGAGCGCTGTCCAATACAGTCCACAAATAAAGTCCACTATGGCTTGGATATATACAGACTTGCCCCCGGAGTAATAGAACCTTTTCAGTGGTATAGCGATAAGGTGAAAACTCTCGTATCTCAAAACAATGGCAGACGCACGCATGCGACTGGGGATGCCACAGTGCATTTGCCGCCCACCACGAGCATCTGCCAAGTAAACATGGATCTTAACAACAGAACACTCCTTCCCTCCACGAGTGCTCTGAAATCCTCTGCCCACAAGCCAGCAAATGCAGCACTTGTACATAAAAAGCGAAGTGATGGAGAAATGCCCACGTCTATGGTTATTTTAAGTGCTCAAGACGAAATACAAATTAAACGTTTCAAAGAAAATATTGTGCTTGCCTCACTAAACCTAACAAGTACATATCCACATTTGTTCCTAGGACCTAGGAAAGATCTCTGCAAATGCTCAAGACGTGATGGTGTGTTCATCTTTCAGTATTCACACGCGTGTGAAACACATAGACTTGTGGACTGGCTGGAGACTATACATCCTGGAGACACACCGCACGCGTTTTTGCTGCAGCTTTTTCTCACACTGAAGACCGCTTTAGATTTGAGCATGTTACCGAGCCACATTACACAATGGAAATATTTTCTCATCAGTAAAGGAGCTGTTATTTTTGATATCGTTCCATATCTCACAGACTACTTTTATGAGCCTCAGGAGTCAATGTTTGGAAGGGAATGCAAATGTTTGGTTAGTCTCTGTGTCGCGCTTGTGTTACAGTTTTTACCCAAATCCAGTCTGTGCGAAAAACTACTCCTGCTCAGTCCCGCTACTTCCAGTTTGGATGTGATCTCACAGTCAATTATGTGGTTGAGACAGTTTGATCGCAGTGACAGAATCACCCCACACGTATCTGATCCAGAGGCCAGTAGCCTCTTTTTCACATTTAAAGACTATCTGTCTAACCTGCCTTGTTGGCTCACATGTACAGGGGAAGAAGAGTCAAAGGGCAAAAGAACCTGGGCTACACTGATGCTGTATGGAAAACCAAGGCCATTCATGTACGATCAGACATCTGAACATGTTAATCGCAACAAGCTGACAGCAATAGTACGAAATTTATTGTTGATATTGAAATTCAAGATCTTTGGTTCCTCCCGCCTCAAATGTACTGTATTGGACTGCACACAGGGTTTGATCACGATAACTCTCTGCACCTCAGCGCTGTGTGGATATTGTAACATACAAGAACTAGAAAAAGATAGGCTACAAAACTGTAAGGGTGCCTGTTTCACACATGATGTGGTCTCACTGACAGAATCCAAGTGGGCCCCAGTCATTATGTTTACAAAAACCAAGACATTGGAGCCTAGTGATATACTGAACATTGAATGTTATGATGTTGTCATCTTAGTGGTTCTTCTAAGTGCAAATGGCTCAGTAAAGAGTCTAAGACAGCTTTTCCAGGATGTGACATTGAGAACTGAAAGTTTTTAAACAAGACAAATACCATTAATGACACAACATGTCATGGCATCACTGACAAAACTGCTCCTCACATGAAATGGAACAGTTGTGAGCTGGAGACATTTGTCAGTTGTTGGTTTTTGTTTTTTTGGGGGTTTTTTTTTGCAACTTTGAATTTTTATTATCACCATTTATATTTTTTGCTGTCTGTTATTATATTCTATTGTGATGTGTGAGCTCCTGTGTCCAAATCATTTCCCTGTGGATCAATAAAGTTTGTCTAAATCTTAAGTCTGTGCAATTTTTTGGGGAGAGTAAGTGCAATTGTGTTAGTTGACTCAACAAAGAAATATATACTGTAAATGTGTGTGTGTGTGTGTGTGTGTGTGTAGAGTACAGAATACTGTACTCTATCTCTATCTACTCTACTGAAAACTGTTTCTGCAGACAACAACAAAACTACTGACAAATACTTGAAAATATACCATTTGTGTAGTAGCACTTGCTGCATTTACAATTCAAGTCTGTGCATGTACTGTATGATGTACAGTATGTGTGTGTGTGTGTGTGTGTGTCAGGGTTATGTGAATGACCATGTAAGTCTTCATAGTAATCGTCCTATGGTTGTTGTACAATGCACACTTAGCATGTAGCTAATACCACTAAACATAAGTGTGCTTTTGTTACGCTTATAAACCGTGTTTGTAAAGCACAGGCGTAAAGGCGGAAGACACCAACACAAGCAGAAATAAAGCTCAGCGTTATAGCCTGTCTCTGCTGCTCCTAAGACTGTTGCCTCTCGCACGGAAGACCGGACTTTGATTCCAGTCTGCACGCTTTCTGTCTGGTGTTGTGAAGTGAGGCAGCATAATGACACATTTGAATACACACAATGTTACATTTATTATTTATTACACATTGAAATTGATTACAGAAATATCCAACAAAATGTACAAGAGCTTAGTCAGAGGTACAGTGCAGTGTGGTGGCTTTGTTGTCCTCCTGGTACCTGGACTTGGCAATGCACTGTTCCAAAGTTGCTATGATCACCAGTGGTAGATCACCTTCAGGGTGTACTGTGTCCGTAAATCCTGTGTCCTGATGTACATGTAGGTGAATAAACGCAGACAACTTGGACCACTGTTTGTGTCGTGTGTGTGTTTTATCAAAGAACATTAGCACTAGAAACCTGTTTTCAAATCGTCTGTGCAATTGGGCATGATTTAGGTATGGAAAAAAACACAGGGCAAGCATAATCACTTTTCTGTAAAAATCCCCCCTCTGTGCTTGTTTGTCATTAAAGCTGAGAGTCATCTTTGCGATAAATCGTTGTATCACACGTTCACACGAACCAAACAGAGTCTGAATGGCTATGGCGCTTCTCGTTACGGCCTCCTTTACAATGTCTGACGCAGCATCTCTGGAACAGGGCAGCGTGGGTTCTGGATGAAACTCTATTACTTTAGCCAACTCCACAATTGACTTCATCCACGGTTTGTGCACAAGCCCAGGAGTCCACTGTGTAGTCGTGTACTCGGCAGTAAATTCCCGTGTGAGCAATGTGGAATATAATGCAACCAGAACCGGAATGGAGGATTTGAGTACAGCGTGATATCTCTCCACATCTCTGTTATGCATGGTGTTTTCCATTTCTCCAAAAGCCATCTCTGCACTTTTGCTAGGGCACCGTCCTCCACCAAACTCCAACTCAGGCCTAGAGAAAGTCAGTAGAGTGACTACCGGGCACGTTTGCCTCATGGACTCTGCATGCACGTAACCGTGCTGTGTTGTGGTAACCATGGCTTTTATGAGACGGCAGCTGGAAGCTGAGCAGACATGCCTGGCGCTGTGTAAAAAACACACATACCCCCCATTGTAATCTGTAAAGGAGCACCCATTCTCAACACAGCTTGTCACCCACTGCAAGTCATCTATTAACTGTAAATGGAAATGAAACATGACATTAGTTACACTATATCTCTATCTATCTGTATCTATATAGATATCTATGTCTATCTATATACACTTTTTTTTCTATTTATATATAAATATAACATATAACTCCTGTGTGTGTGTGTGTGTGTGTGTGTATGTATGTATGTATATACACAGTGTGTATATATATATATCTTATTTTGGTTTAAATCACTGTTACTGAAAATGTCAAAATGCCCATTTACAAAACAAGTCACACATATATGCACTCATATATATATTGTACAGTGTTATACACATTCAAGTATGTCTTTGTATTTATTTATTTATTTATTATTTTAAAAATGTTCTTTTATTTTGCAGGCCAGCAGAGGACAGAGTGCCGATCTAATCTTGGTGGATGAAGTTGGATTTGTGAGTGCCAAGGTGCTGTTGGCTGTCTTGCCAAATATTGCGTTCAAGGGGCGTAAGCAAGTACATATCACAAGTCACGTTTGCAGCACACCTTGGCTTAACAAAGTCTCAGAGATACGTGGTGAAAACGGAGAGCCCGCGTACCATGTGGTTTCACAGAGCTTCAAATGCCGGTACCATGCCAGGGACCCGGGACTCACATGTTCCTGCTTGGGAGTCTACTGTCCAGAATACATATCCGTCGACTGTCACCTGAAGCAACTTATGAATATGATCACACCCAAAGGGTTTGTGAGTGAAGTTACAGGCAGCACCAGCACCTCATCTGCAGACACAAAGAGTGACAAGACGACTCCCTTTGAGCCCCGGGTCATAAACAAGTTTTTGTCCAACAACTGTGTAACAATGGAGAATGTGGCTCGTGGCGGTATTGTCAGAGCATACTTGTGTCTTGATCCGACCTTTGGTGGGGGTTCAATGTCCTGTGCTGGGTTATGCTGTGCTGTGGAGTTGGCGAACAAGAAGCTTGTGGTAAATCCCTCTCATTCTTATGCCTTCTACTACTACTACTACTACTACTACTACTACTACTACTGCTGCTGCTGCTGCTCCTGCTGCCTCTGCCTACTAATCCTGACACCAATAAGTCCCCTAACATATAACTGTAATCTATGTTATGTTCTTTCTTACTCTGATCAAAAGGTTGTGCACAACTATCAGGAGGATTGGATATATCTAGAAGGGTGCAAATGTAAGAGCTGATACGGGCTTGATTCTGTATAGTTAGTGTAGTTTCTGTGTCTGGAACAAAACACGACAATAGATCCAGGACCTGGGTCCAAGTACGGCACGTACAGATACTGTCTGACAAATTAAAATTCCACGCAGTTACGGCCAGAGCAATTATTGTGTGGTGGAATACTTGTGCATTTTTCATCTCCTTTATCATAGCAATAAACTTCAGGGGTGAACTGCGAATGGTTTCTGCAGAGGCAAACAGTGCGAGGACCAGATGCGCATGTTCGTGCCAGTTGCAGCTCTCGATGCATTCGTGCAAAAGTTGCTCTGGGACATGATTCCCTATTAACATCGCTATAATCTTGACCAGCGCAGTGGAGACGCGGGGTGGACTGGGTGCACTGTCCAGAGACGCTCCTTTCTTGTACATGGAAAGCACAGTGTCCATCTGTACAATTCTAGCAGCCGAAAAGGACACAAGTTGACTGTATAGGCATTTCAGCTCTGTGAGATGCATGCTGGAGTAAAAGTCAATGTTGTGCCTAAAACAAGCCAACACGATCATAAAATCATAATGATTTATGATATAGTCCCAAGGAGCCTTCATCAGTGCTGTCAGTTCTCTCCGAGAACCTTCACATGCAGGGCAAAACATGATGTGATTATTATTTTTAAATGATTAAACTAAAAATACAAAATGATAATAAATCCCAGAAAGTGACTGTATTAGACTGCACACTTTTGCCTATAGTTATCCTTACCTCCTTACTGGTTTAATGACCAAGCAGGCCTAACCTGCAGTCTTTTATATAGCTCTGTTACGTAGTGTACATGAATTTATTCTCTGTCTTGCAGGTCATGGCTCTTGAGGAACTGGAAATCAAAGACTTGGATCAAGTGACCCAAGTTTATGCAGCTCTGTTAAGTGGACATATTAGATTGTTGAAACTATTACTACCCAGAGTGATGTGGAAAGAATTACCAGTGATAATTGTCTTTGAACAAAACACATATGTGAATGCTCTGTTTGATGTTAAAGCTGCCCTTGAGCAATCCTTGGCACACTTTGGGCTTAATGTATTGTTTTACCATAAATGGTCTCAGATTAAGAACAAGTATGTGTTGGGAAAGTATGTTGGGGCAAAAACCAAACTCGAAATGGTGTTAAGCACAGTTTCTGCAATTGATCATGAGACTCTGTGTTACTGTGACACTGTAATGTCACTGGGTTGGTCCATTTTGTCAGAGGCTAAAAAGAAAACTAGAATCCTGGAGACTAGTATGGGCATCTCTACAGGCACTGGATGTAGTAGCAAAATGGGCTCTACCAGGGAAATATTTATGTACAGAAGGTCCAAAAAAGGAGTGAATTTACCCACAGATATTACAGCTAGCCTATTGGACAATTTTGACATTATAACTCTGCCAGGGGACAAGTTGGCTGACAAAGCCCATGCAGAGCAAGGTAAATTGCTTTTGGGGAAACTGAGAGAAGAGATGACAATGGTAACTATTACAGAATCTATAAAAACTGCCACAGTGATCACTGGAGGCAAAAGGTCTGCAGCTGGACAGTACACCAGGGACGACTTGCTCTCTGCTTTTTTACTCCTATGTCACACCCGGGACGAGATACACAGTCACGATGAATCAGTCAAAATTAGCAGTGGTTTATTAGTGACAAACTTAGTAAATTCATGATTTTCGATTTGTGTAATTCACATGTATGGTTGGTTGTAATAATGTTTTGTCTGTAAACCACTAAATATATGACTGTGAAAACTGTCTTTTTCGCAAGAAGAAGAAGAAGAAGAAGAAGAAGAAGAAGAAGAAGAAAGGAAAAGATAATTCTGAACTTTAACTAAAATATCTTACTGGTCAATTATGATTTATGTTTTTTTTTTTTTTTTTTTTTTTTTTTTTTGTATCTTCCTTAGTTTCCTTTTAAAAAAATATAAATAAATGAATACACTTTTCTACCTCGTTTTTTTGTTTTGTTTTGTATATACTTATATCCATCACCAGAGGGAGCGCTTTTTCAACTTACTTGTTTTTTCTTTGTGTAAAAGTTGTGGTTGAAAACTGTGACTTTCAATTCATGTGAACCTTGAAATGATGCAGTCCGCTTAGGAGCAGACATAAAAGAGGGAGAAGAGCAGAAATGCGACCAGAGTTTTGTTACGAAAAAGCAGAAACGCGCAGACCTCAAAGTGAACCGAGCGTTTAATAATAAGCAGCGTATCCTTGTTATTTTATTTTAGTTATTTCTGTATTTACTGAAAGCTGTTCGTCCTTAGTTATAGTCATTCAACTGGCAATAACATAAGTTTATTTCATTTTTTCAACTTGCCTGTTTTTTGTTTGGTTCATTTCCTGGTTATTCGTCGGAGTTTGGCGTCATCGTGTGGATAAAAGCGACAACTGCACATTCACAAAGCACTTGTAGTTTTCCCATGTGGCCCTATAGGGAGTGCTAACTATTAAACTAGTTCATTTATAAATGTGTTTAATCATTGTAAGTAATAATGAGAATATATTATTACAATAGAAAAGACCATTTGTAACATTATTATGTTTTATTTGTCAAATGATAATTTCTGTGTCCTCCACAGACAACATTTTATATATTTGAAAATTATTATTGCATTGTTACTGTATAATAACTTGTGTCTATATTCCCTCATCCCGACATGTAACTGCTGACGAGACACAGCCATGTTTGTTGTACAAAAAAAAAAAAAAAAATTAAAAAAAGAGTCAAGGGCCACAGTGGAAATGGCCAATCAGCATCCAGCATTCAGACATTTAAACTGTGTGAATATTCTGAGATAAGATTCAAAATCCTGGAGAAGAGAAGTGAATGCAACCTGTGTCTTTGTGAGTGAACAAGCATGTTAAAAATGCTCAGCAAGACCTCAGGGAAGGGTAAAAAACACAATGTTTGGTGACCGTTTTATTCCCGTTAGAAACAGTAAACAGATGGACATGGCTAGCTTTTTGCTCACTAAAGAAAATGAACCTGACAACTGTATCTCTTCTTCTTCTTCTTCTTCTTCAGCAAAAGCCATATCAGTGACCCTAAATGGACATGATCTTGAAAATGCAAAAATCCTACAGTTTGGAGGAAAGACTGTAAATGCGCCAGAAGGCTACCAAAACAATTTGAAGGCCTCAACCAAAAAGACTAGTAGATACATTTCCTCAGTACCGGACAAAATATTGGATGCTTCTGAGTTTCGTAACGACTTCTATCTAAATTTGCTTGACTGGAGCAGTCGAAACATGCTTGCTGTGGCACTTCACAACAGAGTTCATCTGTGGGATGCAACTCAAGGAGATGTAATTTCTCTGATGAAGCTGGAGCGTGCGGAGGATTATATTTGTTCTGTGTCCTGGGCCAAAGATGGAGGCTATCTGGCAATTGGCACCAGTGACTGCGAGGTTCAGTTGTGGGATGTAGAGAAGCGGGAAATGCTTCGCAACATGGTAAGCCACACAGCCAGAGTTGCTAGCCTCAGTTGGAATGACCATATTCTTTCAAGTGGCTCTAGATCGGGACACATCCATCATCATGATGTGAGAATGGCTCAACACCACAGATCCACAGTGATTGCTCACTCACAAGAAGTATGTGGGCTCAAGTGGTCACCTGACGGGAGATACCTGGCCAGCGGAAGCAATGACTGTCTGGTGTGTGTATGGCCCCGTGTGTCAAATGGTGGTGTTGTCAATGAGAGCCAGGCTGTTCACTGTTGGAGTGAACACCATTGTGGAGCTGTTAAGGCCTTGGCTTGGTGTCCGTGGCAACCAAATATCCTTGCATCAGGAGGTGGCATGGATGACCATCACATACGCATCTGGAACGTCAACAATGGCTTTTGCATCAGTTCAGTAGACTCACAGTCACAAGTGTGTTCTCTTGTCTTTGCACCAAATTACAATGAATTGTTTTCTGCACATGGATATACCCACAACAATGTTGTTGTCTGGAAGTACCCTTCACTTACAAAGGTGGCAGAGCTCAATGGACACGCGGACAGAGTGCTCAGTGTCATTCTAAGTCCAGACAAGTCAACAATAGCAACTGCTTCTGGTGATGACACGGTTCGCATATGGAAAAGCTTCAAAATGGATCCTGTGAAAAAGAAGGCCATGGATTGCATTCATAAACCAATAACTGCTGGTTTGCACCGCTCTCTCAGATAATGAGCCTTGGAGTTTTTTTTTTATTTTGTTCTTATTTTTCCACAATATTAAATTAACTATTTTTATTTAACCTGTAATAAAGATGTTGCCCAGTATTTTACCCATAACTGTTGATGGTGTAAAAGTTTTGTTTTCTTTTGGCAAGTGCACATTTAGGGGTTTCTTTCACTGTTCAGTTTTAAATCTTAGTTTTTGCAGGTCAGTATTCCTTTAGAATTACCACAAAAGAAAGCCTTAAACATCATGTTACTTACGCCTTAAATGAGAGTAGTAGTGTTGTGATAATTGTGTGTAATTTTAAACTGAGTTTGTTGAAGCAAATCTGCATGGTACGTAGCCTCACGAACGTTCGTAAAGTTACCGCTAGAGACGCTCTGGTATACGTGTGTAATGTAAATTGCTGCTCCCAGTTATTTCCAGAATTACCAGCATTTCCTGATTTAATTTCATTTGTGTTAAAGGACTCAACATGCACTATTTGTTCAAGTAATATAGAAACTGTAATATAAATATGTTTACAACTATTTGTAATATTGTGAAATAAGCCAGGTAGTTTACAGTCTAGGTGCTTTCCATGTACAGTAAGATTGATGCACTTAGATCAGTCCTGGAAATGTAATCCTGAGTTTTGCTCTATGCTGAAACAAAGCCATGTATTGTAATTTTAAAGGTGCTGTATGTATGTATTTTGCACTGAAAAAATACAAGTGTATTTCAGTAAGATGTGAATTCAAGAAATGACTACTACATTTGGAAGTAAATGCCCTTTTATTTTGACTGCTGTTTCTGTCTTTCTGTGTACGGGACAAGCAAATGCATGTACATTTTATTGATGTAATAAAGCCACAACTTTTTCTAGGTATTGAAGGCTGTACCAAATGGTGAAGTTTCTCGAGTGCATCACATGTGCCTATATAAACATTGAATTTATATATTTGTTTGACTATCACACATTGAGTTGTTTAACCACTGAAATCTTATGTATGTTTAAAGGTACCACTATGTGAAACATGTTTGCTTTTAAAGTAATCCTTTGCAGATATAGGTCGTGTCCTTTTAATTAAGGAATTTCATTGTAAAGCAGCACCAGTGGACACGGGTGATTTACATTGGGCTGCTGTCAACCCCCTAAACCTAAAGGAATGCAGAGATACTCCAGAGAAGATTCAAGGCATTGCAGTATTCCACTGGTTATTTTTAAGAGAACACGCTGAATGATTTTTTGAGGACACCTAACATTATTAATGCTATACATGCTTTATAGCATTTTTTTAAAGGGGCATACATGAAATAATAAAGTACTACAAGACCTACGTATTACAATGTGTTGCTTTTGTCGTATAGCTGCAGTACATTTTTTAAACCACTAGATGGAACCCACAGACTTACCAACACAAGGGGAATCGTCGCCCATGTACCGCCAGAAAATCACACAAGACACATAAATGTGGGCAGTTTTAATGTATTTTTTACATGAATACATCATCAAAGCAGTATAATAAACAAATTGTAATTATAATAAGCAAAACTTATTACGTATAAAACTATAACATGATCTGTGCTTTCAGACTGATATTCCATGGTTTTGTACACTGCAGATTCTTTTTTTCATAATGACAAAAACACAAACGGCTATAATAAACAGAACAAGTGGGACTATGAAGATCGCTAGGTGAGATCTGACGGACGTTGGATCAGGGCTCAATTCGTCCACGTTTTCTGTCTCGTTTAGAAACACTTCTTCAGCCGGACGGACTATGAGCGTGACGACTGTGTCCTTGCGCAGGTCCGGGACGAAGCACTTGTACGTACCGTTGTCCGACAGCGCGACTCTTAGGATCCGGAGCGAAGCGACGCCTTCCGCGAACCGCTCGGGGAAAAGCTGCGTCCGGTTTATAAACTTAACACCGTGAGCGGTGTTAAGTCCAGGGGCGGGTCGCTGTGGCACGGGAGAACCACGTCATGGCCCACAGACGCCAGCACGGGCTGCGGCTCGCCGATTAACCGAGTCTCAGCTCGGACCAACGCGGACACTGAGATCCACACACACAGAATGTATGAAGCGGACATGATCCTCGCAATTGTCAATGTTTTATTTATTTATTTATTATATTATATTATATCATATGATATCATATTATATTATAGTTTTTATTGAATTATTATACATATATACAGACTGTCCCGAACAAGGGAACTGCTCGTGTGACATATTTCCATGGGAACTCCTGGAAACATTCTGTAGTTTCTGCAATTCGTTGTTGAACAGACTTGGAAACTAACAAAAGCACTCCCCAGTGACACGTACCTGGAAAATGCAATACAAAATCTGAATAAATATAGAATGAATAAATAAATACATTTGTATACAGTTTGTATGTGTAAAATCAGCAGTGGGAAAATCCTTAAACAATAGTTGGCCTTGCAGAAATACTCCAGCACATTGCACTATTACATAATGAAGGAACATAGGAAAGCGAGTTGCTGTGCTGTAGACAGGAAAAATACTGATGCTAGTTGCGCTACTTTTGTAAACTCACAACTTTAACTCGTTCAGCTCGGTGTGCAGTTAGAGGATGAAAAAAAAAAGTACTATTTTGTCTGCTCTTTTTGTCTCACTAAAAACCGTTTCAGACTCTAAAAGCCTGTATTGTGTGTCCTCGTGTGTGCTTTGAATAAATACTCTTAAATAATAATAAATACTTCTTACTTACTTACATATTGAGCAGCTGAAAGGTTTCTCCTGGATATTTTCATGTCTTTCAAGATGAACATTTTGGCCAAATGTTTTTCCACACATCTGTATGGTTTCGCTCCTGTGTGCACGCAGTCTCATGTGTAATCGTATTTTAGATTTAAACATAAACTTCTCTTTGCAGACACAGCATTTGTGTTTCTTGTTCTCAGCTCCTTTGCCGATTCCAGAAATGTCTGTGTTGTTCACAGCAACTCCATCTCGGTCTCTGGTGCACGCTTCCGCTTTACTTTCGCTCCACAGCAGCAGCAGATGTGGTAGTAAATACACACTGTATAACGGCGCTGGTTTTAGGATGACAGCGGTCCAAAAAATCTCTTCACACGGGACAACACGATAAAGTCGAAGTACCTTTTTACTCCGCAGGAGGTGGGGAAAAGGAACTTCGTTTTTTTTTTCTCCTCACCAAAGGGGCCTCTTGAGTTGCCCATGCGCACTTCTGTGGCGTGGCAGCACCGGCAGCACACACACAAATCATGGACCAGTGGCTTGCTCCTCGCTTCCTTTTTCTCAACAAGGCTAAGTTGTCGCAGTTTCTTCCGAAAGGCGCAGAATCTGTAAGCAATCGCTTCACTGGCCGTAAAACGAAGTTGCACAGTAATTGGAAAACTTTGCAGAACTCATGGGAAACGTTTCTTACAGAAATAGGACTGCACTGGTACGGCGACACAACCCGAGATGCCATACTTGAAACACTGAGACGCCGTCTGAACTGTGGAGTGCAGTTGTGCAGTATCCTCAGTCACATGGGAAACGCATGGTGGGGAGAAATGTACTCCGCTCGAGCGATTCCACTAGAAATTTATGAAGATTTGCAAAAGTGTACAACAGATGAAGGCCGGGTACCTGCAGCGGCCTTTATCCGCGGCTACCTCTTCACTATAGCCACTTCAGAAGCCACATTCTACAGAATTTATTTTACTGGATATGGGTATGTTTTGGATTCACACGGACACGTGAACCATGCATTTTTTTGTACGTTGCGCGAACTGATTGCATTTATTGAAGAAATTCATAAAGTAACGTTTGTGTCCAGGCCTTTCCCCACTTTACAAGAACTTTGTAGGAATACAATTTTTAATCGTCACCAATTATATACCAATACCAATGTTGTTCCAGAACACAAAGAAATATCTAGTAAGCAGCCCAACGTTGTTGGGGTATGAGAGAGCAAATTCATCTAGAAATTGATACTTTTTCACCACCCCAGTTTAGCTTTCCATTATTAATCTGATTTTGTATGATTAGGCTACTGTATGCATGTACTCTGATATATCTAATTATTGTATGTTTACATCTTATATACTACTTGTTGTTTTGTTGATGCTGTATTGCTTATGTCTTGATGTTTCAGATTTTTTTTTTTTTAAGTAATACAATAATGATTAAAGAAAATGACACTGAAATACTGACTGGAGTGGGTGCATTTGTCGCTATAGTTAAGTGTTATTTAACTCTTTCTTTTATTTCTCTCTTCATAAAATTTTGTATAATATCCTGTTCCTGCCTCATCTATAATAATTCCGGAAAGGAAATACACACATACTTTAAACAATATTTATTCACAGTTAAAAATGAATGAAATCAAACAATTATGTTTTGTGTAGAGCGCGTGGTTCGAACCGTCAACCTCTGGATCAGTGGATCTTAAAGGAGGGCAGTGTAAAATACCAAATTTCCACAAGAATAAACATACATAAAAAGCTAAATAAATTAAAACAGATGCAGTCGCTCCCTCCGGAGAGTGTGTTGTTTTTTTTTTTTTTTTTTTTTAACCAATCACAGCGGGAGAGGAGGGTCTTACGAGAGCTGCGACTGGGTGTTGTGAGGAGGGAAGAGAGAGATGGACAGGAGAGAAAGACGAGAGAGAAAACACAGGCAGAGGGAGAACAGCCCATAACCATGCCAAGCCGTGTCACACATTGCAGTAACAGAGGTAACAAAACATACTGTGTCATTCTGTTATCTAATTTACAAAACAGGCTACATGACAATTAAAAAAAAAAAAAAAATCAACTATTATTTGTTTTTGTTGTTTTACCATATTATTGTTTTTGTTGTTGTTGTTTTGTTTAGTTTTTATGTTTTTTGATTTGTAGCATTAAATTCTCCTGTGTGTGTGTTGTGTGTGTGTGTGTGTGTGTGTGTGTGTGTGCGTGTGTCTCTTTTTACAGATTCTTCAATACTTCAGAACCTCAAAAGACCATCTTTACCATCAGATTGTAAAGGTAGGATATGCAAATATCCATTTTCATCCCTCTGTAAGATTTTAAGCAAGTCTCTCCAATAATAGTAAAATGTAGGTGCAAAGCACGGTGCTACGCCTTGAAAGCTCACTAAATATCCTCCACATTTATTAATGTGTATTTCTGGTACACCTATGTCATGGGCCAATTTGATATTGAAGTAATATACAGGCCCACAGGGATTTGACTCAAAGCTGATACACTCAGGGTTTAACATTTGGCCAATGGCAGCTGACTGGTTAAACAAGAGACAGAGGATACAGGAATACGCAGGGAGCTGTACAGTCCTTCTACTATCACCTGCTCTGAAAACCTTGTACGACTCCGGTGAAATGAGAGAGGGTAGTGGCTTGGAGATCTCAGGCAAATCACTTTTGACCAAAAGACCCTTACACAAAGGACCATTGATACACGACGGGAGATCACAGTCATTAATCATCTGAAGTAGCAAATTTCTTTTATATAAATTGCGTGCCAGCGCCCTGCCTGGTATAGCATATTCAGCAAAAGAGGCAATGAGTGGATGGTCATTTTTAGACAGCATTTGCATTACAGTCAAAACTGGAGTACATCCTGGACACAGTGGATTCTGCTCATTTTCCGAAACACAAGTGCACAGGGAAGACGTGCAACACTCACGAAATAAGAGTTTAATATCAACGTAGGACAGGTGTCTTGTTCGAGACACCTTTTTTAGCACGTTTGATCTGATCAAATCGCGGTAATCCGCCACCCTCTTCATATTGCCGAACACGAGTCTCGCTGTTACTGTCATTGTTAGTCTCTGGAC
Organism: Boleophthalmus pectinirostris; assembly: GCF_026225935.1. Classification (NCBI taxonomy): domain Eukaryota; kingdom Metazoa; phylum Chordata; class Actinopteri; order Gobiiformes; family Gobiidae; genus Boleophthalmus; species Boleophthalmus pectinirostris. The sequence continues at coordinate 636,239 of NW_026571153.1, read as the reverse complement.
TTGAGTGGTGACCTACTCTGACATTCCACAAGGTACAAATTTTCCCCTTTCGACCTGTCCTGAGAGCAGTGGAACATTTCATACACTCGGCGCCAGGTTTTTGATATTCAACAGAACATCTGGAGCACATCCAGATGCAACAGACCTTTTCCTTACAGCCGGTAAATAAAGCACATATTTGGCAAATAAAACTCTTCAGACTTGGACATTTTGAGTAATGTGGCTCAGTTAAATACCAGTCAGGGTTAGTTTTAAAACACACTGAGCACACTCTCACGTTACAGGGACACTGCAACTTATGCCCTCCCTTTTCGGCAGTTTTGCTACTCTGGGACAGTGTTCGAAAGCAAACTAAACACTTGCTGCTGGATGGATTTGGAGCATCTCCCCCAGTTGTCCTGTAGTGAAGAGCAGCCACTCTCCTATAAAGACTTGTATTGTATTTGAAGCCTGTGCCTTCTTTGCGCATTAAATCAAATTCTCTCAGCAGATTCTGTGGAACAGTCCCGGTAAAGCCGGAGGAAAATTCCTTAGTGGCAGCCATGGCAGACACTACTGGACTGTGTTGCATCTTGTTTAAAGCACTCTCTCTGGATCCAGTTCCGGTGATTAACCAAGTCCTCTGTGTCCCTCGGGCAAACGGCATACAGGTGCAAAGGCTGTCGGAAATGGATGTTGGCCCTTGTTGCGTGGATCATAGGTACAATATTGGACACATACTCTCGCTGTTAAGGCGTGAAGTGTATTACAAGGAACAAAAATACAGCTCCGTGTGTTTATGTTCTCAGCAAACTGTAACCTCCCGGGACGGCTGCTCACCCTCTTCTTTTTGCGACGAGGACACGCGCCGAAATAATTCTGTCGATTCTGCGGAGGAAGAAAAGTCTGTTAATGGAGTCAATGTTCTCCGGGCATATGAATTTAACATACTCGTAACGGCATACAAATGGCTGATACAAAATCGTGGTAGGATGTACTCTAAAGGCTGTGAAGCAGTCATTGTGTTACAATTGAAAAAGTCTACCACACTGCCACCAGGTCTGTATGTTTACACAAAACCCCCATCCCACTTTGGGTGTTTACTTGACACACCTGTTGCTGTATTGGATCAATTCAACTTTGTCTGTCCAGTAACCCGCAGGAATGACATTCCAGTTACCATAACAATTGATATGTTCCCAGGCCGCGATAACTGCAGTGCAATTTACGTAGTATCTCGTAAACACGCGGTTTTATTACCAGAATATGGAAACCGAATGTACGGAGAAGCAGTGGCAATGGCCTTGATTGATTCACATACAGTGCGAGCCAATGTATGTAAATACCATAGCATTGCCGTACGCACAGACCGCTCTTATGTTGTAGATCTAAGGTGGAAAGGATTTTCAACGACAACTGAATGCATCAAGTCGATACCCAGACTTAGAGGGTTACAGGGTTTAGTGTGGTCAAACCATTCAGAAAACATTCAGCAAATTGAGACACAAGTCCTTCAGTGGATTTTTGGACTTAACAATGAACTACCCAGTCAGGTGTCACTAGTGGACTACACGCAGTCGGTTCATGGTTTAAGATACATCCTAATTGACATGAACAC